>NW_026054664.1:0-319564 GCF_022830035.1 Ophidiomyces ophidiicola
CTCCAACTCCATTATCCAACCATTCTTCGCAGTGGAGTATAGTATATGCATCCAAGTCTGTCCGTTGGATCCGAAACGACGTCCCCTGTTTTTGTTGATATCATTGTTCTCTTTAAAAAGCTAGTTTACATGCCTCTACGGAGTATCCAAGAACGACGCACAGTCCAATAACCAGCTCTATCGAAGACGACCCTCGCACAGATCCGTTTCTTGATTTTTGGGTTTTTTTTCTTTTCTTCTTTAAATCGTCCTAAGAAGGTTTGCTGCAATAAGCTATGTCGGCATTGACATACTACATACATACCAATGGCTCGTACCACCAAGGGCTTCGCGGCCGCCAATCGTTTGTTGGACCTTTTTGTTTCATCTGAATGTCATACAGAGCACAGGTTGTGCTTTTTTTTTTTTTTTCCTTCTTATCTGTGGTGTATCAGTATTAGCCTGGCATGGATCTGAATGGCGAAATCTCTCCCTTTTTTCTCTCTGGCACCCGTTAGTTACAACGGCAGGAATTCTGGTTGGATCGCCAAACGAAGGGTCTGTGCTGCTGCTGCTGCTGCCCAGTTTTTTTTTCCTTCTCGTCGTGCCGTGTTTGGTGTGGATGTATGTACGGTCTGTATGGACGAGGTGCAAGCGACACATATGTATGTACGTACGTACATGTATGTATGGCCCAGCTGTCTCATGTGATGGGGTATAATACGGGAGAGACAAAAACCAGTCGGCCGTGGCTACTACTACTACTGTGTATCCAAGCCGGAGTCGGTTCGGAATCTTGTTTCTGCATGGGTCGGCATGTTGGTTAGTTAGTTATATGTGGTGGGGAAAGGGACAACGACTCTCCCGCAGCATTTGTTTTGCACGTTTCTTGCGTCGAAAGAGAGGGTTTTACGGTGTCGACGGAGTATGGCCGTTAGAAATAAGTCTCAGCCTTTACTTTTTTTTTTTTTTATGGTGTTTCAAACAACAGGCCCCCAGCTGGTGGTGCTCCAGCACGGGCCACGGGGGTGTTCTACCTGTAGGGCTTGGGTGCAGCGCAGTGGTGTAACAGACGGCGCCGTGGACGGGCCAATCTATTTGGTTTCTGAGTTTCTGGCTCTCTGCTCTCGCTCCCTCTCATGCGAGAAAGTCAATCTTGCAGCGGGCGAGAGAGAGAGAGAGAGAGAGAGATGGCTGGGTTTCCCCTTCGGATCCAGAAGGATAGGCGCTTGGGCGCTGGGGTCTCTTTTTTTTTTGACGCACACTGGGTCGGAAGTGCAGGGTAGATGCATGCATGTATGGGCTTGTGTTTGCTGCATCCTGGAGGGGGGAGGGGGGAGGGGGCTCGAACCAGGGAGTTTGTTAGTTCGTTAGTCGCTACGAGTATTATTATTATTATTATTATTCCAGCAGCGCACATGATGGGTGTCCTTCTTCCACTGACGAGATTATTAGTATTATTATTATTCTCCGTAGCACCGGCTTCCTTCTCCGTAGGCCTGCCGTCTTGGTGTCACAGGCGAGCGTTGACTAAAGGGCGTGCGTGCCGGCGCAGCACCCCGGTCCTGGTCGCCGCCCGACTCGCCGCGCCGCCGTCGTCGTGGTCGTTGTCGTTGTCGTGGTCGTGGGCCGTCGCGGGCAGCAGTGCGTGCATTATTTAGGTAGTGAGTCGTGAACTAACTCCTGGTGCTCGATCAAGGCATCGAGCACAGGACCAGTCGCAAAAATAAAAAAAAAAGACTGGTAACTACAGCGCGCACGGCGCCTCGACCCAGCGTTCCACCGATCTGCGCGGCCGGGGGGGAGCAGGAGGCGATCGGCGTCATGGACTGACATTGTGCTTGAGGGATTCTTCTTACGCCGCCCGTGTGTGCCTTTTGGGAGCGCTGCGGGGTTGCTGGGGCCCAGCCGGCCTTTTTTTTTTTTTTTTTTTCTTGGGCTAACTAACTTAGTTAACTCACTCAACTCCGTACAAAGACACGCTCAAGAACTTTTCGCCGCTGGCGGGCGCAAGGTTGGGGCTAGAAACCTTCCACCCACGCCTGGCCTGGCTCGGCCTCGGGCTCGCGTGTGGGGTGGTTGCAGCATCCTGGTCGAAGTAGTTCGAGGGAGCAAAAGCGCACGGCAGCTGGCGGGCTTTGGAATCCGGCCGGCGGGTCGTGTGTGTGTGTGTGTGTGTGTGGGCGGCAGCTCGAGGGAGCAATACTGTATTAATTATTATTATGATCCCGTACTCCAACACAATAGATGGCATGCACGCGCATCCTGGCGGGCGAATGGCGGGCGTTCCGCTCGAATCCCACGGGCGTGTGCGTGTGTGGAGGATGCGCGGCGCCCCCCCCCAGGCTGGCTGCGTGCCCTGTGGCCGGCCGCGCATTTGCAATCGCCGCGAGGGCAGGACGGAGCAGTTATGTAGTTAACATCAAATGCCTGCCCGGCCGTAGCTTAAGAGCAGCCTATTCTCTGCGGCCAACGGCGATTGGCGGCGGGCAGCGCCTACGCATAGTTATATATCATTCTGGCGATTCTTCGTGTGCGCTGCCCGAAACGGCGCCCGCTGAGTTCGCCAGAACCGCCCACGGCCTGCGCTTCTCCGCAAACCGAACCAACCAACTAGCTACACTAACTTAGCCGTGCCACCCGCCGGGGCCTTGCTGGCCGCCTGGCCTCTGCGCTGCACTGCACTGCACTGCGCTGCGCTGCGCTGCTCATCACCCGCTTGCTGCTTGTTAATCCGCCGCCGCCCGCTGGCTAACTAGTTACCACCCACCACCTCATCCCCCTCCCCAGCCTGCCTGCCGCCACCAACCCCCAAACTCGCTTTGCGCTGCGTTGCGTCGCGTAGCTTTTCGCGGGTTGCTTGGCCTTGTTTTTGCTGCCGCAGCTCAGCTCAGCTCAGCTCTGCTCTGCTCTGCTCTGCTCTGGCCTGGTTCCGTGGTTCTGCGCGTGGCCTGCGCTAAGCCTGCCAAACGGCGCCTGGCCCTCTCCGCCGCCGCCGCCGCCATCGTCCCCCCCGACGCTGCTTGCGCTCCTCGTTCGTCGTTCTTCTTGTCTCCCCCCCCCCCCCCCCCCCCCCCCCCCCCCCCCCCCCCCCCCCCCCCCCCCCCCCCCCCCCCCCCCCCCCCCCCCCCCCCCCCCCCCCCCCCCCCCCCCCCCCCCCCCCCCCATCATCGCATCCTCATACTCCTCCCACGCGCCTCGTCCTCCTCTCTCCGCTTCCCACCTCCCGCCTCCCCGCCATCCCAGACTCAACGCCTGGTCGCCCCGTCCCCCGAACCTGTGCCTGCGCCGTGCTGCGGGCCTCTCCCCTCAACCTCGCGCTCGCAACACACGTTCGTCTCAACCACACCCCGTGCGCGCGCGCGCGCGCCAACTCCCCCGACCTGCCCTCCGCCTCGCGTCTCCGTTGAATGACCCTTAGACGCCCTCGACGGTGCGCCTGCCGAGCTGAGCGCGCTGCCTCCGCCCTCTAGACTGCAAGCCACCCGCTCCCACCCTTGCTGCTGCTTCTTCTCGCGGCCGTGTGAGCGTTGGGGTGGCGTTGCCAGCCGATCGACTGCTCATATCGCCTAGACTGCATCCAAGGTGCGGACGGACGTCTTTCTCTCTCCCACCCCCTCGGTGTCGCTGCTGCGTGCTTTGCTTCGTCGAGCTAACAGCTGCTGTCTCTTGTAGACTTTGTTTCCTTGTTATTTCGTTCGATCCCCGTACTCCCCCCTCCTAGATTGAGCTTAAGGTAAGAAGAACACCGTTGTTATCTCTCCTGTCTCGAACGTCTGCTGCTCTCCCACCCCCCCTCTCTCTATCTCTCTTTCTGCCCGCTGTGGTACCTCCTCCTCGGACCCCGCGCGCTTCGGCCTTCCACTGGACTCTCTGCCCGTTCCGGACGGTCCGAAGCTGGCTCTATTGGGACCTACGTGCTATATGTCCGGCGCGTAAGGAAGCAAATACCCGCATGATTGCTGCTTGCGAGCTGTTGGCGTCTGGCAACGGGAGCCACTTGGACCACCTGATACCCCGTCGAGACTGCTGCTTGCTTGCTTGCTTGCTAGCTAGCTAGCTAGCTAGTTAGCTAACTAGTTATACCCAACCACCAAACGGCCTTTGCCACTGACGTCTTTTCTTCTCTCTTCCTTGCATAACTACCACAACGCAACACTCCAACACCAAACTCCCTTTCCCTCTTCTGACATTGCTTCTCTTCTGCACTTCTTTTTCGTCGCATGTCACATATCCTGTTCCTTTCGTCGCTTCTTTCCTGCAAGTTTGCCCTTAGTAATTCTTCCCTTCCTGGCTTCAGTCACCTTCTAACCTCACTGCTCTTTCACTCTTCACCACTCTCCTCCTTCTCTAACCCTCTCACAACTCTCACCCAACCACTCTACTCCCCTCACTCACTCCCTTATCTAATTCACTTCCTTCTCACCTTCCTCTAACCTTGCTTTCGTCGCATCCTTTCGTCCTCACTTGCGCTCCCCTCACTTACACCTCACTTGGTCTTCTTTCGTCGCATCACTTCTCTTCTTCATCTCCCACCTCCTACTACACCCCTCATCAATTCCTTTTGTTTTTCTTGCATCTTCTGAGAACAATTTCATCAGCTATTTACTGTTATATTGCTTCACTTGTTCCCTTAGTCCCCTCACAGCACTTCTGTTCCACCTCCCTATTCACTTGACCCTAGTTATAGCTGCCTTTATCATTGCCCCTTCGCCACTTTAGCTACTCAGCTCCCTCTCTTGGTTACTTTTATGACATTTCGTCGCATCTTTTTCGTCACAACTGTGGTTTTCGTCTCTGCTGGGCCCACCTGCTGCACAGGCACGGCAGCTGCTTCCTGAAACTGGTCTCAACCGGCCCCACAGATATATCACTGCGTTTACGGCTACGCGCGTTTGTATCGGCCATCGACATAGGAGGTACCATACGATTTTTTACCTGCGCCGTACCATGTCATTCATTGTTTATTAGCATATGTTTGCCTACTTATTTGCATGAACTCGTTTCTAACCGTGTGGCTGTACAGAGAACCAAATCCGCCAACGCAAATACACGATAACGTATCAGACATCTTCGGCATCATCGAGAAAGACATCGATTTGAATAGACAATCGCGGGTCTTGACCGCCGATGAGTCGCTATACAACGGCTGGCCTATCGTGTCGCTAATAAATTTTGGATTCTAGATTCTTTCTCGCAGGTCCCATATTCGAGAATATCTTCCACTATTTCTCTATTTGAATCTCTTCAAGTGCATGGAGATTTATCAATATTAACCTATAAACACTTTCTAATACTCGAATCCTTTCCATAAGCTACCATGGCGGCGTCCAGCAGGGCCAGCCAGTCCTCTAAATCATCACAGCAGACCTATGTTCCGTCTCCCAATAACAATAACACCTCGTTGCTGCTGGAGAAAGCCCGTCAGGGTGATCGTCGTTCTACTCCGGACTCCGAAGCACTCGCATCGTCAGAGGATGAAGTCGACCAGCATCAGTACAATCAAGCGCAGGCCCAGCCTGTTGCCAAACCCGCTAGGCGCACTTCATGGTTGAACGAAATACCCAGCTCAATGCCACGCAAGCCTTCGTTTACCGCGACATCCTTCTCCCCGGTGAATTCTAACCCGACAACACCTGCTGCCGATCAACCAGCCTGGGGCGCCACTGCGACAAGCCCAGGGATTACTGGATCGTTTAATTGGGCCTCCTCAGGAAACGGATCATTCCCGTGGGGAACTGGGATCTGGAATGCAGAGGGTCGCAAAGAACCCCCATCGCGATTGTCTGAAGTCCTGCACTCCCCTACATCTGTTCATCCGCCAAATTTCGGCTTCAGCGGTGCAGATGATGTTATCAGCCCCACGGCTCGCAGTTCGACCGAGGCGTCCGTCCCTTTTGCGATTCCGGTGCACCCGACCCCCAAAGCCTACCGTTCGCAGTCGTATTCCGTCGGACAGTTGGATCCAGAAAGCACCCATATCACTCCACCGAAGGCTGTTCCGCCCATGTCGGCTACTCGCAGCAGAAACAGCGCCCAGTACTCCGTTCAGCGCCGCTCCTCACGACCTAGTCTGCTCGGCGAGTTGGGACGCGACTCCGCGGTTTTAGGGCGTGTTCGCGAAGACGAAGATGATGATGTCAGCCCCAATGATTCTGAAGGCAATGCTACTTGGTCTTCTAGTCAGGCACGTACTATCGAGCAACTGGCTTTAGAGAATGCACTTTTGCGTCAAGCTGCGTCAAGTCAGCTTGAAAGCGCGCGATTTAGGGATCGAACCCTTTCTTCTGCTTCCGCTAACAGTGGATATTCTTTTGCTCAGGGCCATAAACTACATCCTATCCATGGCAGCGTCCCCGAGGAAACCGATCAGGCCGTCGAAGACCTTGACGAGCTCGGCGGCTTTGCCGGATATAACAACTCTCTCAACAACGCACGGCGACGCTTCAGTCTACACTCTGCTAATGTGGAAAAGCAGTACCCTACCTTCTCTCCGTTGGAGAATCGTACTTTGGAGAATATTAAGAGGGCCCAATGGCAAAGTTCCCTTGGCTTTGGCAGTATTAGCGAGCTTCCGCAGAGTCGCCGCCACTCCTTTGCTGACGTCCCTACGAGAAATGTCTCCTCGTTTCCCGGCGCTGCAGAAAACCATCCGCCCGTTGGCACGGCTTTTAAGAAAGATGAGGGCATTGGAAATTATCTGGATACTGGCTCAAATATGCCGCAGGCTGATAACCGTGAGTATATGAACTCTCGTAACAACCAGTCCCTTACCGAGCGCGCAAAGGAGCTGGAAACTCTACGCGCTCGTCAATTCGCTGCTTCATATTTCTCAGGGCATGATGTTTCCGACCGTTCCGGCGAACCTGCACCTTCAACTGGTATCTCTACTGCTTTGCACCAAGCATATGTTATGCCCAACGCCTATGGCCGTCAGCATGCAGCTCTCGCTCAGCCTCATCAAAACCAGCAGCTTTTTGTCGTCACGTTCAAGTGTTGCAGAGCAGATGTCTTCTACATCCAAGAGGATACTGGCTTGCAGGTTAAACCTGGTGATCTTGTCATTGTTGAAGCGGATCGAGGAACCGATCTTGGCACCGTTGCGCATGCGAATATCAGCTGGCAGAATGCCCGAGAGCTGAAAGAGCAATATGCCGAGGACCACTACAAATGGTTGATGCTGTTCTCTCGCCAAAGCCAGTCTGGAACTCCCCATGCTGTAAACCCCAATGGGGCTACTCCCATGGCAGGAAGTGCAGTCGGCGGTATGGGTCCTCAGGGTCAGCATACAGGGCAGGAGGTCCAGGGAGGCGATATTAAGCCGAAATTGATCAAGCGACTCGCACAACACCATGAAATTCAAACCCTTCGTGATAAAGAAGGGAACGAAGCAAAGGCGAAGCGCGTTTGCCAGCAGAAAGTCGTTGAGCATAGATTGAATATGGAGATTCTTGATGCAGAATTTCAAATGTAAGTCACGCCTATTTTCAAAGTACTCCAGGAACAAATTTACTAATCTATGGATTGTAGGGACTGGAAAAAACTTACCTTCTACTATTTTGCCGATACGTATATCAATTTTAATTCTTTGGTCACGGATTTATTCAAAATCTATAAAACTAGGATTTGGATGTCTGCGATTAACCCTGCTTCGTTCGTCACGCCGACAGCTGGACTGCAGATTCCCGGAACCCTCACTTCTTCGTCTTTGGGCTATGATCTCCATGCAGATCGTCGTCGTCAACATGATTACAAAAAATTCGGAACGGGCATTAACCAGGGATTGTCACCCGGCATCTTCTCTGAACCGTTGAATAGAGATGTGGCTGGCCAGGCGATGCCAGTCCATTCCCCTTATTTGGATCAATATCAATCAATGGTTAATGCGGCAAGGCCCGACTCTGGCTACGTTGGTTATACTCCTGGTATGCAACCCCAGACAGATCCCTTCGCCACCTATCCGTCCTCCTACGGCGTGGCTGACCCCGCAGCGGGCCCTGGATTTGCTGCAACTGGCATTCGCAGAGGGCACCCTGGGCAGGATGAATGGTCAACCCGTTTCCAGGGCCTCTCACTTGGCTCTTAGCTTCAATGAGTTATAATAATTAATTTGCGATCTTGCCGCTGTTCCCATCGGCTTTGCAAGCTTTTACACCTTATTTTTTTCTCGCGCTGCATGGAGCTCATTCCTTCTTTTTCTATAACTATGTTATTTTTGTTCTTCTGCTCTGGTTTTTCCTGAATATTTTTGCGCTTTTTTGTACCACCCTACCATGGTTCCTTTGGCTCTCGACATACAGGTGAACTAGACATACACTTGGCAACAACAGGCTGGCGCAGGAGCTTAGGATATGGATATTTTAAACGGCTTTCTTAATTTTCAGTTCCTTCGACACCTCCCGATAGATTTACCTCGACTCATGACTTACGTTTGGCATCACGTTGCGACATCATTGACCATGGCAGCGCTCGATTTCATGTACTGCTCGCGTTTTCTTGCCACATGCCGTTTTTTTTTCAACACATCGCTTTCTTTTTATAATATTGCTCGCTTCACAACAAAATTCACGACTTGGTTTACGAAATCCTAAGAGAAAACAAACCGAGACTTTCGACTCCTTTCGACACCCGAACCCGAGATTCAAGATTCGTCTTCTATTAATCTAAACTGGATATTTGCTAGGCTCTTTCTTAACTTTATGACGAGACAATTGCCTGGGCAATTTCCTATATTTGAAACAAAATCGAGAAAAATAAAAGGGCATTAAAGACTGGATGGACAATTTGATTTTGTTACCCCCGCGATGGAATTATGAACCTCACCTCTATCGGTTTTACCGAGCTCTTCCTATGCTATACTACCGCTTACGTCTCCGGCCAACTCGACTTTCCTGGACCAGCCGCCTTTTTGAAATTGGAAACCGGAAGACTCCGAGAACCTCTCCAGCACTTTCTCTTTTTCTATGACTCCTTTGCTAAGCAAGTTTTTCTTATTCTTTTTTATCGTGTAACTATATTTATTACTACTGCATATCTTATCTTCCCCTGACTCGACAGCGATTTTTTCCGTTGGGCCTGAGCCGAGCACCGCTCATTTTATACAACTATACCCCCCATTCATTTTTGTGCTTCTCTTTACCTTGAGATATGGATGGTTGGGGGATATTAGAAGACAAAGTCCTTTCAAGCTTAATCTGTGGTGCCCAGTCCTTTCTGATATACTACTATGAAATCGCTTGTTGAAACCCTTCGATTTTGTGCTCCACCTCCAGCGTTGCACTGCAGATTGGTGTTTCATTGGCACTGCGAATGTGTTTTTTCTGCTTTTTGAGCCTTAATTTGAGATTTTCAATTTTTTTCCCCCTCCTTTTATTGCAAATGCAGAGAACTTCATCGGATAGGATTGTTCTTAATCGGATTTTTATTGATCTGTGCTGGAACGATGTGATCACATGACTTGACTACAACGAGTTGCCATTTTGGGACATATACCGTAAGCTAGACCTCACAGAAGATGTTAACAGTTGTAATAGCCCAAGTAGACAATGGCATACTCTAAACGGGCAGGTAAGCTGTATATGGCACATCGTCTGACAAAAGTCATGTTGTTTTCGAAACTCACAGCTAACTATTAGAGCACCAGGGCCGCAACAATCCAAGGCAGGCAACAAAGCCGCTCCCAAGCAAAATAGAACAGTGGAGAGAACGGCTTCAGCTCAGACTGCAGCTTCCAACGCCAGCGATGACGACTATGCCGATAACGACGTGCTTGAGAGCCAGGACGGCTCGGACGATAGTATCGGGGGATTGGAGGAAGCCAGGTAAGAATACCAATCAACACCCCCCCCCCCCCCCCACCACTGCGGTACCGTTCTGTAAGGAGGCCGGTTGGGGCTGAGAAAACGCGTGCGTTTAGGCTGGCGCTGAAAGCCCTGCAGGCGGCGATGGAACGAGCGGAGAAGAGGGATGGGTTCGCGAAGAAATTCGAAGCGGAAGTGCGCGAGGATGAGAAGAGGCTCTTGGAGATGCTGGATGCGGAGCAGAAGAAAATGTACGTATGTTTGTTTGTTTAGTCTCTCTATTGCTGAGTTTTGCAGTGGGAGAAAGAAGGAGATGAAGAGGAAAAAGAAAAGAAAAGAAAACTAGCTTTAACTATCTGTCTAGTCAAGCGGAAGAGGAGCAGTTCAAATCTCGATTTGAATCCCTTTTCAGATCTGCGCTGGCGCCGCCTTCCGTCATGCCCAAGGACATAGAAACGTCAGAGGAGAACCCCAGCATGCAAAACGTTGGACTCGAGGAACAGCCTCTGTACCGCATGACCAAGGATACCCTCGAGCGGTCCCACAAGCTATTAGAAATGTTCAACAAGCTCAACGACCACGCATCAAGCATCAAGCCCCTGCCCGATCTGTCAGAAAGATGGGAAAAAGACCACGCCGAGGTGCAGCGGCTGATCAAGGTCGGCAGCGAAGTGTCCGCGGAGGAGATTGAGAGGCTGATCATGTATGAAAATCCCGAGAATCCGCTGCGGAATTCGATTTCCCAGTGGCGCCGGAAGAGGAAGAGAGGGGTGGAGGATGATGAGAATCTGAAGAATATGTTAGATCTGGGAAAGGCGGGTGGTGAAGGAGGCAGTCGAGGTGGGGGGAGGCGTGGTTGGGGGTTGGTGGCGCATCAGGTTCAGAAAGGGTTCGAGGCGCTGGTGAAGGCGTTGCCGGAAGAGGAGATGCAGGAAGAAAGGGAAAGGTGCTAGTGGTAGGGGGGATGTATGTAGTTGTTTAATGAGGATATTAGCATTTATTAGGAGTTAAGAAATGATATCAAAGACTAGAGCATGAATGACATCTTTTTAACGTTTAGAACAACCATTTCACACCCATATTTTAAGTGGTGATTATACAAATACAAGTATTGACAGTGGAGCAAGATATATTGCAAAAGACTGAATAGAGAAAAATTCAATAGATGTGCCGAAGCACATCTACGCTTGCCAGATGCCTGGTACGGCGTATGGTATTTAACACTATAAGTCGTATATTCCATAGGCTGATGTGTTGAAGTGTGGCGTTGGGCAGCTGGAGAAAAGACCATTTTTAACCCCCCAGGTACATAGAAGGCTGCATGATCAGCCTGGTGGGTGACTAGCATTGTCTTCTCGTCGAATTTCATCCAGGCCCTCCTCAAGGTTAACTTGTTCGATACGTATTGCGGGTGTGGTGAGGGAGAGAGAGAGAAGAATGTGAGCATAAAAATGTGTACCCGTAAAACCTCTCTTTCCAGATGCCAAGCTTGATTGGTACTTGGGCCAGAGGCCTGAAAACCCTATGTAAATCCATTTCTGAGCGATCTTGAGGTTGGGAGAAGATGGATCAGGATGACTAATCACGAATACTAGTCACGTGCCCAGCCTCGCTTACACGATTTTAGCGTTTTCCACACAACGTGCAACGATTGCGAGAGTATCGAAGCGACAACGACAACCAGGGACGACAACCCAAATACGACAAGGTGAGTTGATCTACTGACATCAAAATTGTGCTAGGCCGATTCCTTTGCCATAGCAATACTTTTTCAAGTACTAATCGCTCCATTGAATGATTCTAGATGGGTGCTCTTAAATATGTGGAAGAGCTTCAGCGCAAGAAGCAGTCCGATGTGATGCGCTTCTTGCTGCGCGTGCGATGCTGGGAGGTGAGATAAAAGATTTCCAACCAGGACTCCGAGACCGAGACCGAGAAGAAGAGAACTCCGCGCTTCCCGAGCTATGCCACATTTCCGCTCGAGAAATTTACACTTGGTTGTGTGGCACACTCAATGAGAACAAGAGGGGAAAATCCTCGATGTTCTCGGTCTCTCTGTGTGTCTTGCTATACACTCGTTGAACATTGCTGAGAGTGCATCAATATAGCTCCGTCAACTCAATGTTATCCATCGCGCTTCCCGCCCCTCTCGTCCCGACAAGGCCCGCCGCCTCGGATACAAGGCCAAGCAGGGCTATGTTATCTACCGTGTTCGTGTGAGACGCGGTGGACGCAAGCGACCAGTCCCCAAGGGTGCCACCTACGGTATGTTTGCCGTGCTCATTGTGGAAGGACGCAAATTCTGACCTTTTCTTTTCAGGCAAACCCACCAACCACGGTGTTAACCAGCTCAAATACCAGCGCTCCCTCAAATCCACCGCAGAGGAACGTGTAGGCAAACGCTGCGCCAATCTCCGTGTCCTCAACTCGTACTGGATCAATCAGGATTCTACCTACAAGTACTACGAAGTCATCCTTGTTGACCCCCAGCACAAGGCCATCCGTCGCGATCCCCGCATCAACTGGATCGTGAACCCTGTCCACAAGGTAAGTTTAATTTTTGATGCATCTTCGAAACGCAATACTTACTCTGATACTTTTAGCACCGCGAATGCCGTGGCCTCACCGCAACCGGCAAGAAATCCCGTGGTCTCAACAAGGGCCACCGCTACAACAAGACCACCGCCGGCAGACGGAAGACCTGGAAGCGCCACAACACTCTCAGCCTCTGGAGATACCGATAAACGCGACGCCTTACGATTGTTTTTCGTTGCGTCGGTGGATTGGGGCTTTTGTGGGGGTCTTTGCCGGTCTTTTAACACACCATCTTTGCCGCAAAATACTGTTTCCTACATCACAGGACTATTTCTCTCTGCGGATATGATATGGAGACTAGATGAAATGATTAGGAATGAAAATACAATAATCATTGCTGATGATAATATGATTCGTATCAAATACGTTTTTGAACAATGCAAGGCTGTTGCAGACAACAAAAAGTAATTCCATTCATAAATTTTCATATCTTTTTCATCGCTTTCCACCCAATGATTAATTACAGTAGGATTGGTCGTATTCTGTACAAAATCGTAGTGTTGCCTCCCGCTCGAAATAGCTCAAATTCGCCAAATCCATCACCTTGAGGAAATCGTGTATAAGTTCTCTAGTTTAAACGCCGTAATGCAACACAAAGATATCATATATGGGTTATCAATATTTTTCTCACAAGTGCGGGGAAATTTCAAATGTCCGAACAAACTAGTAGGCGTTGGGATATTAAGTGGCGGTAGGATTTGATGGTGCGCATTATAAGGCGGGCACTTCCCAATTATCTCGACTGATTTTCATCACAGCCGCTTGCTTGTGTGGAAAGGTCACCTCCCCCTCCTTGTAAAAGCCAGCTTCTTGGAGGTTGGAGATGAATCTAGTTGCATTGCAAGTCAATAAGTAGATCCAACAACAGCATAAGAATCAAGGAACTCACCTCTCGTTATCCACCCTAGGTTCGAGAATCACATTCTCTGTTCGACTATCTGCCAACCAGCAAAAGTGGACCAGTGCAGACATCCAGATCTGCACTCGATGGTCGCTCCGGTATTCATCTTCGCCTATCAAGCAGTGGAATCCGCGATCCCAATTACCCACAGGGGTGGCGAGTAGTCTCGCAATGTTCGATTCTTTAATCCAATAAATTTCAAAATACCCAAAAGGTTTTCCATTCCAGCAACCAAATACTGGAAACGAATATCGGGACGCAAATTGTTTTCGAAGGAAGGCTTCTTGCGTAGAACGCGGACCAGCCGCGCCCCACGCGGCGTTGATGCGTGAGTTATTCATCCATCGGTGTAAAATGTCGAGGTCTGATTCATTTTCCGGTTTTAAGGGCGAGCATACGGATGACCCGTCGATGAGTGAGGTGGTACTTGAGGATTTGCGGTGGCTGATCCTTATGTCATTGAATGTGAAAGAATCCCTTGGGCTGAGTACTGGCACCCGAAAAGAGAGCGTTTGGCCCACACTCCTAACATAACGAACATAGAACGTTTCGCCTTGCCTTGGGGGCTTGGGGCGGGCAGGATGGCGAACTCCATTCGTCGTGAT
Organism: Ophidiomyces ophidiicola; assembly: GCF_022830035.1. Taxonomy (NCBI): domain Eukaryota; kingdom Fungi; phylum Ascomycota; class Eurotiomycetes; order Onygenales; family Onygenaceae; genus Ophidiomyces; species Ophidiomyces ophidiicola. Next base: position 13,881 of record NW_026054664.1, read on the forward strand.
GAAGTGTGCAGGGGCCGGTGGGAAATATGTTGGAAGGTGACTTGCAGAGTAAAATGGGCCGCCCGGCAACGATGGATGGAAGACGTGTTGTTCAGGAGATAGGATAGCAGAGGCGACTTTTGGAGATGACATTCCAAACTCCCTCGACGGCGATGCCGGCCGAGAAAAATGCGGTGAATCGATACCCGACCGAATTGCGGCGGGCTGAAGAGTGAAGAGAAAGATTCTCGGATCGAGTTGCCAGAAGGATCGGCGACTGACATAGACGTCGCCCCAAATATCTTGATAATTGGGGTCCGCAGGATCAAGGCCGACCGATGAGTCCGAACTCGTTACTAGGCCCATGCGCTCTAGCTTCTGCAAGAGATGGCGGCCTTTGAAAACACCCTCTCGTCTGATATACACGCGCCAATCACCCTTGGGACGCCCAGATTCAGGCGTTAAACTGGCTTCAGGTGTGCAAATCCGTAAATTGGGCTCGGGAAGATGGAAGTACCAGAAGAGGGTTGCCCAGAGCAGCATCGCAATCTCTCGCGTGGGAGAGGACGCAGGCTTGAAATCGGAGCTCGAGGGTAGGAAAATCGACGAGATGAAGAGAGAATCAGAGTCGCGAGTTGGTACTGTGAAACGCGAAGCATTGCCACGCGGAATGGGCTTGCTGCCCATCGCTGGAGTTTGTGGCCTTGAGCCGGACGCGGCACGCGACGCACCTGAGGAAGAGCCATTGGATGCGAACGAGAGGGCGGATTCGGGTCGATTCGTTCCGTCTGCTTGGGCAGAGCGATCTGTTTGGATGACAATGTTCCAACCTGGAGGTAGGACTGAATGACTTAAATTGATATTGTTATTTTTGAATGTCATCCCCCCAAAAACAGGGGTGACGGCCAGGACATAGCCATTGGGAAGGCGAACTGGGTCCGTGGACATCGGAACAAGGTCAGGAAACGTATTCCGGGCGCAAAGGTAGGTCTGGCGGCCAACTTGTGGTATGGCATCAAGGCGAAAACATTGTGGAAGCGAGTGGCCTTTTGACTTTTCCGCCATTGAGCGATCGGAAAGAAAATTTTGAGACGCGCGGGATCAGGCGACGGAGGGTGACGTCATGTGGTGTTCTAGAAGCCTTCGGCAGGACCCGCTAGCCTTATTGGGCTATTCCCTGTTCTTTCTCCGCCTTGGCACTAGCTTAGATAATCCTTTCCCGTGTCACGGGCTTCGCCCTATGGGTATCTGTACCGTGATTGGCGTGCCCTACGGAGAAACGTTTCCCCTCACTCCGCCGTCATCAGCTCGTCATAGAAATCAGGTCAACATGTCTATAAAGACCAGAGGATCCCAGGTTACAGTAACGTCAAAGCCAACGACATCCCTCAACAATATACTCTACTTTGCACAAAAATGCGGATCTCTTTCGCTTTTTGTACGCCCCTTTTCCTGGGATTATGCCTTCGGCTATCTGATGCCATGCGTTTTCATGCCAGCCAAGCGCAGTCTGTCTTGGAAGATCCAGCCGCCCTGGAGCCGCTCTATCGCTTGGACAAGGTTCCTGGAGATAACCCCGCATACTACTGCGACCTTGGGCCCCTCGGCCGTCTGCTGGACGTGAAAGATTTTACGGTCATTCCGAACCCATCTGACACGTGAATTTGTCCTTTTCTTATTCCTTCGTTCTTTCTATCTCTGCTATCTAGGAATCATTTGTTTCCTAGTATGACAAAAGTGTCATTCTATTTTGCTAAGAGGTGTTCCCTACAGATCCTTTCAACACTCCCTTTACCTCTCAGGTTCGACACCGAGAATTCATGGCCTTGACTTACTGAAGCTGTCGATCACAATCTGGCCCGATGGTGGCGATAAACAGGGTCCATTTAAATATCGCCTCCGCGACACCCCTTGGATTTATTTTCGGGAGAATTTCCAGCCACACGATTCCAAGGCATTGGGCTGGGCCGAAATGATGGCCGAAAACGTTTTGGGCAATAGTGTCGTTAAGGAGGGGCTCTATCGAGTCCGTGCAGAACTCTTGTTACCAAATCAGATACCGTTGTTGTGTATGGTCGGTGACGTGTCTCTCAACAGAAACACAGCTATTAAGAGATGATCGATGGCTCCATGGATATATCCTCTGATGTTTTCGGCGGTTTTTTCAGCGAAGGGTATTATGGAACTCGGCGAAGGATTCGATTTTGGCGAGCGATAGCATTTTATAAGGAGTTGTTGAGATATATTTGTTTTATTTGACTTCGATGTTTAAAAATTTGCTGTGGCACCAATCTTCTTTTCTCTTGCAAGTCTAATAAAATCTTGACCAACAACCAGGTCCATCAACCCCAGCCCCATGCACTTATAGACAACGTTGCCCTTTTGAATCCATTCAACGAGTCCCTTGTCCGGCTTATTTGCTTCTTTTTCAATTGCATCTTTCACCATTAGGAGCTCACCAACCTCGACCAACTGCCGTGGTTCTAGACCGGCCATAACTATTTCCCCTGAATGCTGAAGGCTAGTTTCAAGGCTATCCACAACTATCACGCTGCCGTGTGGCAGATTCTTGTGATGGACATTTGGCCGAGCAATATTCGCAAGTAGCTCTGGGTCCAATTCGGCTGCAGTGGGCAAGTTAGAACCAATGGCGCTGATGTACCGGCCTTTTCGTCGGCCGTCAGAACTGGTTAGTATTTTTGCAGGGAAAAGTGGCTCAAGGGACCGCGTGCAGCAGAATATAACGTCGGCTTTCACAACGCTTTCTCGAAGTAGTCTGTCGTATTCCACAAAATCACGACTAAACGCAGAAAATTTGACATGCTGCCGCCACTCTGCATGGTCAGCGGCGTAAATGGTGCGAAGAAGATCTGTGGCTCGTTCGAAAGAACGGTTGATGATATTAACGCGCTTGATATCGTTATACCGTAGCAGGAGAGCTAGACGGATGTGCCAGTATGCTTGGCGGCCAGCGCCAAATACGGTGATGGTGCTGACCTTCTGTCGTCTATAGAAAATCAAGAGAGAGTTCAATGCAGTGCGAAATGCTGTAAACTCCTGTGCATTGATAAGGCCATATGGCAATCCAGTAGAGTCCAGTAACGTCAAGCTAGACGAAGTGTTTACCTCTTTATTTGGGTGTGCGGGAGGTTTGGGACTTGCTGGGCGCGAATGGGACCGCTGTGCGGCAGTTTCCAATTGAAGTAATGCTCCACTCGGTGTAAAATCAACGGGGCGACGAACTGAGTCGTGGGTAGGCACCGTTCGTAGAGTCATTGAAGATGCTGATGCTGACAATGGCCGTTGCTGGCGTATTTTGTTCTCGTTAATTATGTTTTTGGGCGTGTCTGCCACTGTCATCACCTTATATCCATGACTCGATCCAGCTCTGACAGGCAAGAACATGGTGGTTTGGCCATCTCTTTTGGATATTGTGCTGCCTCTTGGTTCAACTTCAGATGAATCTTCTGAGTATTGATGCCCGCTGGAGTAGTCTTTTAATGCCTGTGCCAGATTGATTTGCATCTCGCGCACATCATCTCTTGTTAGTGAGAACAGTAGAGACCGCACATCATCATTGCTGAGGACGGTTAACATCGCGGGCAGATTTCCACTATGCCGAATGTTAGCAATAAACAACATATAGCGTTCATATAATTTTATGATGGCAGTCTAGAGTGTAGACTGGCTATTAAGAATCAATCATGATGCATGTTAGGCACCCTGGTGGATAAAATTTAGAAAGGGTGTTTGTTGTCTCAAAAAATGTGCCTGAAACAGTGACGTCATCAGAGACCAGCCAGGAACATCCGAACGTGTCCTTCACAACCATCAACTGTTCAACAAGAAGGTTAAGTGAATATTATGTACTTCACTGACTAAAAGATGTTAAATGACAATAACAATTGAATTCGCTGAACTGGCTGACCACATTTTCTAGCTGCCTCCAAGAGGAAATATAAATGCAACGAAATGATAGAGAATAAGTATTACTTTCAACAAAAGAGGTTATCATAAAAACAGGCATTACTACGTAAAATAACAAAATTCCAAAACAGAACCTTAGGCAGAGAAAGAAGGGGGGAGTATCAAAGCAAAGAAGCGGGCCGTTAACCCAAAAATATAGAAAGAGTTTAAAGACGAAAAGCTTATCATAACAGTCATTTATGATCCCCACATCTCATTATCGGCCTTTACCATGTCTGCCTGGGTCTGCACTTGCATCCCGTTTTTCTTTTCCATTCTCTTTCGCTCCGTTCTTGTGATCATCCGGCTTGGAGTAAGCGGCGTGATTGGAGTGAAGGGCATATAGGGGCTGTAAGGAGTTTGAGGGATGCCTGTTCGGGGGCCTAACGGGCCAAGAATGCTTTCTCGCCTTTCAACAATGGTTGTCTTGGTGGGTGGAGCGCTCATAGGAGCATTGTTGAAAGCGACACGGAAGGGAAGTGTGGAAGTGCTGCTTCCGGCACTGCGAAGGTGGAGAGGTGGAGGGACGCTATATGTGCTATCGACGGAGGTGTTGCGTAGTTTTTCGTAATGCGGGGGTTTAGATTTGCCTTTCATATGCTGCTGTTGTTGTTGCATGGGATTGAGAGGTGGTGGGCCTGGGTGGTAGATACGTGGTGAAAGGGGCTGGTTTTCGGAGTTACTGGGCGGATTTGGTTCCGGAGATAAAATAGGAGGTGAGATTGGAAGGTTGCGAACCGAGTCTCGCCGCAGTTTCTTGGGGCCTCGAGATCGGGAGCTTAGGAAAGAAAGGGCGGAGAGTCTGGAGAACCTATCACTGCGTGGAGATGGTGGAACTTCTTGCGAATCCGGGGTCTCCCGATACGCCAATGGCTGCATGTGCTTTTGCTGTAATTGCTGCATGTGGGCTTCCGTGTAAACTGGGGAGGGCAGTTCTTGTGATAGTGGGGATAGGGGCGATACTGGTGAGTGAGTTTGGAATGACTGCTGGCGTTGTCTGAGATGTCTGAACTCCGGGGGACCTTCAAGAGGCGGAACTGTAGGGCGAGGTGATCTTGCAGGTGAGAAGCCACCGTTTGATTTGGCCTCCTGCTGCTGCTCGTCGTGTTCCATAACCGCCGCATATAAGCGTTCCATTTCTTCTTGAGCTTTGAGACGGTCAGCCTTGACAACATTCTCGTCCACTGTCGATACGCTTCCCGCACGGGAGATGGGTGTTTGCCCTCTCGACCATGGCAAACTAAAGGACCGCTGTTTGCCCTTTTGTGGGCTGGGCCAATTATTGCTGTCTGCACCACTCATGGGACTGGGCCAGGTATTCTGGGGTGTCTGCGGGGTCTGCATCGAGCTAGTAGTATTGACCGTCGGCCGCAGCGGCTTAAGCATCTCCATCTCCAGCGTTTGGTTGGATTGTTGTGCGTTCCGTCGAAGCCGTCTGCCCACCGTCAGAAGACCGCCCAGGAACAGAGAGGCAATCGTCAGGTACACCCCAAGGATCACAACAATCTCTCGCCACAGCAGGCTTTTATCTCGAATGGCACCGGCGGAGAATGGCGGGCCTTGGTCAGGCGGCGGAGCAGGCTCGTTCCAAATCTCAATGTTCCAGTTCAGAGCGGGGGCAGCAGGTATCGGTCTGGCGACGAAGAGCAGGAGGAGAGCTGTGCTTGCGGAGGAGACGAGGCGTGAGAGAAGAGTGGAGGAAGAGCCGGACATGTCTGGGGTCTTTGTTCTACCATACTCCAGGCGGCATATAAGGAAACCGACAGCTCTGTGACACTGCCCCGGCGATTGGGGGTAATTATTTCCACATTCAGGAGCCTGGGGCGGGATCGCAAATGAAGCGGACGGGGATCGACCGCCCACCAGGAGCTGCACAGCCAGTCGTGGCTCTCGAATGGAGGGATTTGGGGGAGGACTCGAGTCGACGGGCAGCGAGGAGCGACGAGCAGCGGCGGGGGGGCCAATGGAGCGTCTTAAGGGCGCTCGTATTTGCTCGCACGGCGGCATGCAAGGCCCCGCGACGGCCAATCGACGGCCAGCAGAGCATGCTGGCCATCGCAAGCGTTGTCGCTGCTGAGGGGTTTGCAGCGTCCAGCGCGGTGATTTGCTGCGCTGTAAGCGCCCGGGGATGCAGCGCCGCAGCACCAGGGTCGAATCAGCATCGCGACCGCCCCGGCCTGAGCGAACGGCGAAGGCTTGGGGGCTGCAGGCCGGCCGGCCGTCTTCTTGTTTGCTGCAGAAAGCGGGCGCGCCATCACACGCTATCACGCCCCGTCACACGGCCGTGCATGGATCAGGGAGCGACAGGCTGCCCGCAACGAGGCGCTCACCGACTCGGCCGCTCTGCAACGCCGGAGCTTGATTTTTCTTTCTGTGTGTGTGCGGGTGCGCTCAGGTCGGAGCCCTCGCATCCGGACAAACAGCCAAGGTGGCCTCGTTTCTTGCCGCGCCGTTGCTGCAGCGGAGATCGCTAACTCTAACTAACTCTCATACAAAACAGCTTGCCAGCGCCAATTTATCGGTAGAACTGCGACTGCGAGAACGTCGAGGCCAGCCGTGCCTGGCCAGCCGTCAGGCCGGCGTCGACTGGAAGACAGACGCCCGTGATGGACGCTGCCTCGGGGCTGCTGAGGAAGGCCACCGCGCCAGCCACCGCTCCCGGCTCGATGACATGACCCTTCGGATACCACTGCATCGCTTCTTCGAACACCTTGGGATTTGCTGCCAGCCGCTCCTCCCACGCCTGCGTGCGCACTGTCCCAGGAGCGATTGCATTCGCCCGCATGCCGAACCGTCCGTATTCCACCGCAATCGATTTCGTGAAATGGATCAGCCCGGCTTTCGCAGCGCTGTAGGCGGGGTTGCCGTAGACAGACAGGCCGTTGACGGAGGCAATGTTAATAACTGTGCCGTGGGTGTTCTTCAATGACTGTTCGAAGGCCTTGAAGCAGAAGAAGGAGGCGTCGAGGTTCAGCGCCGTCTCACGCTTCCACACCTCCGGCGTCGTTTCTTGAAGCGAGCTTGCCCACGTCCCGCCGGCATTGTTGACCAAAAGGTTGACCGCACCCAGTGCCAGTGCCTCTTGTGCCATTCGGTGGACTGCAACATCGTCTGTAATATCGCAGATAATGGCCGTTGCCCTATGTGCTCCTAAAGCTTGGGCTGCCCGCTCGACGCTGGCCTTGTCAATGTCCACTAGCACTACATGGTCCCGGGTTTTTATAACCTCGGCAGCAATGGCACGGCCAATGTCGCCTCCGCCTCCAGTGACTACCGCTACTCTATTGGGTGCGTTGTTTGCATCCATCCTGCAGGGCTTCTGGCCTCGTAGTGAGATCGCTTGGGTGTGAAGGATGAGCTGGGGCTAACTATAAAACCAAATAGTTAATTCAAGTCAGTAGGAAACCTTTAAAGTTGCTTCTTTACTAGTAGTATCTCGTACCGCATATATTCTACCGGAGGGCCAATTCAGCGTTTGCTTCTAGAAGAAAGCTGGCAGAGTGTTTGCCACCGGTCAAGGAACCGTCAACCTTAGGCTCTTTGGTGTGATGACAAGAACACGACCTGAGTCCCACAAAAGCTTCTTTGCTCGACCAATACTCCCACTGTCAGCAGTAGGTAACGCAGGTAGGATGAAGATGGAAAACGAGAGCAATTGTGTGTAGTTAGAAGAGGGCCAGGCGTGGGCGGGCGGCCATCACACCGCATTTCGGCCCTTCGAATTCGCCTGGGAGCGGTCTGTAAGTTGGCGGGACACGAAAAGCAATTCCTGGCTACGGCGCAGGTGGGTGACATCCCCGCCACATGTGACCGGGCCTTGATATGAGACGGAGCTTGATGCCTACGCCGAGGACGCCACGAGATGAGCCTGGGATGGTCTCTGGCTCCGGCCTCCACCAACAAGACGGCTTGTCCACCCGCTTTCGAGAGCAGCTGGACGAGGTATATAGAAACATCCGTGAAATCGAAAACGCGTTAGATTTCCGCTTGAAATTCTCAAGCAACCAAACTAAGGTCTGGATTGTATACCACTTCGGCGTTTTGAGAGACAATGGCATCGAGGCTCGAGTGTTGCACGCAGACGTGGCCAACATGATCGCGACGGCAAACCCGGATGGGATGGGCGCAGTGGCATCCGTTTTCGTTGAAATTTCCGTTGCATTTCTAGACCTGAGTTAGCAACTTTGTTGTCTTCTCCAGGAAGAATCGAACTAGTTAACTACCGTTTGGGCGGTCAGGTCGACACCGTCCTCTTTATATAGCTGACATGTCTCAAACAGCAACCTCGATGGCGCCAGCCATGTCAGGAATGGTATGGGCGAGGATGGGAGGAGCCATGGCTCCCAGGAGGAGGTTCATGATGGACTTCATTGTCAGGGACGTCGGCTTTGTCTTGGAGTCGTACAATCGATGTCGAAGGCTGGTGAGACAAGCAATGAGAAACCCCGCGTTTGTGACAACACGGCCCGATCCGCTATATATGAAATGATAATCATCAATTTCAGCTTTGGGTTTTCTTCTCCTTCTTCTCAACCATCCTCCTCTCCTCTCACGACTCCACAATCCCTAACTACCCCCTGACTTCTCCCCCACCCTTCTTGACGATGGCGGGATTCGACAACGGCAGCGGCCCCTGGGTGCCCCTCAGCCGCGAACAGAAACGTAATCAATTCCATCACGATCCCGCAAACCCCCAGAAGACGTGGCGAAGACTCCACGATGATATGATTAGCATTGGTGACAGCTACTTTAACCATGGCTTCGGCAAGGCACGACTTCGGGAGAGTCTGCGCGACTTCTGGGATGAACTGATCCACGCAGCGAAAATCACTCCAGCGGACAGTCCCGAGCTTGACCGACTTGTGACGCTGATTCTAGAGGCTCGCGAGTTGGGACATTTTGCTCGACGCCCAGGGAGCATGACATCTAATATGGCTAACCTGGGCCGGATGGACAACGAGGAAAGGCTCTGGTGTGACCTCCCTTTCCTCACAAGGGAGTTTCAAGATGCCTGGGGAAACGAATCGGCAAGCTACTCAGCAACAGAGCGAGAAAGCCTTGCCGCGCTAACCGCCAAACTGGTTGCTGTGGGGGTGTGCTCGGACCAGTTGAGCGGTTGTGCCCTGTGGTTCTTAAAGGAGACTCTGGAGACAGAAAGACCACTGAGAGGCCCCAACTCTCAAGACCACCCCGAGCAAACTAATTCCGAGCCCTCTGTTGTCGACCTGCTTCCAGCCTGCGACGCATGGTTTCAACATGGACGATTCAAGCTTGCCCAGCGCTCACTGGTGAATTTCAATCCGGACGTGTCTATGTGGAGCAACGAAAACATCCAAATGTCGAGCCTGCCGGGTGGCCTTGCTCTCGAAGCAGGCGTTACTCAGCCTGGTTTTAGTGTTAAGCGGTGGTTGTTTTGGCGACAAAGGCTCAAGGACTTCTACGACTCAGGGGATGCACAGATTGCTGGGCTGGCAAGGGCCTGCTTCGAGGAGATTGTCATGGCTGGAATGAAGGTAGGTCTCGAGATCCCCGGCGAAAGGGAATATTTGAGAAACCTGTTCAAAGCTCTCCGCGAGGAACTTACGGCTCGGGGTCCCAAGGGATGCGTTTGGCCGGAAGAAATCGAAATTGATATGGGTTGGGCAGAGGAGAATAAATCAACTAACTAGTTAAGCTTTCCCTGGTGAATACCTTACTGACTGGAGAAGAGTGTTTTTCGAGTTTTCTTTTCTTGTTCTTTTTTTTTCATTGAGGAGCCCGAGTTACAAAACTTACGAAGTAGCTACATAGCCATTCCGTCTTTAAAGACCACCTAGTCGGGTTTTTGCTGCATAGTTAACCAATGGAGACAGCCTGAAATCCTTTGCAGTTTAATCATTAATCATACACTAACACAATTTATCATTTTGTTTGGCCATCTTTCTAGTATGCATTGGTGAGCCAGGAACCCAGGAACTCAGAATTCCATCTTATTTTCTTCTCGTTTTTATGTGCTATACCCGCATGTTCTCGAACTGGCAGTTTCTCGATACCCTCTGAGACTAAATGAATTATTTCCTCGACGGCAGCATAGTCTCCGTCTTTTATTGGCAACTACACTATAAAGTCCAGATTCTAACCATGTCTCTGGAATGACTAAAGGCCTGAATAACCACTACTGTCTCTAGGGGCCTTCGAAAGATGTTAGTTTTTCTTCGTGACGTTCAGGCCGCGACATTGCTCTGGGAGAAGAGAAACCTGATCCTCTTATTATGCGGAGTCGACATGTACAGATTACTTATGCTGGGCGCGGGGCTCTTTACGGGGAAGTGTGAGTCCCTAGAGTCCGTAAAGGAATCTGTTTCTCGAAGAGTTTTACATGATATTGTTCACCTTGACTGTCGTCAATCCGAATTCGCTTTTGCCACTACAGCAACTGGAAGTTCGAAATGCGAATTTTTCGAAAATAGCCTAGAGGAAGAGTCCAAAAGCATTTCAGGTCTACTTGACTATAGAAAGGATTGATTACATGTTGATTGTGTATTTCCTTCACCATTGCTTAACATTCGCGAGGCGTTGAGTTCTGGATGCGCTGCGCCCTCCTCTACCTTAGGCTAGTTTTCAATCTTGCTGTTTGTAAGATTCGCCTTTTGGGACACAACAACGCCAAAATGGCAAGGGACAAATGGGAATGTTTTAGCTAGCCAGACTCCCAAAACATTAGACACTATGACAGCCTTGACGACATCGCAATACGGTGGATGAGAAGGCTCCCACTTCCCGTTGATCTCAAACTTTTTGTCTCAGTAGAGCGATATAAATATAAGACTCTGAAAAAACTTACTTGAAGAAATGGGTACTGAAAACCCAGCCTTGTTGTCCGACACACTAGAAACTTTAACATTGTTGGTGGCTGAGAAAAGGTAAGCGAGTATTGTCCAAAGTCGCCATCGGAGTTTACGTGAATCGCTTGTATTCCTCTTCGCGATGGATCAACAATAAACCCGATTCTAGTTGCGTCCGTAAGCGGAATGTATTTTGCATGAGTGAAGAGCATAAAGGGGTCCTGGTCACTGAGTAGGGACTTAACCAAAAAACCGGAATCTACCCAGCTATCCCATGGAGGAAAAGGCTTATGATAAAAGAACGGCTCAGGCCCTGTACGGTTGGTTGGGATTATAGCACGGCATTTCAAAAACTGTTAGATGTCAGTAGAGGGACCAAAAAACGAGAGCGAATGAGACCATACATCGCAGATGATTGTTAATTCTCGGAGATCTGCATATCTAACTATCGCGATTTCATAAGAAAAGGGCGCACAGTCATTATTTAATACCCAATCTGGCAGAAACTTGTGTTGTCGAAATGCAAGATCAATCACGCCTAAACCATCACTCTTAACTGCAAGATAACTGCTCCCATCAAGTTGATAATCTGTGCTGTGCTCCTGAGGAACATGATCTATTGGGGGGGACAAACTGGAGACGTATATCCTATCTCCCACATTGACCAAATGGATGCGGACTATATCACTTCGCAATCGGACTGTCTTCGCTGTAAATCTTGTGGGGGGGATTTTAAACTGCGGGAGCATTTGCCTAGAAAGCTGAGATGCTGCCCTCATGACGAAAAGTAAACGTCCAATGTCATGTTCTAAGACTATATTCCAGATTCCTCCCGGGAGTCTAGGTTGTACGGTTCGGTAAGGATGCTGAAAAAACAGACAGCAAAGCCAAAACCAAAAATTCGCAATCATCGTCCCCACGAAATAGTGCCATTGCTGCTTTACGTCTCGTGTGCTGGATGGATCGTGGAGCGGCACTGGGGCAGCGAACGCACCGCTTTTACTCGGCGGCGTCAGACTTTTTGGGAGAAGAGTAGGCTCAACCAAATATATCAGTTGATACAACTTCGAACGTGGAAGATCTTGGACGAACTCGAGGCACCTCCTATGCAGCAGCCAGCCTCTTTTGGTATAGTCGAATGACGGGTAAGACCAGGGAGCTAAAGTAATATCGCCGACGCTTACGAAATTCCTTTCTGGGTGTCGTTGGGGGGTAAGGCTGGTATAGTCGCCACTTGCGGTGTTTGGTGGTAGAACGCAGTAGGAATCCCCCCTGGATATATCGACATCCTGGAGGCACAGCGGACATGGTTAGTAATACGAGAAGTTCACAGTCATAGCTAGAACCGGCTTGGCAGGCTTAGGTCGATGATAGAATCGAAGGGGAAGGGAGAGTGATTTGACCTTAGCAATTGTGTGATGGTTGCGCGAACTACTTACTATAAGGGCTGCAGCACTACTCCGTAGTAGTTACATAAAGCAACTATGCATGGTTACTCAACGATCCTGATTCCTCACAGAAGTCGCAGCTAACTAGCCGGTCGATGTGCGTAGTTACATGGCGTTTTGTAGCGCCGCGAGCGAGCCGGAGCAACAGTCATAGGATGACGGAAATCGCCATTCGAGTGATGCTGCCTTCCCAGCCACCGATGTGTAACTAAGTAGCATGATGGCGGCTCTCCTCCAAACTAGACTTCGGCTTCATTAGGGTGCAAGCTCACAGTACGTCTCATTATGGGCAACAAAGTGTCCACGGTCAACGGCCTGCGATCCCCGAACATTCTCCAGCCTGGAAACGCTGTCAATGAGGTCTGGGTGGGCAATCTAGAAATCATCTCTCGCCTTCCTTTTGGCGACTCAAACCTGGCCCAAGCAGGCTGGCCTAAGGGAGACTACCCGAAAATCCCCTGGCACCCGTTCATTATCCCACTCCGCGCAAGAGCCGACAAGATAGCACGATCCATATCCGTTACGGCATTAGAGCGTCGGGGTATAAGCGAAATGATGGCAAAAGTAGACTGGTTGCTGATGTTTTGGACCCTTGAACGCATTGTCGCAATTCCCTTTTTTCTTTCTACCATCGCGTTCCATCTTACGCCGGACCGCTTTGATGCGTCTGGATTCATGGGTCCATGTGTTTACGGCTGTGAAGACGGGGAACTAGGCCACACACCGCATCTTAAATACCCTATCATTATACGTGCAAAAATGGCGTGCCTTTTCTATGCCACTGGTCTTTTCGTCCTGTTTCTCCAAAATATCATCAGTGCCACCACTTCGCACTTCAACATGCCGACTATCTCCCGATTCGAGCTAGTGTTCTATTCTTGCTTGGGCATCTTAGCTAGTTATTCTTGTTTGCGGCTTATGTTGGCTGCGTTTCAAGCCACCAATCAACTCGTGGGAGAAACAGAAATGAGGTTTAAAGAAAGCCGTGATATCACGTTCACGGAATAATATATAGGTTCGCCGTCGTATTACCAAAAAAGAATACGTGATGCTGTGATGGATTCGGTTTGGAGATGGGCTAAACCAAAATGTATTATTACATCTTATTGCGCTGTCGGCGCCTGACGATTCCAAAGGTCACGCCAAAATTGTTTCATCCCATATCCCTTAGCTGTATCCTCGTCATAAACTCGCACAGCTTTGCCAAGACCCAGAACTTGCTGGAGGGGGTTCGTAGCCTCTGTCATCGACACTCGTCCCGGTTCATGAGATCTTTGTGTAGCCCTTCTATGGACTTCATCCGCTAAGGAGGGTGCTACATCAGCGTAGCAAGTATCCAACTCTCGTTGAAGATTGACGTATGGCCTTTGGGCAATTTGCGGGGCTTGAAGGTTGTATGAGCGAACGAGATCGTTGAGTTTCTTTATTTTTAGTTCATGGTACTCCTTTTCGACAGAAAGATATTGCGGATCACGTAGGCAAGGAAGATTTGGCAGAGGTTCTGGTTCGTTTTCAGAGTTACTCTCGGTAGAATTCGGCGTAGCCTCGATCCTCAAAGTACGTGATAATCTCCCCTCATTGTCTATCTGTGTTCTGGGTTCGGCACCTGTAGCATCCTTGTACTCCGTCGGTACTGAACAACGGGCAGCTTTGTTGTGTCTAGACTCTGCAGCAGCGTATGCCTGAGCCCGTCGGATCTGTAACTGTAGTGAGCCTCCCTGGCTTGATATCAGACGTGCTGCATGTCTTTTCCAATCACTTCTCAATTGTGTACGAAATCGGTGAAGTTCAAGCTTTAATTCTTGCTGTTTCTGGATCCATTCGGGCGCCAATTCTTGCTTTTGTAAAATGCGGTTCATAAAGTATTCAGTCGTGTCAAGATACGGGTTAGCAGCGGCATGGTCACGTTCAACATTTTTACCTTTTCCACGGGGAAGATTCCGAAATTGACCTTGTGCTATGGCATCTTCTATCCGTTCATTGGCCAAAGAGCTCAGCCCTTGAAGTGAGACGGGAAGAGATCTAGCACCAGGAGTGAATCGATCATGAAGTTCTCGACGGTATGCTTCCCGTTCTTCTTTGGAAATTTGAGAATCTTGGGTGAGTTCATAAGCCTCTTTGCGTTCCCGAGCCTGAGCAAGCCGTTGCCCAGATGTCCGAGCACCACGGATTCTTGGCGGTGCGTTTACGGAGACCGGTGATGGAATTTTGAATGGTGTTCGTAGAGGCTTACTAGAATCGTCAAGCATGCGAAGGGCTGTATCATGAATGTTCTCTGTTCCAGTCCAAGGAGCAGCGGCGGCCATGTTCTGGGTTCCTCGTCCAGCACTTCGCTTTAGGAAAGAATATGTCAACATTCAAGGGTAGAGAGGCTACAAGGAAGGAAAATATACCGGCATATTCACAACAGACCAGGCCTGCGCATGTTCATTTTTAAATGAGGCAGCAGCTATTCTCTCTTCTAGCTGTCTCTTTAACTCGTCAGAGAACCCGGCTTCTTGCATGTTTTTCATTGCAGATTTTCCTCCCAGCATAGCTTCTTCAGACATATCCCTCATTCTCCTCGACATTGCGCCCTCATCTTCCGGTGGGGCACCATTTTGCCGACTGTCTTTAATTGTACTAGCCTCGCTCTCTTGATACTGTGGGGATTTCGTTGATAATGTTCTGACGCTATAGTAGAGCGAGGGAATTGGCCTAACACAGGCATTCTGAATTAATACTTCAAGGTGGCGCTGGCACCTCATTTTAATCGTCTTCGAGAGCAGTCTTATCGTCGAATGTGCTGAACATGAACACACGATCGAATGAATTTATTCCCGCGTCTTCGGCCTCCGTCATCAGTCCGCTTAGTTAACTTATGTCAGCAAACGTCGAAGATCAGAGTTTGTGAGTCTTGGCGTACCGAGAGAAGATAACTAATTCAACGCCGAGCAAGGACAAAACAACTGGACTACACCTGGGATTGTCGACATAGCTGAGGTGGCCCTGGGCTACTGCTCTTTGAAGATTTCTTTTTTAGCGTACGATATTGATATACACATTACAATTCTGCGGAACGATACCCACGACCATGCCTCCGAAGCTGCCGTCCACGCGCATGAAGCCTATGCGGCTGCAGACAATCAAATTCCTGAGAGTTAAGCGTACGAATAAAGCTGAACCGACAAAGTGCCAGACCGCTATGAGTGCTGTGTTAAGTAAGTCAAGCCTGGTTGAACGGCGAAAGAATAAAGACGCTGACCGTAGCCTTTATGGTAGATTGCTGGGCATCGGCGGGCCATTCCATCCAGGGCTGTCTTGCTGTTGAAACGGAGCTTAAAAATTGCCTCGACAGACGTGTACGTGATCCAGGCATCATCCTGCCTCCTGCGATCTTGCCTCAGTTGAAACTAACCGGCTCAACTTTATACTATAGGAGCGTAAAAATAACGAAAAAAGCCAGATCAATTATCATCTCATGCGCTTGTTTCCTCAGATCTGCGGTCCAAGGAAGGGGCGTTCCTAGATGTTTCTCTGTCCTATGATAGAATAGAGCTTCATTGGGGGCGTACATACGTCGCTATTATGAAAACAAAAGCACCATTGTGCGCTAGGCAGAGCTTACTGAATATCAAAATGTACGAATTCTACGCAGAAAATGCACAGTTTAGCATACACTGGAGTTTGATGGCGAGGAATCGTTCGGTCTTCTGTCTAGAAGAAACGAAGACCTCTTTATATTTATCGCTGACAAGAATACTTGTGTACATTATTTTAACAGATACCTTGGCCATTTTACAAATGCAAATATGTAATATTATTTTCTAGGTAGTGTTTATCTTATAAATAGTTGTTGCAAGTTTGGAAAGAGTTGGTGTTGAGCAGGCACTGCTGATCAGAAAGCTCATTTTAGAAAAAGAGAAGTCCCTGCTCTGGAAATGGCACTAGCAGAGAACAGCCCTTAAACTGTTACCCTAGGGGGCTTAAGCACGCTGGAGTTTTAAGATCAACTTATTGCTCTTTGGGTGAACTGTATATGCGTCGATCGCTTCGATTCCCTCATCGTCAACGATAGTAGTAGTATAATTAGAATATATAGTTGCAATGACATATTTCATTTCTAAAATAGTATCAGGATTCGTCGGCATTTATCAAGTGATATTTTAAGGGGCATACCTTGTAACGCCAAATTACTTCCAACACACATTCTCCCACCACTCCCAAAAGCCCAAAACCACCGTTTCATATTGTCCAATTCAGGCGAGCCGTCTGGCTTCAACCAACGTTTTGGGAGCCAGGACTCCGGCTCGGGAAAAACATCGGGGTTGAGATGCAGCGAATATGCTTGAGCATTAACCCTCGTGTTCGGAGGGATATTGTCATATCCGCCGAGGCTAGAAGTTGGAGAAGGAGTTATGCGGGGCTGAATTCCTGGAATAGGAGCGTGCAGCCTAAGAGTTTCCATGAGAATAGCATCCAATAGTGGTAAGGCATCAACACTTTTCGGTGAGGGAAGATCCGGGATGGATTGGTCGTTCAGTGGTGGTTGAATAATTGGTGAAAGCTGCCTGAGTTCTTCGCGCAGCTCATGCTGCAAATCAGGGTATTTTGATAATTGCCAATAGAGGTAGGTCAAAGCAACCGCACTGGTCTCGTGGCCGGCAGTGAGTTGGTCGTATAGCTCACAGGCAACATCAATTCGGAGCATTTTCGAGGTTTCTTCGTCCAGGGGTTCCTTGCAGTTTCCTGGAAGTTGTTTTAGCATCGAAAGTTTGAGTTGCTTGTAGACAATAGGTTCGAGCTCGATATCTGTCGACGACATATACTTATCAGCATTGTCGCATAACTCAAGGCCCCAACTCTCCATGTAGTCATTGGCGCCCCGACACCACCTTGGGATAACAGGGATGTTGAGGTAATTAGCCCAAGCAATGAAATTCGGGACCTCTTGGTAATAAAACTCGAATGGCTTGCGGCACTGAAAAGCGTGAATCCAATGCTTCCGTGTTGCAACATCCTCTAGAAAATTCGTGCTTGCAGGCAATCCAAAAATATACGCCGTCACAAAATCCATCGTGATGGCGTTATTTAGTTCGTAGACGTCAAAACTGTCTCCTGCATCCGCATGCCTCTCGAGAATAGGGAACAATCGACTGAACAATAGCTTTCGAGATATCCGAGCAAGATGTGGAGAGCTTTGTAAGTACGATTTGGAATATATATTTGACATCATTCTTTTGCGCTGTGAATGAGGCTTGCTTCCTACCATCGAAAACATGCTAAGGGTGCTACGGGCTTATTAGATGCGGCTTTGCCTTCCCATACCTAGAAACGTACCCATAGAAGCCAAAAACCCTTGGATACCAATCATGTTTTTCAAAGCCGCCTGCATACACTGTGCGGATGCCACCATCAACGCAGTTGATAGAGAGCTCATTGGGAGCAAGTCGAACAATAGGGCCATATTTTTGATGAGCCCTGTGTATCGTTCTATTCCCTCTCATCCGAAAGCGATTCCATAGGATCCATAGAGGAGATATAGACGATGTAAAGTGGGCATTAGGAATCTTAGAGAGAGGAGATAAGAAAGCAGGGTATATAATGAACTTATAGATGACGCAAACTATTGCGCACAAGGCCAGAATCGCCAGCGAAAGGGGTGATATGAGTGCCATAGGGATAGGGGTTGAATTCTAGGTCAGTCACGCTTGGAGAGAGGGATTTCCATCTGCATCGTGGAGGGCGCATTCTCTAGTAGTTAAAAGACTTTGTGGGGTAAGACCGATATAACAGGCACCAAAGCGTCTCGTCCACATATCAACTTGGCCGAACTTCGGCATCTTCTCCACTGGGCCCCAGTGGTTTTAATAAGTATGCGCCAACAGTGCTTCGAGGTCTTGGTTCGGCGATAAGCGAATGATAGCGTGTTTTTTAGTCACCGCCGTCGGACTTAGCTTTTCCCAAACTGGGCGTTGTACATCCGGCGGCGATCAATTTTTAACTCCGAGCCGGCTCTGACGACGGGCCCAACTCGTACTCCGCACGGAGTAATCTTCCACAATAACTACTCCGAGGGGTCTATGAACCGCGATAGGGAACCAAATGCTGTCGGACTTACCGCCAGAAATCATCTACCAAGTCGCTAGACATATTCCAAATCTCAAGACCTTGGCCAACCTAGCAAGAACATGCCGCCGGCTGCACGATGTAATATCTGCAGACAATTACCGCATCCTACAGGCCTTTGTGCAAAGCCGGTTTCCTTCAATTAACACCCCGCCCTTTTGGAAGGATGCAGCCCGTGCTCTGACGTCGCGGACTCGCGCCTTTGACCGAAATGCCATAATTGCTCGTTTTATTTTGCCCCCAGAAAATGCTA
Source organism: Ophidiomyces ophidiicola (assembly GCF_022830035.1). Classification (NCBI taxonomy): domain Eukaryota; kingdom Fungi; phylum Ascomycota; class Eurotiomycetes; order Onygenales; family Onygenaceae; genus Ophidiomyces; species Ophidiomyces ophidiicola. Next base: position 32,459 of record NW_026054664.1, read on the forward strand.
CCCGCATTGGACATCCCAGGACTATTAGGACGGATCGCCCTACCCTAGGATATCGCCCCGTACTCGATAGCTACGAAGTATGGTATGGCAATACATGGTGCTCTAGGAAAGAGGTCCTCGTGTGGGGTGCAGGAGCAGACTTGATGATACGAGTGAAAGATTTTGGTCGGAAGCATCTCCAAAGTCACCCCCCATGCGAACCCCAATCATTGCTGTATAGACACAAAGTTAGCGGAACTGCCCAGGATAATGTTATCTGGGCGAAATTCAACGATCTGCATGGTGTTGATAGCTGGGATGATATTTCTGGCCTTCATGTGTTACGACCCTCTTGTACAGAATGGTGCGACGAGGAGGATATCATATTTGGCCGCCGAAATGGTCAACTTCTTCAAATGCTTGTCTCTCCCAAATACGGCACGAGTAAAATTAAGAAGCGATATCTAGCCCGTGGGAAACACCTCGATGGCAGTGACCTAAGCCCTGCTTCAAAAGTACTCTCCGCCACCATGGATAGAAAAACCATTTCATTTTTCAATGTTGATACCGAGGACAAGGACGTCTCTCCCTTTGCAACCCTGGGTCCTGTAACAAATGAGACCGGGAGGTATAAATGCTCAAAAATTTTATGTGAACATAAAGTCGCTATTAGCTTTGACGCTCTCCGAGGCCAAGTTTCAATATTTGAATTTTCTCCTGATGGAATTAGGATGCATCGGTGTTTGGGCATTATCGATCGCGATATGCCACTTAAACTGAAAGCAACTACTATTGAGCCGTTGACAGCAACGCATATAACCGGTGGGAGCCCTGGGGACCTTTTTTTAACCGGTCGAGAAGATAGTGAAACAAGGCAAGGTCGTTAATATGACTGGTTTCGAATTTGCTTTCTAACAGGCCTTCTAGGTTGCACGACATTCGGGCTCGGAGACATGTGGTGACGGTTTTTGAAGATACAGTAGATGACAGCCCAACGTATAGTATCAAATCAATTGGCCATGAACGATTTGTTGTTGGTGGCGCTATGAATGCCCTTTTAAAAATTTTTGATATGCGTATGGGGCGTTATAGCTATACGGATGCCTACTTAGGAGAAGGAATGTTACCGACGAAGGAGGCATATGGCAGCCCCGCAATCAAGTCCAACGCCGAACAACTTTCGAAGAAGGATATATCCATATTTCTCTCAAATCGAATCGAAAACATTCCAAATAGAATGGGAACGTTTTTGCGCGCACGCCACCGTTATCGGGGGCCCATATACGCGATCTCTCACCCCTCCCCATCATCATCTACCATTTTTGCTGGTCTAGAAGATAACGTCATAGGTCTAGATGTTGTGTCTACAGATGATTTGGGAGGAAAGCACAAAGAGTGGTACCATCGTAACCTGGATTTGGCACTAGATCCGCTCGGTGGTGTCGACTGTCTACCTATGGATTTATCTTGCTATGAGCGCCCATGGCCGCGTGACCGACAGAAAAATGTAAAACTCATGCTGCAATCACCATTTTATATGGCTCTAGAAAAGGAATACCGCGGGATCAAAAGTACACCCCATGTTAAAAATCCCTGCTGGGATCAGAGATGGTATCATCCGTGGATCTCAGGGTCCCGTGGAGCTGAATAAGCTTATGATAAAGCCCTGAAAGGACGACTAAAGCTGAATAGTAATTCTGCAAGTGTAAGTTATAATTATAGAAATGCACAGGGTACCATTTTGAAGCAACTAAACACTATAGAGTTAGAGGAATAGAAAGGCAAAATTTTTCGATCTTTGTGATAGAGGATGTAGTCTAATTGTCAAGGCAAGCCAGAAACTCCTCGCTAAGCGGTCTTGCACGAAACAATAAAAATAAAATCACCAGGAAACGTCCAACCACCTAACCAGCTTTTTGAAAAGTTCATAAATTCCCCAGTGAGTAACAAATACCAAGCTTCCCGAATTAAAAAGACTTGGAATACCTATTGTTGCTAAATGCCACACGCTGTATGGTTTGAAAATCGACTTCGCTTGCTTTTCTATTTAATCCTCGAACTTGAAACCCTTGCCAGGCCCAATATCAATAGGTCCTCCGCGGTAGGATCCTCGTTTTTTCTTATTCTTTTCCTTGGTAAAACCCTTTCCACGCGTGACCGACAAATCCTGATGAGCACGATCCGCATAGGCATATGAGACATACGAGTTCGACGGATGATTATGGGGTTGTTCACTGGCAATTGCGAGGGGAGTAGATTTCGCACCCCGGTGAATACGGTGAGGGGTGGTCGGGTCTGCAGGCGTTGAAACAGGTGTAGAATCGGTAGCAGCGACAACACCATTGTTCATCTCTTTACTCAAATTTTCGTTTGAGGCGTTGGAGAAGTCAGCAGAAGTGCCACGCAAAGTTGTGCTAGATTCTCCAGATAGCCTCCGACTTCTGGCGCCGGCCGTATTCTCTTTACTTTTGACAGACGAGTCGGAATCGTCTGAAGATGCAGATGAAGAGTCGCTGTCGTCGTTGTCGTCGCTAGAATTCGGGGGGCGAGAGTCTGCGGCGATATTCTCTATCTCGTCGTTCTTCTCTATGGCGCCAGCTTTAGGCGGTATTTTTGAATCAGATTTGGAAGAGCCAGTGTCAGAATCAGAGGCTGATGACGAATCGACGGACGAATCAACTGGTGAATCAGGCTTAGGTGACTGCTCTCGTCTGCGGCGCTTTGTCGATGGGACTTCTGAGCCGGAATCAGAGCTAGAAGATTCAGACGAGGACTCATGTTTTCGTTTTAGCGACTTCGATCTCTCTTTAATATTATCTTTTTCGTCTTCGGAACTACTCTCGCTCGAGGAGGAGGATCCGGAGGACGAGCTGGAGGAGCTGGAGGAGCTGGAGGAACTGGAGGAGCTGCAAGAAGAGCTACTGGACGAGGAACTAGACGAGCTAGTGCTACTCGAAATGGTAGAAAGGCTGGACGATTTTCTCGTGGTGCTAGAAGTATCAGAATCACTGGTTTCGGTCGTGGACTCAGTATCAGCATCGCTGTCATCGGTTGTCAAGGGCAATGCTAATTTTCTTATGTGGGCATTCCTGGCTTCATATTTTTTCCAGCCCGTGAACACATCAACCATGGAGGGGCATTTTTTGGCTATCTTCGACCCTTCCTTTTTTTTGACCTTGTCAACTACATCGACTGTGCTAAGTTCAGCGTCAAATGCTGCTTTGGTTTTAGAAAAGCCGTTGGTAGACAAGAAGTCTCCAATAATTGCCAGTAGTGTGGGAGATATAGAGGGGGTTTGGTCTTTGCGAGCGTGTTTCGCCTGTTCAATAAATTTTCACTTGTCAGTCAATATCAAGGTACCGCGGGTCAGGTCAACATACATCTTTCTTCCTAGATTTTCCCACCATTTTCGAGATTAGTGAATCCTTGGCTTTCTTTGGACTCATGGCAGGTCAAAAATATCAAAAAAGAGTCCGAAAAGAGAATTCTGGAAGTGCGCAGAGTTGATATCTTTTTTCACAAAAAATATCGAAAAAACAGAATTTAGAGACCTGAGCTAACCCAATTGGGGAAGGCGACCGCACGCGCTTCCCGTGAGTTCCTGGCCAATCATAGACCGAAAGATTGGTTCTTGCCAAGCTTTATGCTACCACTACTATTGGTTAGGAGCGTGCCCCACCAAGCGCCGCTTGCCATACGCCGCTCGCCAACGACCAGTCTGCTGAGTCAGCGACCGCCCGTTCCTCTGCGTAACAGGTCCGCAAACAAGCGGCTAGACGAGAACAACCTGGCTGCAGCTGGTAAGACAGCAACCAACAGCCAGTGCTATGAGCTCTTTTTGGCCATGCCATTATCTAACACAGTGGTCTAGAGTATGGACTACATATTCTGTATCTCTTTCAGTACTACCTCTCAATCCAACAACCTGGCTCCTATCTACATACAATGAGTAACCGCGATCGCCTTCACGGGCTCCCCGCGGGCTTGTCGCCGCAAAAAGGTCGTCGACCTGGAGGGGAAATTCGCAATGGTGGAAACCTAGCGCCTGGAACATCGGCGATGTCGCGAGCAGAGAAATTCGAAGATGAAAAACAACGCATCATCCAGAGCTGTTTCTCAAAGAAAGAGCCGGATGGGTCAGGTATACTGTGTTCTAAGAATACGCTTTCATGCACCAGAAGTCTTGCTAACACTATCTGCACCTACTAGTTATCGAATCATATATTACTCATATCCGTGTGATGGAAGATGGAAGCTATCCTTCGAGTCCTCCTCCCCCGGATTCTTCGCCTGATACCAAGAAACCAAGGATAATAATTATCGCTGTTCGAAAATCAGGGAGGGTTCGAATGCACAAAGCACGAGAAAATGATAACCATTCCTTTTCAATCGGGAAGACGTGGATGCTTGATGACCTCGCTCGTATACAAACCTATGAGAACTCCGTGCCATCAAATCCTGTCGAACAGCAACAAAAACAATGGGCGTCTAATGTCGGATTTATTGTTACTATTACAAAGCCTTACTACTGGCAGTCAGATACACCTAAAGAGCGGGACTTTTTTATTGGAAGTTTGGTCAAGATATATAAGAAATACACTGGTGGGAAGTTGCCAGCATTGGTCGGCTTTGATTCTCGAGATAGAGAAATACTTACTGGCGGTGCATCCAGTGGTTCTCAATCCGTTAAAATCCCAAAACAACCAGAAATGAACGCCGCGAGGCAGGATCAGCGACTCCCTGGATCTCGTTCTCCATCAGCCCTCGCAAATCCCACACAGTCACCACTTTCAAATCGAGCTCCAAGTCGCGATGGGCCTATGGAACCCCGAAGACAACCTTCAAGGGAACCATTCATGCGAAATCAGCCTAGCCAAGAACAAATGCAGAGAATGCGAGTCCCTTTCGCTACACCTCAAGTTCTACAAACATCACCATCAAAAGAAGCCCTCTCATCCAAGACAATCGAATCACCTTTCTCAGAATACGCACCTACTACCTCATTTACAAATGAATCAGCTTCAAGAAAACACCTGGCACCTATATCCACGGACGGTACTACCAAAGTGCAGTCACCTGGTGAGGGTTTTGGCCTTCCTCGCTCTATCTCTTCTGAAGACCAAGGAAGTCTGCGTGACAGAAACAGACGAAATCTAGACCCTGAAAGTGCCTCTCCTTTAGAGCCCTTAAAGCAGAGAGTGTTCCCTCAAGCTGGACGGCGGGACGGCTCGCCAGGCTTACTACGCCCCTCAACTGCTGGTTCAAAAGCAAGTTCCGGATCCAGAAGTCCACGTACAGAGATGGACGAGATGACTGCTGCACCAATTGCAAACTCTGCGCCTTCTCGAGAACTACCTCCCTCTAGAGGAAGCAACGTGTCTAACGAATCTAACATTATCCCCACCCTTCCTCCCGTGTCAACAACCGCGTTTGAGGTTGGATTCGAATCCTCCATGCCCAATGCCGATACAGATACCTCTCGTCGACAACCACCCGCTGAGCCAGCTCCTCTGCAAGTTGAAATTAAAAAGGACCCGTCCCCACCACCAGAGGAGGAGACACACAGACCAGGGCTTGGACCAATGGTAAAGAAAAAGGCTAGCAAGGACGTTGCCAACACTTTTCGAAAGGCTGCTACAGCCTATAGTGCCTTTAAACCCAGAGCTGGAGGCGCTGCGGAGCGTTTGATGGCGGCAAAAGAGAAGTCGGGCAACGAACCTGATGGCATTACAAGCGTTGTGCCTGCACCATTTTCAAGGATGCAAAGCAGTGAAGTTGTAAAGGATACCCCGTCGAAGGAGCCTGCAGAAACTCAGGGGCGTTTCAAATCACAGCCTAAGGCGACCCCTCCTAAGACGAAACGCGCTGAACGTGCCACTCGTAAAAAGCCCCCCGCATCGCCCGTACCTCGCCCCGAGCCTAGGGAAGACAATAGCGCCATATACTGCAATTCCCTTGGCATTGATCACAATGTCCTCCAGGGCCGTGGGGCGAAGTTTGATCAGATACTAACAGACCTCGGGTGGGACGGAAAACTTAAAGATGACAAGCGGGCCGAGGACTTTGAGGCGGATATTCGCAGAGAAATTGGCAGGGTGCAAGCCAGTAGTTGGCTTGGTCACCTTGAGTTCCGTGAAGGCCAGGCTAATGAATTGGGACAATTACTCGATCAAACGATTCAAGAATGTGAGGAGCTCGATGCGCTTCTTACATTGTATTCCCATGAGCTTAGTGTAAGTGGCTTATTTTCAAAATGCTTATATTGTTGACTAACAGGAACCAGACTCTCGCAGACGACGTCACGTTTATCGAATCCCAAGCCGATGGCCTTCAGGTCCGCGTTTCGAATCAAAAGCTGCTACAAATGGAATTGCAGAATGTACTAGCCCCAGCACGATTTTAGTAGAATCTCTTGTCTACAGATATAACCAGCTCTCATTCGTTACCATATTTATACCATATTGGTACTATATTGGCTGAAATTTTCTAATTCCTATGTTTTTTCAAGACGACTTGCATTTCAAACTTTGTATATGGAGCTCTTGGGAGTTGGTGGATTGGCGTAAGCGCTGCCTGTTGATTTTATGTCATACATCATTATTTTCATGCATGTTGTTATTTTCTTCTTTATGATAATATTTCAAACCATGTGTTGTACAGGATTGTATTTTTACGTTACTTGCCTTCTACCCGCGCCACGAACCCTTTCTAAGTGATCATAATAGGTTAAAGCTCGAGTGCCTACTTATGGAGTACGTACTCTGCTCTTATATCCTTACTCGACTGTAATCGATCCTAGTGGGGAAGGGCTAGAAGATCGCGCTGGACGTATATGACATGAGAATTGATCAGCACTGTCGTATGTTCCTTTTCCAGCAGGGGCGAATAACCACTGGAGTATCTAGGTAGATTATTCAGGGCGGGAAACTCTTGTTTAAACAATACTAGCCGGATAATTTCACTGCTTTGGTCTGGATACAGTCGAAAACTAACAATTTTCTCGTATAAAAGGGCTCCAAGGGCAAAATTTTCATTCTTTATTGTGCATTCAATAATTTGTCTCGTCTTTCGATGCACCAGGCGCTGGTGATTTGTTGAATATGCTACTTGTGGCATGAAACCGTTTATCTTGAGGCTCCAAAATGAACCAACGCAAGCCTGCCATCGTCTTGGATAAGAAAATTGACAGCCAATGTCGGGGTGAATGGCATTTTTGGAGTGAAAGTATATAGTTATGCCTTCCGCTGCCTTTAAAGGCCAGCTAGACTCACGAGAACAATGCGGGTGGATTGGTAGAGGCATCACTTATCTACTCAACTCTTTCTGGTGATCCAAAAAGGTCGATAATGTCGGTTAGCTTTCCTCCCGGTAACTAAGGAAAATACTAGGTCGCTCGACACTCCTTTTGATTGCTCAGAGCTGGAATGGCACTTCACACGGTTAATAGCGCAAAAAATACATATAAGCTTTTCTAATGGCAGAAGATTTGTGAGCACGGGATACGGCACTGATTTCTTATCGACTAGTTAGCTCAAAGGACGTGATACTAATAGCTTGTCGGTGGACAAGCAACTGTTAATGCCGTATCAGATGGCTCTTTCAAGGGACCAAATAATCCGGGCCAGGAGACCTGATATAAAAAGTGAGCATATGGAGTGTAGCGGAGAGTACTTCGTACTCCATATGGTGAACAGCTGCTTTTTAGCAACCTGGTTATAAAACTGCAATCTATAGAGTAGAAGTCATCTTTGTATTAACCGTGGCCTTGCCAAGCCTCCTAGTCTGTTCATGAGATTCGCCCGCCAATAGCAGGTGTTGCGATCGTTGCTTCGCGTGTTTGCCACATGAGTTTCTACTCAATTCTTTCAAGATTTCACCAACTATCTTGAATATCCATGCCAAAGAGTTTCGATTGTTTGACGAAGGCAGACACCATTTACTGTGATGAGGCGGGATTCGATGCTTTCAAGATCCTCATTGATCCCAGGAATCTGGAGTTTGTGGAATGCCTCAAAACCTCGGAGGCATCATCGATATTTCATGTCAACTACTCCTACAAACCGCGGGTCCTGAAAGTCGTATGGTGTTCTCTACATGACAATATTATCTTACTTTCTAACCATTATTCGGCCACAGTTCCACAATAATGGGGATCCGGGATACGCGTCCGACTGTATTCGTGACTTAAACCGTGCTCGCTGCGAGATAAGAGCTTACTGCCGTTTAAAACAGTTTGGAATATGCAATACCGGCTATGTACCAGATTTCTATGGTTATATGCCAACTATTGATCCTGCAAGATATGCTCCTCACCTCAACGAGTTCCTGCACGATATCAATACCCCATCTGCAATTTTAATCGAGTATCTGCCAAAACCTCAGCCATTGAACTGTGTCACTTACACACCAGAGCGTATGCATAATGCTGTGTTGGGCATCCAGCAAATTCATTCGGCTTTGGTTGAGCACAATGATCCTTATCCAAAGAACATCCTGATCATTCCGGGTGACCCTGAGAGAGTTATGTGGGTTGATTTTGATGTTGCCATTGTTTACCCTGTTGGAAAGAGGCAACGCCCATGGCTCGATCTCGAAACAGAGGTGGTTGAAAGTTTTGGTTCATTGCTTGTTTGTCACCTCTCTACCCTAGCTGTTGTATTAAGGCTGACAATGCCCGCAGGAAGAAGACCAGAGGAAGGGTCTCCCACCAAATACAAGGTTCTACTAGAAATAAGTACTTCTCAAGCTATATTACTTTTCACAAAAGCTGCCAGTCGTCATTTGCTGCACTCAACATCCCAAGGTACCAGAGGCCGAGAAGAACAGTTAAATGCCCGGGTCCCCTTGCTTCCCACGGTGTAGCCTATGCAGCCAACAAGTTCCCATTTGCATCTAACCTCTTAACCGGGATTAATTCGGTGCCGGACAGAATCTATCCGTACCGTGCTCCGTGCTGTTTCAAATAGAAATTGACTTGAGAAAGGACCTGCATATATTTCCTGCATTCTGCTGTTGCTTGTGATGCTCTATATTTACTTTCCTACTTCCATGATACTTTTAGATTGCCGGGACAGCGGTTCGGCGAGGAATTTACGACATAAAATGCAGTGTCTGGCCGGTAGTTGTCGATAATAGTCGCTGCGTCGCCTATATCGACCGTGACCGGCGTAAGATGGAGGCCCGCAAGCTGAAGTGCGAGGTTCTGAAAACCAGTTCTCAGCGCACGGCGCAACCGACTCTGGATGTACGTATTGAAGGCTCGCTTGCTATCTAGTAGGAGGCTTGGCAAAGTCACGGGTATTTTGTGTTTTGGTCCCCTTGGAGGTTTATAGGCGTATAACTAGTGATATTGGTGAGCAACACGGGTTGTGTGTTTGGTTCGCTAGGCTGGTGCTGCGATACGACCTCTGTTCTCCCGCGGCCGAGCTGTTTTCTGAACGGCCGTTCGACGGCTCTGGTTCGAATGTCTGGGCAAAGAGTCTGTATGAAGGCACGCCTCTCTTTTTTGAAAGCACCGTTTACTTTGCGTGCTGATCCAAAGGCTATTGCCACCGTTGTGGGGTTCGGCATGGATATGGAGGCTGGCGGGGCGTTGGGCAATCATGAGCTTCGTCTTAGCGACACGACGGCCCCCAAATCCCCGTACCTCCAGCCCGGGCTCTCCCTGATGAACGAGGCGATAGCTGGGCCCAACCTGGTGATTTGGCTAGTTCCAGGTGGCGGGTTACACCACCTCGGATGCCAATGCAGCGCTCGGGCGGCGGGACCGCGGCCATCGAACGACTACGACGACAGTGGCAGCAGCCAGGGCGAATAGGATGAGAAGCCCAATCCCAAGCTTAGGAACGCGGTCCAGAGGCGCGACACAGGTCAATAGCGCCCCAGCGGATTGAGCTTCGGAGAGCAGCACTCCGTAAGTGTTCTCGCGGCTGCGGCTGCGGCTGCGGCCGGAGATGCCTGCGGGAAAAGAGAGCGCGTGGGAACCAACTTCGCAGCGCCTGTAACTAGTTATTTAGCCACCCAAGCTCTATACTCTCAGTAGCCAACTACTTAAATATGTTCTACAGAGTATGCCGTATCTCAACCGCTCAAGCGATGCGATGCCAGCAGCGCGACGGAATAGACTAGACAGAGCCCTGGCGCGTTAGCGTGGCAGCGTGCTTGGCGATGGCGAGCTTGGGCAATGATAGCCATCTCGAAATTCCTCCTCTGGGACCAGGGGCCTAATTCATCCTTCCGCTGGCTTCCTCTGGCTCGTGCTGGACGTTTCTGCTTTTGATCCGCGAGCCCTAAAGTGCGTCAGTTGTCTGGGTCTGTTCCGGCGTCACCACTGCTTTCCGAGCAGCCGCGTTTAAGTTCGCTACCCCTTTCGCCTGTTCCCCAGCGTGTTCCCACCCAGCCGCTGTGGCCGCTGTTGGGCTGTGAGCAAACGCCATCCTTCAGCTCGACTCTGGCAAATGATGCCCCAGCCTATCCTCTAAACGCCGGCGTAACACCTACATGATGATTTGCCGCTATTAATTGGTGTATCCACTGTATGTATGCCATACAGCGTCCCATCCATCGGACGTCCTACGAGCGTAGCCAGGGGATATTGACAACCTGTTGACCAGAGAGAAGAGCTGACTGATACCCAGACATTTCACACTACTAGGTGCTTCTCCGCTTGACTTGTTGGGCAATTGCGTCAGTCGGCATCGTGGCCCTGACCTCACATCCCATGCCGCCCTACACGCCGCATAACCAACAGAAGTACCTGCTACATATTTTTTTTTTCAGTGGATAGACTACTGCTACGAATAGATTTATGCTTCTCACCCCTCTGTCGCCATGCCCTGGAAACCCTTACCCCGGATTGCATTTGCGGTCGCCGTCTACCCGTTTCAGCCTTCCTCGCCTGCAGACCTACCCCTCGAACTCGGAGACGAGTTATACATAATTGAGCAAGGTGGCAAGGATGGAGCATGGTATCGCGGGTATCTGGTTGCTCCGCCGTCGTTATTGGCAGGCCTCACAAGTGTCAAAGGACAGACGCTGGAAGCTCGAGTATTTTCCGGGATATTTCCCAAGAATTGCGTCGAAGTCCGTGAGGTTCTTGGAGAAGCGGATAAAAATAAAGAAAATGGGGTGACAAACGTGGAGGTGGTACAAGTCAACGGAAATTTGAGCCCCGTTAATGGCGAGGACGCCGACAAACCGAATGGCCTAAAAGATTCATCTCCCCGAAAAACTTCTCAAATAACAGTTATTAGATTAGACGAAGATGCCGGAAAACGACATTCGGCGTTTCCCATACGATCACCATCGCTTGCCTTGACTCCTCGCTCTACGGGCTCCCGCGGCCCGAATGCCCCCAAACCGCCCGCCCCAGTTCCAATGCTTAAAATCGGGGACGAAACACCCACATCACTCTCAGAGCCTTTAGTGGACGAAATCGCATCATGTCTACGAGAATGGCACTCTACAAATATTCATGAGCTTCTGTTGGCGAGACAGTACAATGCACTGGAAAACATGTCGAATATCGTTCTAGAGCTAGACTTAGCACGACGACAGCTTCTTCACAACGTCTTGACCGCCCAGGAACGGTTATCACTTCGAGAGGAAACGGTTTGGAATTTGGTACGGGGAAATAAAACGTTAACTGGAGACGTTATTGTGCGTGATCCGAAACAACGAGGGCGGTTGCTTATAGGTGACGACTCGGCTACAGAACTGGCGAAGCTACAATCCGAAATGAGCATGCTTGATGGTGAGGCAAAACCACAAGTAGATACGGTTTCGCTGCACCATGTTCTTTGCGAAGTGAACGGAGTTACAGGAACCAAGGCTGGCTCGGTATCTTTGGCGTTAAGCCTCTGGTCTCGAACCGCAAAAGGCGACATGAAGCAATTAGCGGAAACATACTCTGTCAATATCCCGTCCGCAGAAACATTTGCTTCCATGTCCCAGAACGGTAGTCTAAAAACTCTCTTCACAGGGTTGAATGCTGCCGATATTGGAGATAGCTCGGCTTCTGATTCTAACCTTTATCTTGTTGTGCAAGTGCTAAGCCATGAAATTACGAGACAAGTTCAAGCTTCTAATTCTCGGGCGCCTTCTCGGGACGGCCCTATGGGGAATAAATCCAATCCAGTTCTAAACAGTGTTGGCAAAGGTAACCTAAGGGGAAGGCGGAGCATGATATGGGGACCAAAAGCTAAAGGTGTGCCGCAACCTGATCAGAATGACACCATGGGACCGCCACGGTCGAGAGACTCGACCAGTGCTTCTATAAGAACCGAGAAAACGACCAAGGAGACGTCAATTTTGCGAATTATTGGCGTTGGCGTTCTAGAAGTTGGCACTGTACTTAGAGCAGGCAAGGACGTTGACCAGATTATCAATATATGGGCTCCTCTGGGTGTCATCGATGAGCAGGACAATTACACCGAAGGATTCGACAATGTTCTGCGATCCTTTTTACACAGCCCAACCGGCAGGTACGGCAGATGTTATCGCGCTTCCAGAGTCCACGTAAACCTTCACCCATTCGCGAGCGAGGATACAGGGAGCCTGATTCGGAACAATCCAACATTGCTCCATAATGTTACCAGGACGAGACGAATTGGCTTTCCGGCGGCTCCTACGAAACCTCGTTCCGATATTTATCTTACTTTGTCAAAAGCGAATATTTCCCAGGATGCTCTTCTCTCTCACCCGATAAATGGACAAGTCCCCGTTCCCCAGACGAGCGGTCTGCGAAACCTACAGCTTACTCTCGAAGCACGAAATGCCTCGGGGGAAAGAATTGAGCATTGTATTTACCCTTCCTCAAACTCCATAGGGCTAACGGCCTGGAGAACAGCCGTTGCAGAACGAGGTTCCGCTTGGAACCAAACCATTAGGTTGAATATTCCATCGGATCAAGTCCAAGGCTCTCACTTGATTATGAGCGTTGCAGATGCTCCCGATTTTCCGTTTGCTTTAAGCTGGATTCCGCTATGGGACCAACAAGCTTTTATCCGAGATGGACGGCACTGCCTGCTGCTCCACGCGTACGATAAGTGCACGTCAACTGTTGAAAATGGGAAAGGCTCATACTTGTCACTTCCATGGAGCGCGCTAGGGAAGAACGAATCGGCAAAAGATGAAGCCGTGACAGGTCCATTAGCAACATTAGTACTCGAAACTGAACTCTGTAGTACTGAATTTTCCCAAGACCAGATTTTGCTTGGTCTCATAAATTGGAAAGAAAAGCCTGCCACGCAACTCCTGGAGCTCCTGCGGAGGGTGATTTTTGTGCCGGAGATCGAAATCGTCAAACATCTTCGTGATGTTTTCGATGCCTTGTTTGGTGTTATGGTAGAGCATGCTGGCAACGAGGAGTTTGAAGATTTGATTTTTAGAGATTTGGTCACCGTTCTCGGTATTGTTCACGATCGTCGCTTTAACCTAGGACCCTTGGTTGATAAATATGCGGAACAACAATTCAGTTTCCCGTTTGCAACTCCTTGTTTGATCAGGAGCTTTTTACGTCTGCTCCAAGGTACTTCTGATCCACAGCAAGCTCGAAATCTTCGCGCCGCCTTCAAGGTTGGACGACATATCTTAAAGTTCATCATCAATGCCAGGGGCCAACAAAAGGCCAAGGAAGAGTGCATTGGCATAACGAACATTCAGTCGACGTTCAACCGCGACCTGCATTCGATATTTGAATCGGTGGAGTCACTAATGCAAAACCCAGCTCCGAATCTCGTTGGCAGTAAAACTTTGGCTGTACAACATTTTCATACTTGGCTTCCTGAGCTTGCGAATGCTCTAACGAAAGATGAAATCTCTGACATTGCCTTCAGCTTTATGGATGCCTGCAAGGATGTGAAGAACATGCTGATTCTCTATAAACTCGTGTTGATTTTGAACTATACTAGATTGCCATTGTTCGAAGAGCCCGATAGGAGGAAACTTTTAATCCCCAGAAGCATCAAATGGCTGGCACCTTATTGGGGAGAAACTTCAGAGGTTACTGACCAATACAGAGACCAGGTTCGCCTCTGTTCGTCAGTTGTGGCGGAACAGTTAAAAACTCCTAGCCCCGAGCTCTTCGAATACATGCCCAAGGCGGTGGCCTCATATTGTGCAATTGTGACCGAAGGCGTTGAGGAGAGCGACTGGCTTTCCTTGCTTTTTAGTAAATCTTTCCCATTCCAACTAAAGCAATCAAAAACGAAGCAAAAATTTGACGAGGCACTTGTGGAACTCTCCGCCATCATTGCTGTAATGTCAAAAATCCAACGGCCCAAGGAACTATCGTTATCGCAAGATGAGATGGCAGTGTTTCTATCTCACACCTTCAACAGTCATAGATCCATCCTTGACTGCGAAGCTTATCCTGCGACTTGGCTAAGTCTGTATATTTATCATCATCAGTCTATTACTAAAAGTCTCGACGATCTTTCCTCGATATTGATAAAATATTTTCTTCCTGCCCCAGATGAGGCTGATACCTTCGATATGGAACTATGGAAACTCTTCTTCACGACACTATTGAAGGTGGTATCTAGCGATGCCTTGGCGCTGGAGACCTTCCCAGAACAGAGGCGACGAGCCGTGTGGAAAATCGCAGGCGATGTGCGAGAGTATGGTGCAGAGCTACTTCAGAGAACCTGGCGATGCATTGGCTGGGATACCACTGCTGAAGAACGAGCGCGGTACGGCTTAAGCAAGTTAGGGGGCTACCAAGTTCAATACGTTCCAAGTCTTGTTGCCCCTATTATCGAGCTGTGTCTCAGTGTGCATGAAGGCCCTCGACGTGTTGCCGTGGAAATTTTACAGACTATGATTGTCAGTGAATGGCAGTTGAACGAGGATTTGTCTATGGTCGAAGCGGAAATAATATCAAGTCTGGATGAACTATTCAAAACGAAAAAGTTCCACGAAGGAATAACCCAAAAGCTGTTTATCACTGAATTACTTGGGCTATTCGAAACGCCCTCGGGCGCCTCGGATGCGGAGCTAATGGTCACGTTAAAGGAACTCATCGCAACTGTGGATGAGCTGTTGGATCTTTTAGTAGCCTCTCACAATGGCAATATCACTGAGAGCTTAAACACGATTAAGCTCATGGAGTTCATGAAAGACATGGAACGAGAAGATATTTTCATCCGGTATGTCCATGAACTAGCAAAGGGCCAGGCTACCACACGCAATCACACTGAAGCCGGGCTTGCTCTTCAATTCCACGCCGACCTCTATGATTGGGATATTTCAAGAACCGTGCCCTCACTTTCGAAACCACCGTTCCCGAAACAGACAGCTTTCGAGCGCAAGGAAACATTATATTTCGAAATTATCCAATTTTTTGAAGATGGAAAAGCTTGGGCCCACGCTCTCTCATGTTACAGAGAACTTGCATACCATTATGAACATACAATTATTGACTTCTCAAAACTTTCAAGAACGCAGGCGTCTATGGCTCGAATTTATGAGGCAATTGTTAAAGAGGACATTTTAGTTCCGCGATACTTCCGTGTTACTTTCAAGGGTCTTGGATTTCCAACTACATTGCGAGATAAACAGTACATATTTGAGGGGTCACCATTGGACCATATGGCTACCTTCACGGATCGTATGCAGAAACAGTACCCGAGTGCTCAATGCATTTTCACAGGGGAGATCGAAAATCTCGAGGGCCAATACTTACAGATTTCTCCTGTCAGCGTACACAAAGATGTTGAACATCCAGTTTATCAACGCCCGAAGGTCCCGCAGTCTGTTCGGGAACATCTTTTAACGGCTGTTACTTCAACATTTTCCGTTACGTCGAAAAAGAATATGAAAGGCACCAATGTTAAAGAGCAGTGGATTTCAAAGACGGTTTTCACCACGGCAGAGCCGTTTCCTAATGTCTTGAGGCGGAGTGAAATTGTAGCAAATGAAGAGATTACCCTTACTCCTTTGCAGACGGCTATTGAGCGTACGTCCAGGAAAACCCAGGAGTTGCTGATGTTTGAAAAGAGAGTGGTGTCTGGCGATGATACAAATATGACGAATTTGACGGAGGTATTGGGTCATATGCTCGACATTGAGTCAATGACGCCCACCTGCGTAGCCCAGTATCGACAATTTTTGCCTGACGATGAAGACTTGCATCACGACTCGGATGATGAGGATTCCAAACCGCAGGCGCCTATCGATCCTCTGACTAACGCACTGACGGTAGCCCTAGTTGACCATGCTCTTGCAATTAAGCGGTGCATTATGCTATATTCACGCCCTGCATATCAAGCTACGGGAGCTGAGCTCACACAACGATTAGAAGCTGCTTTTGCCCCTGAACTCCTATCTCTGGCCAATTCCCCTTCCCAGCAACCACAATTTGGATCTCCAGCTCATTTCAGCCCTCAGTCTGAGCCAACAATAAATGGATGTACACCACGCTCGCCATTAAGTCATGTCGCCAGTCCGAAACCAGAGTCGAGAATGTCGCGCGACAGTCTTCCAAGACCTTTCCTTGAGAAAGCCCCGATTGGCAATCGATTGAGCCTTAATTTGTTTAAACGATCGAATCACGCGTCCAGTCCCGACATTACGGCTACTAATTCCGTCATAGCGCCTCAACAAAGCCTAGGTCGACTAGATGACGCCGCCAGTCATCATAGCAACCCTGTCAAGGGCTCTATTCGAGCTACAGGCTCGACCAGCGGAATATCAGACCGGGATCGGGAGGCCTCACAAGTTCGGAATAGAAATCGCAGTCAATCACGCAGTGCGAAGAGTGACAGCAGCAAAAAACGGAGAAGCTTCTTCAGTAACAACGAGAAGGTTATTGACGTACCCCAAACAACACCAACCACATTGCCCGCCAGTCCCCGCACCGAAGACATGCGCACCACGCAGCAGAGAATCGTGGAGCGAGCCAACAAGTCCCGAGCGGCGCAGCAAAACCAAAACCAGCCGGAGAGATCCAGCTCGATACCAAACCGTGTCGTGCAGCGGGTGTCGCCGCAAAACGGAACGAGCGACGGTGGCAGCAGCCGCCCCGTGACGTCTGAGAGAAGCTCGCCCGCGCGCCCGAAGACTTCGCACAGCATGGCCAGCGAACAGGGAAGCGTTGGTGGCGGCATGCGGGACTCCGTCAAGAAGCGATTCAGCTTATTGAAAGTGGGTCGAAAGGCTAGCAAGATGAATTTCCGTGACGGCCACCTGGGAGGAGCCTTGCGAGAGGAATAATCCGATTCAATTGAGCTTATTCTTAAGGATATTCTTTTCTTTCTTTATTTTGATCAAGAAATTCTTGAAGATAGTTTCTCTCAATGCACTTTATGCCCCTTTTTTTGACCCTTGGTTTAGATACGATATTTCCTTTATCTACCTCTGCCTTGGGCCCACACATTTGATACCATCATGTTGATGATTCTATTCCTTCACATTCTGAATCTCTGGCATAGCTGCCATTGTATACACATACTATATTATTGCATATATTGTTTGGCCGGTTCTTTAACGGTGGTATATTTGCCGCGTTTATTCCCCTGTGCTTGAACCCTTCGCTCCTTGTTCCATTCTTTCTTTCTACATTCGTTCAATAGGGGGTGTTATTACCATAGATTAGTAAGCCGTAATTTCATAAAAGAATTTCGAAGTATATATACATTTTTTTATCGTTTCGGTAGACCAATCGAAGAAGTATGGAAATTAATGTAGTTAGTTTATTATTTTTCTATGCTAAATCCACGTAAAACGCCAGGCTCAGGGGACGCAACCCAATCAAAACCAAAGGATATCAACGTTCATAAGTATACAGGCAAATATAAGGAAGCAAAAAGAAAAAATGGTGGTACCAGTGAGGTAAGTTGATACCGAAGGATCGTGAAGAACTGAAAGGAAAACAAAAACCATCAAATATTTTTCATGAAAGCTAGGAAATGGCAGTTTGATTGTAGAACAGATCGCAGTGGTGCGGGTGCTGCCGACAATACTTGGGCTGGAGCGGCGCGGCCATGACACCATTCGCAACGAGATACTCCCTGAAGTTCAGGATCCGCTGGGTCATTTCCGTGGTGCGCTTGGTGCCGTTCTTGCGCAGATTGCCGGACCACACGAGCTCAGCCAGGGCGGCGGCGCGGGGCCAGAACTTCGCAGAAATGACGACGTCGTCGACCTGCTCGGACCAGAGCGGGGCGATGGCGCCCAGGACGTGCTTCTTCTCGGCGTCGGTGAGGCCCTTGGTGAAGTCGTAGTTGTAGATGCGCTGCCAGCTCTTGTAGGGCCCGCACCAGGAGCCGCCGTTGCCGCCGTAGTTGAAGTTGGGCACGTCGGCGGTGGGGTTCTCCATGACGTTGTAGCGCGGGTCGTTGCCGACCCAGCCGCCGAAGCCGCAGTCGAGGTACATGAAGTCAGCGGAGGAGACGATGACGTCGTAGCCGAGGGTGGTGAGGTTCTTGATGTGCGCGATGCCCTCGTTCCAGGACTGCATGATGACGTCCTTGGGGATGTTGGTGGCGTGCATGTTCTTGGAGAGCAGCATGTCTTCCCACATGACGAGGCGGCGGTTAGGTCGGTCCTTGTGCATGATGGGCAGGGTCTTGTCCACCCAGAACTGCAGGAGGCCATTGAAGGTGCGCGAGGGGTCTGCCTGGAACCAGTTGCGGACGTGTTTGCTGAATTTGAAGCAGTTGGGCTGGAGCTCGTCGCCGCCGACGTGGAACCAGTGGTCGGAGAAGAGGCTGCTGATGTCTTTGTAGACTTTGGCGACGACGTCGTAGGTCTTGTTGTTGGCGATATCTAGCTGGCCAGGGTTGGGCTCGACCGCGGTGTGTTTCTCCCAGACGTCGTTGGACCACCAGGAATCCGCACAGGCCAGGACATCGGGGTCGATCTGCTTGTAGCCAGATGCGGAGTGGCCCGGCATATCAATCTCCGGGACGATGCGCACGCCACGAGCCCGTCCGTAGTCGATGATGGCGCGGACATCGGCGGGCGTGAACACCTCTCTGGGCGAATAGGCATCCTTGGTCATCTGGGGGAAGGACTGCACCTCGATGGGCCACGACTGGGTGTCTGTGATGTGCCAGTGGAGCACGTTCATCTTGGCCAGGGCCATGGCGTTGATCTGCTCAAAGATCTTGTCGAGGCTGATGAAGTTGCGGGCGGTGTCGACCATGATGCCTCGCACAGGGTACAGCGGCGCATCCTTGATGGTGACGGGCTGCTCGACGACCAGCACGCCCTTGTCGACGATGACGAGCTGCTGCAGCGTGGTGAAGGCGTGCAGGGCTCCCCACTTGGTCTTCGCGACGATCTCGATCTTGTCGGAGGCACTGGCAATGGTCAGGGTGTAGGACTCGTCGACGCCGTGCTGCAGGTCGGCATCGGCCATCTCGACCTTAACATCAACGCTGCGGATACGGCGGGGGGCATCCCGCTTGTCAGTCTTGCTGCTGGTGGTGGTGGTGTTGAAGGGCGGGAAGGGCGCGAAGGTCGGGATGGGGGCCTCGACGGCGGCGGGCGTCCATCGCAGGCGGACGACGGTGGCCCAGGCGCGCAGCCAGGCAGCCTTGACGTCCGTGTCCAGCGGGCCGTTGTATCGCAGCGCCCACTCGAGATGCAGCGGGCCCGACGAGCCCCATTGGATGTCGCGCGGTGCCGGCAGCGGGTTGACGGCGACGGAGAGGCAGAGGAGGGGCGCGGAGAGGAGCGAGAGGGTGAGGGCGGCGGCGCGAGGGAGCAGCATGGCTCACGGCGCGTTTCAGCGGTGTTTCGACAGCAGGTAGGCAGCGGGAGCGGGGGATATATAATAGGATCAAGGAGGAGGAGGAGGAGGAGGAGGAATAGCAGGTCAAGCGCAGGCGGAGAAGAGCAGGAGGAGGAGAAGGAAGATGAAGCCCGCGACGGGCCAGGCGACTGAGGG
Source organism: Ophidiomyces ophidiicola (assembly GCF_022830035.1). NCBI lineage: Eukaryota > Fungi > Ascomycota > Eurotiomycetes > Onygenales > Onygenaceae > Ophidiomyces > Ophidiomyces ophidiicola. The sequence continues at coordinate 52,329 of NW_026054664.1, forward strand.
CGCTTTATAGAGGGAATCGCCGGCAGGACGGCCGCGCGAACGGGCCGTCAAAGCAGCGACGAGCAGCAGCAGCAGCAGCAGCAGCGGATGTAACGCCGCGATCGTCGAGAAGCGCGAGAGGCGGGCGAGAAGCTCAGCAGCGAGTTGGTTATCACGATTAACTACGCCGTGATGCGCTCGTATGCCATCCCTGCCGGCTCCACGCGACGCCGTCCGTGTCTGCGGCCCGACTCTCTCGATGAAATACACCCTCTCTCTCTCTCTGCTCTATTCTACCCTACTCGCTCGGCTCTACTCATGACTATTATTATTACTCCGTATTCTACTTCGTACTCTCCCTACTGCTGATCGCTCATCTCCCGCGGACCGCCTCGATTAGGTTGTTTCAGCGCGGAGTTTTGGCTCGCCCGGCGGCCTCCCGAAACTCAACCACCGCCGGACTCGCGCGCGTCTGACTGGCGAGGCAATATCCCCGAGCCGTGCAGTGTCTTATTCGCAAGGAATGGACTAATATTGACTACTTGGCTGTGTTAGGATTATTATGATCATTGCAGCAGCCCAACCCGCCATCCATCCAAAATGCCCCCAGCACGCCGAGAAATCGCTCAGAGGCATAATTAGCTATCATACATACTCGTACAAAAGGCACACAGATCGAACAGTAATCCAACCGCCGTCAACTCATCCGCTCCGATGGCGGCCTGTCAGCACACGGCTCGTGCCCGAGACGGCAAACGTCGAGAGGCGGGCAGCAAAGGGTGCGCGCGGAATCACGAAGGAACTAATAACTCGCGAACGAACACGCGGGCCGTGACTTGCTACGATCAGGGGCACAACCGCTGGCTTGACGAGTTGGCTAGTTAAGCACCATGTGCATCGGCTGGCGCGGCGTGCTCGCTCCCCTGTTCATCTGCGGCGTCTTGTTTTGTCGTGTCGCCCCGTCTTGGGCCGGTGCTGGCTTTGACGCCGTCAGCGCTGGGCTTTGGGCCCTCGCGCCGCCTGCTGGTCCATCTCCACCTCCAAGCACTTTCATCACGCCGCGCCAATAATCGCCTCCAGCTGACAGATCGCCTCTCTGGCGGGGTCGCAAGCCGCGTCTATCGCCAGCCAGATCCTCCAACACCGCGTGCGCCGCATATTTCGCGTCGACAAACCCACGTACACAGAGCTGCAGCGCCTCGCAGATGGCCGTCATGTCGTCTTCGGCTGCCACCAGCTCGCGTTCGTTGCTCGCCAGCAGCTGTTCCATCTCTCGGGCCGCCGCCATGGACTGAGTGTCGCTGTCATGGGCCTCATGAAACATGCCCTGTGCAGCACGGAGATCGTACAGGCGCGGCTCATACATTATATACCACAAGAACGCCCCGAAGTACATGGCGCGAAACGCAATGAGCCCTTGCAGGATCTCCCGGTGGTCGTGACGCAGCTTGCTTCCATGCCAGCCTAGCTGTCGTTGGATTTCTTGATAGTCGAGCTTGGGCTTGGGCTCCCCGTCCGAAGTGCACACGTCTATCTTCCCTACCAGGCGGCCCTTCGATTGACAACGGTCGACGATCGCTGCCAGAAACGACTCTGGGTGCCGGAGAGGGTCGCTGTAAGACAGCCTGGCAAAGTCAAAACAGAAATTCACACGAAGTTCCAGCAGATGGTCTTCCCTGCCAGATGACAGCCTGTGTGCCGTCTCGTAGCACCTTGCTAGAAACAATTTGAGTTTAGAGATATGAGGGCGTGTGTCGCTCATTTTGTGTTTCTAACGGCCGCCAAATGCAGGATCTGGCTAGTAGTATTTGCCGCAGGAGAGAGACAGAATTGTGAAAAAGAGATGACACAGAGTGTGAAGGGGAGAAGAATACTAATAGACTGCAGCTCCTCTGTAAGTAGAATAGGATAGTGGTAGCGATATGTAAGAAAGTGTTGTGGGACACCCATCCATATACAGGAAAGAGTATAAAGCCCGGTTCATCTGGCTGCGCCAAACTGTATACTGCCGCTTGCACCAGTTTCTTGCACCTTGAAAAGAAGAAGTTAAAACTTCCTTTGGCTTTTTTGGCCTTTCCCTGTGTAGTGGCAGGTTTACTTGCAAGAAATGGGGGTGGCGACCAGTGCTGTGTAGTTACTCCAGCCCACGGGGCAAAAAAGCTGCACATTCACAACACCAGGGCTCTCTCTCTCCTTTTCTTTGTTCAAACTATGTGTTCTTCATCTAGCTTGATCCTCTTTACTGCCACATGCACCCTCTGACACATGTGGAAGGTCAACATCAACAACCCAGGGGGCATTCAAAGGTTGATACGAAACAGTCAATATTGCTGCATTCACAAACAGCGTCTCCGTGCCGAACTTCAGTGGATTGTCACTGTCACCACTCACATCGACGAACGCTCCTCTGTTCTTGAGCTCTGCATCCCCGTCTTGCAAAATGGTCTCCGAGATCTCTGAGTTCCAGTTCATCCTCACGGCGCCATAGCCTTCGTGAATATGCCCAAAGCAATGGATCAAGGGCTTTGCACGGCCTACAGCCCGGCGCAGATGCTCACAGCCCACATCTTCTCCGCGAAAGACGCGGTCCAGGAACCCCCTCGGCGGGCCGTGGGTCATCATGATGTGCACGCCCGGGAACGACGGCACCGGGTTCTCAGGTTGCGCCGTCGCAGAGGCACTAAAGCGGTCTTGGTCTCGCTGGTAGCCAAACGCCCAGTCGCAGAACGCCGGCTGATAGGGGGTGGTATAGATGGTGAACTGCGCGCCGTTGCGCAGCGAGAACGTCCGCAGGCCTTCCTCAACGTAGCAGATGCCATGGCGCTTGGCCTCATCGCCGCAGTACAAAGCGCGGATCCTAGCCAAATCCGCGACTTGGCTGCGGCGAGAAAGATATCGCTCGCGGCCGACGGCGTTATAGTACGCTTCGTCCAGCGACGTGTCGTGGTTGCCGGCGATGACGATCTTCAGCTCGGCGTCGGCCTGCTTGAGCATGTCCACCATGACTTCGTGCTCGTTTTCCATCCCGCTCATGGTGATGTCGCCAGCGTGGAGGAGCACGTCCGCGGAGGGCAGCGGGTGGCGGTATGGTGTAAACCGCTCGTCTGCAGAGTGCAGTCCGCACGCATGGGTACAGTTGGTTGCAAAAGTATTGCGAAATGTGCCAAATTCGCGTTTTTTAGCGTGCCCTAGGAACTCCACACAAAACATAGATATGTAGAAACCCGATTTTGCTCGAATTTGGCTTGTACGATCAACTGCGATCTATTTCTCATATATTTTGTTAGTAAAATTGTTTCAATAGTGATAGTTAACCTCTCACATATCAAACCATGGCCCCCTGTAAGTCCTGCTGCCCTGTGCCCAAAGCTATCAAGAAGACAGCCCCTCTGTGTGCCAAAACTGCAGAAGCTTCTTCTGGGCTCAAATTGAAGCTTTGGGGCTCAGCTTTGACTTCTGTAGCAGCTGAAGATGAGGGTACAGATGCTGATCAGAAGAATATGCAGTTTGAGTCTCTGAAGACTGTTTCTACTGCAGAGGAATGTGATTGAGGTTTTATCAAGAGTCTGTCTGTCAATCTTTTGCTGCCATCATCACCATCATCACTGCCTGATCCTCTAGATAATGTCAGTATCATTGTTATTGTTAAATGTATGATTGGAAAGCAGAATGTGGCAGGAAAGACTCTTCTTTTGAAGCTCATGGAGTCTTTTGAATGAGAGTCTTTCTGAGCTTAGTATTTTATGGAGGTTAATCACTGAGGCTATAAGAATGAGCAAAGAACCTCTTATATTGATGCTCTAGCACAGATTTTCTATACAGAGGCAAAGGCTCAAAGCACAACTATCATGAAATCATTCATTAATAATCAAGAGAACTGGCAGCAGTTATTAACAGTTCTTGGACATCTCATACAATCAGACTCTGTGTGCAAATATATTCATATAGTAATGAATTTTGCAGTGAGTTCTTTCAAAACAGCATTCAAGCTGATAACTACTGATATAGAATCTTCAAAGTGCTTCAAACTGAAGCCTCTGTCTGTTATTGTGGAGAATATATTCTCTTTGCTGCTGTCACTGCTGCTGTCAGTACAGTGCAAAAGACCACAATCAATGTCTACAATCTGCCAGCTTGCTGAAATTAAGGAGGAGAAAGGTTCTAATACTGCTTGGTTAATAAAAGAGCTGCAAATCAATTATTCATGTGAATTAAAGCAGGGCATGCTACATCTACTAATCCTTCTGAAAAGCTTGTGAAGCAGTGGCTATGAGAGTGTAAGACTCCGTGCTGCAGCCTTCTTACATTCATTCCATCATCTAAAAGAGATTCATAAAATCTTCTTGATGCTTAGATGATCATGCTTCATGGCATCTGGAATTTGTAAACTCCATGACTGATTACATGATCACACTAGCAAAGCTGAACACACAAAATCTGCCACAGACACTTCTTTACAAAGATCAGTGGCAACATATCTAGAGATTCTAGATACTGTTGTAGTAATATAAGTTATCTCTCTCTCTCTCATGCTTAGATTTCTTCATAACCACTTCTCACTCAACCTAACCTCATTTACAAAAGCTGTAAGCCATTGCCATGTTACCTGCAACCACCCAATCCTCACAGTTTGCCACTGACCTTCATAAAGAGATGATGAATCAGACTTTGACTGGTTGCAATGATTTCAATAACACTTGCAACAAGTGGGTGAAGAGACACAGAGTGTGGATAAGTTCAGCAAACACCTTTTCCTATGGCAATATGACAAATCTATGCACAACAAGCTGGATGAACAGAAGGATCTCCCAGAGAAACTGAATGAGATTCAGACAGTTGCAATGCAATTACAATCTAGTGTCAAGAGTTTCACTCCCAACCCAAAGTCACAATTCATCTCAGAGACAAATATCAACTGTGGTGGAACACCATTCTATTCAAATCAAGCCCATGGATCATGAGATCAGGGTTATAGAAACAAGATCTGAATCTCATCATGACAGAGAGAGAATCAACATCAGAGAATCTTCAATTTTCAGTTTACAAATTCAAAGTGAAGTGGAAAATCAGATAAGAATGCTTGCTACAATTGTGATGAGACTGATCACTATGCAGATAAGTGCATCAAGTCAAAGAAGAAATAGAGATTTGAGAAGCAGTCTGTAGATAGAATGAATATCAAGCAATTGAAGTTGTCTGAGCTACAAGCTGTTTTCTCAATCACATTGTCTGTCAGAGTTCATAACTCTAAAATAGAAAAAGAAATTAAGTGAACTGCTGTGGCAGATTCACTATGTTTCTTTCTGATCATAAGTCTGAAGCTTGCAGTAAGACTGGGTCTGAAGGTTCATAAGATGAATGTTGAGATGAAGACTGCAGAAAAGAATCATTTAAAGTTAGTATCTGAAGAAATTATGAACATTTTCTTTGAGACACAAGATACTATGAATAATTGACAGATGTTTAATGAGCAAGCATTAATTGCTGATATATCTGAGAACATAATGTTAGATCTCTTCTGACTACATCATCATGATTCTGTTGTTTCATTTGAAAATCTGTCACTTAAGTTTCATAAACAGAGTGGATTAGACTCTATGACAAAAATTAAGTCAATTTCTCTAAATGAACTTGTCAATGGTGATAAACTCTTCTATGTAATGAGGGTTCATAAAAGTGAACAAGTCATCATCATGAATGTGGATCTGCAGATATCAGACAGTTATAAAGATTTAATTAATGCATTCAGTGATGCAAAAGATGCTTTCTTGCTCTCTCATCAGAAGAATGATCTAGACATTGAGTTGTTGTCAGAGACAGTGTTAAAGTTTGATTCCATTTATCAGCTTTCAGAAACAGAGACAGAGGCTTTATGAGAGTATGTCAACTTCATTTTGTCAAGTGAATTCATCAGACTCTTCAGATCATCAGCTGGATCATCCATTCTGTTTGCAAAGAAGAAGAATGAGAGGTTATGAATGTGTGTGAACTATTGAGACTTAAATTCAAAGACAGTAAAGAATCAATATCCACTTCTACTGATTGAAGACATTCTGAATCAGATTGGAAAAGCTAAGATCTATATTCAGCTGGATGTGAAGAATGCATATCATCATTTACAAATAAAAAAGAGAGATGAATGGAAAACAGTCTTTTAAACTTCACTGAAAATGTTTAAATATCAGATGATTCCATTTAAACTTACAAATGCACCAGCAGCATTTCAGTCATATATCAACAAGATACTGAGAGAGTACTTAGATGTCTTTGTGATGATGTATCTGAATGATGTCATGATGTACTCTGAGAATGAGAAAGAACACACTGAACATGTTCATAAAGTGCTCAAGACACTGAAAGAGACTGAACTCTATTGTAAGAGATTTAAGTGTCAGTTCAGTGTTACAGAGATAGACTTTCTGAAGTATGTAATATCATCAGAAGATGTTTCAATGAAAAAAGCTCAGATGAACACAATCATTTCTTGATCAGAGTTCAAGAGTTGCTGAAATATTTAAGTCTTTCTGAGATTTACTAACTTCTACTGACAGTTCATTCCCAAGTTCTCCAAGCTCACACTTGGTTTGACTAGCATGTTAAAGAGTGGGAAGTCAGGGAAGAAGTAATTCAGAAAGAAAAGAAGAAGAAGTGAAGAAGTGAACAGTTCACTCAGCTTTCTCACAGAAGAGGCTCATAAATTCTTCTATGACTTAAAGAAGACATTTACAAAGCAAGTGATGGTATATCACTTTGATTCAAAGAAGAAAATCAAGCTGAAAACAGATGCATCTGAATTTACTGTGTGTGGAATTCTCTCTCAGCTACAGAAGAATGATATGTGGAGATCAGTGAGATTCTATTCAAGAAAGATGATTTCAGCTGAGTACAACTATGACATTTATGATCAAGAATTACTGATCATAGTTGAGTTATTTCATCAATGAAGATGCTGACTGAAGAGATCAATTCAATTCATTTCTGTTCTGACTGATCATGACAGTCTCAGACATTTTGAAATCACACAAAAGCTGTCAAGATGATAAGTGCAGTGGATTCAGAAGTTATCAGCTTTCTGATTTAAAATTGATTATGTGAAAGAATCAAAGAATCCAGCAGATGATTCTTCACAAAGATCAGACTATACTGAAGCATTGAAATATGAGAATATCTAAAAATGTAAAGCAGCTGAACAGCTCTGTTTTATATTAATCTGTTCTGACCAGCAAGCTGAGAAGAAAGACTCAGAACATGTCTTGTCTAATAGAAATATGCACTCTGTGAATAGAAAGACATATTATAAATCAGAACAGACTTACATGAAGCTGCTTCTGAGTGATACTTACAGTATTTAAAGATTTGAGAATGAGTTACAAAATGTCAAGCAGCTCATTCTCAGTGATGCTCTGAATGAAACAGACTTACAAGAAACTGCATCTCTGAATCTAATAACAATGTTATCTGAGATGCTTGCTGATGACAACCACCCAATAGAGATTAGAAAGAATCTTCAGTTAGACTCAACTAAATTCACAGACTGAACAGAGAAGAAAGACTGTCTCTTTATGAAAGAGCATCTCTATATACTTACAAATGAAGCTCTGTGAATTGAATTGATTAAAAGACATCATGATTTATCTCTGGCAGATCATTTCACAAGTGAAAGAACTTACAAACTGCTAGCACACAGATTTTATTGATCAAGAATAAAGAAGCTTGTGAAAGAATGTGTTGATGTCTGTGATGTTTACTTGAAATTCAGATGAATCTGAATGAAATCACAAGAAGAGATGTCTTCTTTATCAATTCTCAAAAAGTCTTGAAAACACATCACAATGAATGTGATTATGAATCTTCTGTTAAGTCAGAATTTTGAGAGAGTGGAATTCAACTGTATTCTGATCATTATGAATCAGTTTACAAAGATGTCTCACTTTGTTTCAGTCAGAAAAGAGCTGACATCTGAACAACTTGCTGAATTAATTATGCATGAGCTAGTCAGATTGCATGAACTTCTCTCAAGCATAGTCTCTGATTATGAGTCAATATTCATAAGTGAGTTCTGAGAAGATCTGTTATATTTTCTTAAAGTTAATAGAAGAATGAGCACAGCATTTCATTCTCAAATAGATGATCAGATTGAAAGACTGAATAGTACTCTTGAACAGTACTTACAAAGCTTCATCAATTATGAACAAGATGACTGAATTGAGAAATTGTCTCATGCAGAGTTTGCTTACAACAACTCTAGACAATTCTCAACAGAAAAGAGTCTCTTTGAGCTTTTGATGACAAGTCATCTATGAATGGATTTTCTGAAAGCAGAAATATCAGTGCCAGTCACAACTGAGTCTCATAAACTGACAGATCAGTTGGAAGAGCTGCATAAGACAGCTCAGAAGAGTCTTACAAAGATGCAAGTCTATCAAAAGAGCTACTATGACAAGAAACATACTGTGATATCATTTTACAAAGATGATCAGATGTGGTTAGATCTTCATAACATTAGAACAGTACATTCTAGCAAGAAGTTGAATGTTCTTCAGCACAGATCATGCTGAATTGTGAAAAAATTGAAGTCTCAAATCTATCAATTAAAACTATCATCAGAACTGAAAGTACACAATGTGTTTCATGTGTCTCTCTTAATTAAACACAAGAAATGAAAGGGAGTGAATAGTCAATCACATCACTCAATTCATGAGATATTCTCTGTGAAGCAAGAGTATCAGATACAGAAGATTGTTGACTCTCATAAGAATGACTGAGTGATTGAATATCTTGTGCAGTGATAGAGATATGAGAAAAGAACTTGAAAGTCTTCAAAGAATGTGAGACATCTAGATAAGAAGCTGTTTAAGTTTCATAGAAAGCATTTAGATAAGTTCAGTCTACACTGTATTCTGAGAATGTGCACTTAGAGAGATCTTGTTAGATTCATAAAGACATTTATGAAGCAGTTAGAGATTGATTCATGAAGCAGAAGAGCAGTGACTTGAGTAGTGAATTAATTTAGAAGAAAACTCAGTCTGTAAAAGCATTTACAACTGTCAAGAAGTAGTTCATGAAGCAGAAGTAGTGAATTTACTCTAAGATAAAAGAAAGAACTAGACTATTAATGACTGAAGTCTGCAAGAGAAAGAGAAAACTAGACTATTAGTGATCAAAGCTCACAGTAACAAAAGAAAGAAAACAAGAGAGCAACTCTAAGAATTGAAAGAATAAATTTTGTGTGTCTGATAGACACAGTTATTACATCTGTCTCTATTAAGAGAATTTGTGACACACTGTCTCAATGAGAGATTTGAGTTACTTCAGCATGCTGTACATGACTGCTAAAGATAATTGTCTGTCATGGTGATCAGAACTTCTTTTCAGAGCTGGACTCTATTTCTCAGCCAAACAGAGTCTGTTGGATCAGTAAGAGTTGCAGATCAAAGAGAAAGAAAAGCAAGAAGTCATCTCTCACAATCAGATGAATTCTGATCTGAAATTAAGAGTGAAAGATGGCTCATAGTAATCAGTGTCCTGGCTGGCAAGTTAACAGCCAGAGCAGGGGCCAGGGGAGCAGAAGCAGAAGCAGAAGCAGAAGCAGAAGCAGACACAGTAGACAGAGAAGAAGTTGATGAGGTCAACTTCTAGAGAAAGAAAAAGCATTAGCTGAGACTCTCAATATCACTTCATAAATGAATTTATGAAGCAGAAACTGTCTTATAAGTCATGTAACAAAGCAACTTAACATATCTTGGGTGCATTGAAGACAGAACCAATGCTTGAGAATGAGCACAGCATAGAAAAGAGCACAGATCAAGAACATGAATGTGATAGAAATGAATCAGACTGAGAAAAACAGAGTGGTGCATTATTAACAAGAATTTTAGATTTGGAAGATGAGTAATCATTCTCTCACAAGATCTGACCAACTGAGACAACAGAGCTAGTAGTCAAAAAAGAATTATTACTAGACATAGTAGACATCATTGAGTGTTCTCATCAAGCTCAAATATTAGTGCCCTGAATATGCCATCAGTCATGCACACAGAAAAGAGAATTATGGAGTGAGAAAACACTTCATAAAGAATATTTCAGACTTCATAAAAGTAATTACAAAGCATTAAAAGAAGAAGAAATGGAAGAATATTACTTACATCATCATAATCAGAATCAGACTGACTGAGTCATAATGTCTGAAAAGAAATCTCAAAGTCTTCAGAGACATAACTCTCTGTTGCATAAATAAAAACTGACAGCAATGATGTCTCTCCACTTTAATTTTCTTAAGAAATAGAAGTAGTTGAGAACTCTGCTTCAGATGAAGTAGAAGATTCTAAAGACATCTCTTGCATTGTCTCTGAAGAGAGTCTTGGACAATGACTGATTGAGATTTTATCTTCAAACTTATTGAGTCATTGTTGCTCACATTTTGACATCTTAATTTAAATGAAAGAGAGACATGGCAAATTATCTCTCTGCATAATGTATTAGCACTGAGAAAAGTCTCTACAAAGCCTCTCAAGATTTATAACCATCAAGAAGAGAATGCTTGTCTAGAACTTTTATCAAAATAAAGAAGAATGTTGTTGAAAAAGAAAAAGAAAGAGAGAGAGAGAGAAGATCAAGAAAGAGATATTTATATTCAAGAGATTGCTGAGTATCACTAGATGAATCATAAAAAATGACAGTCACTACAGCAACTACATTACAATCACAGAGAAGCTGTCACTCTTGCTGTGATCTTACTGTCACATCTACATCTAGAAACTGAGATTGAATTAAGACTCTGTGCTGTGGTCTTCTTACATTCATCACACCAAAAAGAGATTTTGTATAAAATTGTTACAATCACAGTGAAGCTGTCACTCTCACTGTGATCTTGATCACATTAACATCTTGAGAATCAAGACTTGTGAAGAGAAGAAAATTTGTAAGACTTCACACTGCAGTCTTCTTACATTCATCTCATCATCTAAAAGAGATTCATAAAATCTTCTTGATGCTTAGATGATCATACTTCATGACATCTGAAATTCATAAACTTCATGACTGATTATATAATCACACTAGCAAAGCTGAACACACAAAATCTGTCACAGATGCTTCTTTACAAAAATCAGTGACAATATATCTAGAGATTCTAGATACTGTTGTAGCAATATAAGTTATCTCTCTCTCTCTCATGCTTAGATCTCTTTGTAATCACTTCTCACTCAATCTAATCTCATTTATGAAGACTGTAAGCTATTGCCACATTACCTGCAACCATCTGATCCTCACAGAGAGCAAATGAAGAAGAAAAATAAAGGCAAAGATAGAGATAATGGTGAGTCTTCTAAGACTTTAAATGTGCCTTCTTCAAACACTGCTTCTACTGTGGTTTTTGGGCCTCCAGCTCCTACTAATGACATGAATTTAAATCTCATGCAAATCATGCTGTTAAAGCATTTTACTAGCAACTCTAATCAGTGAAATGCAGTGTCTATCTACTCATACTATTCTTCTTCTTCAGTATCTGCTCCAATGCCAGTGCCAGATTCAGCTCAATATACAATGAACTGGACTTCTCCAGACAATTCTATAACCCCCAAATGAGAGCCTGCCAGCATAGAATTCCTACATATGTCACAGTTAATTAGCAATTTGCTCATGGCAAGTATTTCTTATTTCTCTGGCATGGAATCTTCAAATTCTCCAAGTGTGGAAGAGTTGTCTGCACAGTCTGCACCTGTATTGGAGGATTCAACAAGCAAAATTGCTGCTTTGTGGCAGAATATTCCATTTTGACCCAGCAGTTCTGTATCACACTATGAAGAGTATAATGACAGTATATTTGATGCCTACACTCAGTGACTTATAGCAAAGAGATCTGCACAAAAGCAGGCAATATTGAAGACTCAGGCATCTCTACAGGCACAAAATTATGAATTAGATCAAGTATGAGGCCTGAAACCTGAGCAGCTTATCTGATTAGGCATTTGCATGGGCACATTTAACATTCTATGTGCAGATTTGAAGGATCCAACATGGAAGGCTCTTGCATGGGCTAGATTTGTTGAAATGGAGGCATGATTGGAGGCACAAATAACTACTCAGGAGAAAGAGAATTCAATGGACAATATGATGGTGTAAATTACTATAAATTCTGTCTGTATATATCAGATTATTCAACTAATCAATGTGGCTATTCTTGAAGAATTCTCAAGCATCCTTCCTCTCCATGAAACTCTGTACAGCATGGTGTAGGAAGGCTTCAAAATCTTCATCAAATGTGCCTGTAACTGCCATATTCTTATTTCTCCATAACCATGCTTTTAATGAGTGAAATGACTGTTCAATTGGATTGTAATCTGGTGAATATGGAGATAGGAATAACAGCTTTACCTCTGCTTCACTGCACATTATATGGAGCTCATTTGAACAGTGGATTGCACAGTTATCCATTACTAGAACCAAGAAATCATGCTGACACTGAGATAGAACTCTGTGCTGAACAAATTCATTGAACCTCTCTGTTGTGTAGAAGTCATGGAAGATATTGTACACCCTGTAATCTTCTATATTCAATGCTGGCAGAATGCTCCAACACCTGGATTGAGTACAGAGTCTTTGAACACAGCAAGAAAACTCTCTAGAAGATCATTCATAATGTCTATCAACTGTATGTTCATTGGCAGCACTTTCATCAATAAAAATAAAGAATTCAGATGCATATTGAGCAATAGTAACCATTCAGTTCAACTGAAGAGTCTCATTTCATTGGCTTGCAATAGGGTGGATCTATAAATGCAATAACAGATCAGTAATCTTCTACAATTCTACTACTATAGGAAATTCACTCTTTTATGTGTTATTTGATGAGATTCCAGAGCTCTGCTGATTGTGGAAGTGCTAACTTTGACATCATATTCTTCACTAACAAAAGCTGCTGCCTTGTTCAAATAGGAAGTGGAATATTCAGCAAAGAAATCCTCCAAACCATCAATTATATTCTTAGTGAGCTTTCTAGGTCTTCCAATTACAGATTTTGGTCTGTATGGCACCTGGAAATGACAAATATGCTGTGCTATGTGATATACTGTTGTGATGTGGCATCTGGCTACTCTAGAGATCTCTCGGATGTTAGTTTTAACGCGTAGGAGCTCAAGAATAAGCCGTAAGGTTGAGTCTGATAATCTAGGTGCCATTGAAACAGTTTTACTAACAAAATATATGAGAAATAGATCGCAGTTGATCGTACAAGCCGAATTCGAGCAAAATCGGGTTTCTACATATCTACGTTTTGTGTGGAGTTCCTAGGGCACGCTAAAAAACGCGAATTTGGCACATTTCGCAATACTTTTGCAACCAACTGTATCTGAGATGATACAGAGCCGGGTTTTCACCAACTGCTGGGCCGTTGCTCCCGCCATAGCTGTGCTGCTGGAGCGGAGAGTCTGAAGGCTGTTCTGGGTCACGCTTGGGAGGCTGGAAACGCTCGACTCTGAAGACGGGTTGCGGAACTGTGCTAGCTTCCAGCTGTATACTGGGCAAAATCTATGTAGAACCGCTCGTGATGGAGCGAGCCTCTGGAGCATGGTGGCTGAGACCTCGCCAGCAGCTGAGGATGTCCAAAGACGCTTGACTACAAGGAGAACTGTGCTGCCTAGGAGCTGCAGCGTTGGCTGAGATGCAAACAAACATGCAATTGTCTCAGCAGAACAGCCAGATTGGCCGTCTACTCTACACAGCGTAAAGGGGCCCTCGTCATTGAAAGAACAAGGAAAATTTCATTCCGATCGATAATTCAAAGTAGCCCAGAGTTCTACAAACCATGCATTTGGTACTGCTCATTCAACATAATTTTTGCAAGTAAATGCAGGAACTCCGACCGAAAAACCCCCATTCATCCTTCTCATCAAAAAGCCCTTTACTTTCTGATAGCACGCTGGTAGAAAGCCAACTCCTCGCCCTCAAGAATGTATCCGTCTACTCGGCCACTTTGTCCGGGTCTCGAGGAGATAACGGCGTACAAACGACCAGCCTCAAACTGCTTCTCAAGAGCCTGCTCGACCTTGCCTTGGGCGGCGAATCGGGCGGCCTGCTTCTTCTCAACGCTCTTGGACTTCTTCACTTCCTCCTCGGCGGCCTTGGCCTGGCGTCTTCGGCCGAGGGGTTGGCCGTAGTGTGCCTCGTACCATTGCCTGAAGGGGGTGGCGTCAACCTGAACGACAGCGGACTTGGTGAGGGTGTTGGTGCGGACGAGTTCGTTGTTGGAAGGGTGGTAGGCGACAACGATGACACGGACTTTGCGGGCCACGCCCTCAGAACCCCACGAAAAGTTGCCGGATTCGAGACGGAGACCGCGGAACTTCTGGTTGCCACCACGGGTGCGGACGAGATGGATTCTCTTGGGGCCAATACGGGTGTTGGCTGGCTGGCGACCCTTCTCGAAAGCTCTGTGTTGAAGAAAAAAAAGTGTAAGAATGATATTGTAGTGTTTTCAAAGCGGAATGCGTAGATTCGGCGGGAAAGTAAATCGTTTACCTCTTCTTTCGGTAGTGAGCGCGCTTTGCACCGGTGGCCGAACGCTTGTGGCGTGAATCTCTGGAGATACCCATGATTGCGGTTTCTGGACTGGACTACTCTGCAGCATCGAACAAAACAACGTCAGCGCATCCCGCAACGGTCAAGAAAAAAAAAAGGCGCCAATCTTTTCCAGTAGCAACAGCGTGCGCCATCGCCCGAATTGCACTCCAGCACATCTTCTTCACAAAATCGAATATCCACCGGCTTGCACACAGCGAAAGTCACATCCCCTCCTGACTTAAATTGGTCCTCCACCAGAAAAGAAAAAACGGGCGAAATGCGGCAGCAGCAGCTGGGACGGGGAATATTCCTCACCTCGGATCTCTGCAGTCCTCGCCAAAGCAACGCGGTGGGTGGTGTCGATGGGTTGTCGGGTTGAGTGCAGCTTGTCGTCGACGGCAAAGCGAGAATTTCGCACAGTGGCTCGCTTGTTCGAAATTGCCCTACCCTAAAAACACGCTAGTCTAAATAGGTCCTAG
Organism: Ophidiomyces ophidiicola; assembly: GCF_022830035.1. Taxonomy (NCBI): domain Eukaryota; kingdom Fungi; phylum Ascomycota; class Eurotiomycetes; order Onygenales; family Onygenaceae; genus Ophidiomyces; species Ophidiomyces ophidiicola. The sequence goes on from NW_026054664.1 coordinate 67,346, forward strand.
CGCGGCTACCCCGACCCAAACGACTTTGGCTTCATCCCCAACAAGGCTCTTCATTGATTCATCGCAACATACTCCGTAATTTGTTCATTTTCAAGATACGTCTTGGTCGTCAAGTTTTTTGGTCTCATGCTAACTCTGTACAACAACTTTACGAAATTTTCCGGCAAAAACAGACTCATATGCTAAATGTTCATCATCATATTTCTACCATGGAAGTCTTGCTTTCTACATTCTAACAGTTCTACGATGCACCTTGAGAAGCATTTAGATATACATAGGGGGTCATTCTGATAACATGATAAATTATTAACGCGTCACAACTTTCACATCAAAATTGCTTCCAGCTAATGGTCAATTCATTCGAGTGGTTTTCCGTATAAATAGGAACCTGGGTTGTTCCTGTTGGGATTTTGTCCGCGAAAAAGGTCATCTTGCCGTCAACAGCAAGATTTCCATCAACAGCCTGTTTCGAAGATCATAAATTAGCCGTCAACTCCATCGGGGCAATTTTGCATTTATCAAACTAAATGAAAAAAATAAATAATGGGAGAAAGCTTACTGTAAACACGCTAGACTTGGTATTCGTATCACACGCGAACACAGAGTCAGCGATACCGCAGTCGCCTTTGGTGGTGCTCAAGGTGAACCCATTGCCAGAAGGAGTGGCATGGAACATTGCACAAGTGCCCGTGCTGTACCAGGTCCCGTAGCTGATCAAACAGCCAGTCTTTTTGCCTCCAGTGGTTACTTCGAGATGTCCTTTGCCAGAGAATGCACCATTAGTCCCTGTGGGTGCAGGAGAGCTTTTTGTCGGGGTAGGCCCTGGGTTGTTTGTTGGGTTTGGGCGTGCTTTGCCGTTTTTAGGGGTATACTTGATGCCCGTGGCTGGGCAGTTTGACGGGGAACCGGCTTATGAAGATTAGACGACCATGCTTTAAGTTGTCTCAGCGTAAGAGATACACACCAGGAAGCGTTGGCACATATTTGCCAGTCTGCACACTGCCCTTAACATTGAAAAAGTACCAGACTTCTTTCAACTCCGAATTCTTGCAGTTCAGAGTAACCTCCATACCATGGGCCTTTGATATCGCAGCCTGAAGCTGCTTGAGCTCGTAGGTTTTCGACGCATGCGGTGTAATACCGGCCGCGGCTAGCGTCTAGTGGAGTACATTAGCTATAGTTGACACAAATGCTTGAGGTACTAACCTTATAAGTATCCAGTTTCTTGAACAGTTGAGTTGCTGTTTCTAAGTAATCGACCATTTCTGCATATTGCTTGTAACCTGGATAACAAGCCGTCTCCAGCGTGCTCACACAAGTGCCGTGTTTGTTCCATTCATGCTCCCAGAGATTGGGGTCGTTTCCCTGCCAGTCTTTCCAATATGTTCTCATATACTGGAGTAAATCTGACTTCCCAAACGACTGTAAAATGCCTGGTATGTCCTTGTAGTACCGCTTGCTGTCACAATACTGCTCGTAGGAACCGTCACAGTTATCGGGCCTAGTTGGGAAAAATAGAAAGCAATCTCTCAGTCATGCCCATACCCACAATCTGCCACAAACTGGAACCTTTGAAGAGAACAATGATATGAATGGAGTAAACCCACCACAGCCCATGAAGAGTCCACGAATCACCCGGCCCCGTAGCCGGATTCGCATCCCAGAACTGCGTCAAGAGGAGAAGACCGCCGGGCTGATTGAAGCAGCAGCGGTCCTGCACAGGCCCCTTATTGTGGCAACTGAGCTCACTATCTATCGGACACTGCTTGGAGCTAGTATCCTCCAGCACCAGCTGACTGGAGGCGAACGCGGCAGTGGTGTGGAACCACGCTGCGGTCAGCAAGACGGCCGCAGTCGTCTTCATGGCGAGAATGAGGATATGTAGAGGGTTGCGCAGAAGGGTTAGGACGAACGGGAGAGCGTTTTGAAACGAAAGACTGGCAGGCGTCCGTTCCCTGGGGCGCGCGCGAGCCTTTTAAACTAGTTAACTATGTAGTTAGTTGATGCTGCGGAGGCAACGGGGGAGGTCATCTGCCGGTGATCTGCACACCCCAGGTTCGGCAGGCCCATCACGAGCGAAGGCATGGAAGGCGGCGAAGCTTAGGTTGGCCAGGGGGAGAGCACGGGTGATGTCCATTGGCAGTGCTTGTCGTCGCTGCTGGCCGAGCTTGTTTTGCCACCCGCCAGGCACGCCGCAGCCAACCACAGCCAATCCCTGGCGAGGGGGCGGGAGCTATGTGCACGACTAGCCTTGTGCAGCCTTACCGCAGGGGCTGCAGCGCTCTCAGCCCTGGAGTGCTTCACCACACACGGAGTACTCCGTACGGCTGAATATATTTGAATGTGCACTAGTAACTAACGATAGCATTCTGACCGCTGTGCAGGCTGCGAGATCATTCTATCTAATGAGTATTCGCATTTCCAAGCAACTAGCAAGATTTGTCACCATCTACCTCACGCGAGTCCATTCTTTCATACAGACAGTGTTATATCCCAGGAAACGCCATGCCATTTATGTATAGCCGCAGACAGACAAGGAAAAGTGAAAAATCAACGCAATGGCCCGTATTTTAAAGTCCAAGCATGCAAATGATTCTGGAAAGCAGGGGCAAAAAGCAGGGAGAGGGATCCAGCGAGGAACCTAGTATTTACAATCCCGCAACAATCATTAATCCATATCCAACTGTAACGACAACTGCAAAGGATATCAAACTGGCCGGTATGCCACGAGAAATAAAGTGTTTTACACGGAGATACCGTTGCCCGGTCTCCGGAACTTCCATCATAATAGCGGCTACAAAGAGTATTGTGAGTACAATTTCGTCAATACGAAGTAAAAAAAAAGGAAGACTCACTCATATTTGGGAAGCCACTTGTAGGTAAGCCCATAGCAACGGAGCACATCAATGCGGACCCCATGACCAACAAATTAGGATGAGGATGGTCCATGGCGACACCAACTTCTCGCACAAGGGGCAGCAGAATCAGCGCCGCAACCGTATGCGAGATAAAGGTGGCGATGACTAGAATCAAGGACGCGAAAACAAACATCACGCCATACAAACTGAAACTTCCAACATTCTCTGTGATACTCCGAGCAATTGTATGTAATAAGCCAGAGGAAGTAACGGCTTTTCCAAGACACAGACCACCGGATGCAAGAATTATGATGGTCCATAGAAAGTTGTTGAAGTCTTCCTTGTTCAATACTCCAGTGCCGAAAAAGAGAACTAACGGGATGATAGCGATGACGCCCATGTCTCCGAATGTACCCTCCATTTCATGGCTGAAACACCATAGTATGATGGTAGCAAGTGTCACAATTGTGACAAACCACTGGACCCCGGAGAATTTATCCTTGACCTGTCGAATAGGAACAATAACGGTGCCTCTACCGGGACGGAATGTAATAACGAGGAGAATCCAGATAAGAATAATACAGATGACGCAAACGGGTATTGCAATGAAAAACCATGTACCCCAGCTGATGGGAGGAGACATGTTCTGTAGCGCAATGATATTCTGAGGAGAAGCAATGGGAGAAGCCGCACCGCCGACATTCGAAGCTAGGGCAATACCTAGCACCAACGCCTTGGAAAAGCGCGAGTCTGGTGGTAAATTTCGAAGCATAGGCTATATGCGTGTCAGTTACTTATGCAGGCATATTTGCATGGAAAGATACCGGGAGAACACGGGCAATATCACCAGCACAACATACCTGTATTATCGAAAAGCACAGAACCGGCGCCGCAACGTTACTAATCCACATGCTCAAAACCATGCTGACGAACATGTTCGTTACCAACACCGTTCGCGGTTTTGTCCCGGCTTTACTTAGCACAAAAGTTGCCATACGACGAGCAATGTCATGCTTGGAGAGTGCGGCAGCAATGGTGAAACCGCCCAGAAGCAACATAATAACTGACGTCCACATCGACGCAAAGACGTACGTCGCGGCATCTTTAGCTTGCAACCGGAGCTCGCCATCATCAGATTTGAGCACCCGAAGAACAACAACGAGAAAAGGGACTAGAATGGATGTGACGAAGAGAGGAATCACCTATACCTGAGTTAGTCAAAAATACCGGGTGAGAAGAAGGGTGCTGCGTTGCACATACTTCAGTAGCCCAGAGCAGACTGACAAACACCAGCATCGCCAGACAATTCTGCTGTTCAGGTTTCTTCATAATAGGCACCGACAGCATTGCCCCAAACACCACCAGTATTATAATCAACGTAGTAAAATTTGACGTCAGCATCCAACGCGGGACAGGACATCTCCCAACAGGCGTCCTGATCTCCTTCGTCGCAGGCTCTTGCTCGTCGCCTTGCCGCCGCGCAGCCTCAGCATCTTGGGCTCCGCCCAGCAGCGTGCTGCGGATACCCATATTTGCAGCCTGGGCTTTCCTTTCGATGCCAATCATCTCTCGCCAAACCGTATTTCTCTCCCATACAACGTGTTCTCGGAGATGTAATCGCAGTTCGCGTTTTGAGAGCGGGAGGTCTCCCTTGGTGACTGTATCGGCGTACAGGCGCTCGATCCTGGCGATTTTCTCGTCAAGCAGCGATATTGTTGGGTTCGTGAACGGATAGGCAGTAGAGACGGTAGTATTCATGTATCCCCGCCTTAGGCTTCGATCCAAGGTTTTATCATATTTTTTTAGGGCCTTTGAAAAGCCGGTGCGGTTGAGTTGAATAAACGACTTTAGCCCGCAGAGGGAGACGTAGACACCAATAATATGTTTTTTCAAACTGACACCAGCATTATACAGAGCTAATAAATGGGGGTCCCCATCACAGACGTGCTCCGAGCCCATCCCAAAATACCTTGAATCACTCATATCGCTTACGGCTCGTCCATCGAGAGCCTCGTGGTCCCGCAATAGCATCGAGCGTCTCCGGATGTCGCGCGTAGGCAGCTCAGAGATATCTACATCGTCATCACTGTCGGCATCCGCATTGCTATCCTCGTCTGCAGGGGGGGAAGTATTTGCCCTGCTTCCAGCAGATGGGCCAATGCCAAAGGAGCTGGCTCGGCGGACGCCGTTTCCGAAGCTGAGCGTTCTTGATTTGGCCATGGGGTCTCCCAGGGGATCCATGTTAAAACCAGTGCTCTCAGACACATATGACTCGGCCTGGTTGACAACGTCGTCCACCTCCTTGTACAGGTCGATCTCTTTGGCGTGGTAAAACGAGCATATTTTCTCCAGCTCGCCATCTAGCATGCGCGCAAATATCGAATCGGTATCCAGCACCCGGTCGAGTAAGGGAGCGTCCTCGACTTCGTCATCGTGGGCCTCTGGGTTGTTGATCTGCTTTTCAAGGGAATATATTCTACCAGCGAAAAAAAGGCCCAACATGTTAGCACAACAGCACTGAAACGCGACGAGCGGCAGGCCGTCCGTCCGCTACGAAAACTCACAGTTTTTTCAAATTGCTGTAGGCGATATAATTGTCGCTCCACTCAGGCACCGCGTTGAACTGGATGCTGTGCGAGAACTTCATGGTTTCCTCTTCAGTCGCTAACCGGAGCAGCGGCGACGACGACGGGCGTCCAAGAAAAGGCCAGCAGCGACGCGGCAGACGGGGCGAAAGGCTATGCTCGGCGCGGCCTCCACCTCCAGCGGCATGGATCTCACGGTCCTTCTCCGTGCACCCACCAGCGGCACTCGCGTCGTCACGCTGTGTGTTCGGCTGCGCGAGCCGGGCCCAGCTGGAGACTGTCCCCGCACGCTCAGCGGAGTGGCCGGCGGAGGAGGAGGAGGAGGAGGAGGAGGAGGAGGAGGAGGTCCGAGGACGAGCAGCAACAGCACCAGCACCAGCAGTAGTGGCGTGGTGGGATACTTCGACGAGCTCGATGCTGCTACGCGGGAGTGGAGGAGGAGCCAGGGTTGCAGGCGCACGGCAGGATTTGGGTGGGCGCGGCTCCACCGAGTATATAGGAATAATAATCCACGAGAACCCCGCGGGACGTTCTCTCGTCGCAGGCAGGCGCGAACCGGGCCAGAAACGCTGGCGTGAAGCGCTTGGCTGTTTTCTGACGGGCGGCGCGCCAGACGTAGGCCGGGCAGGCTGGCAGGCAGACAGGTTAGGCAGGGCGCTCTGGGGGCGCGGAGCTGGTCAGCCGAGACTCAACGCACTAGGTAGTTAGTTAAACTAAGGCGTGCCCAGACGGGCTCTCGAAGGTGAACGTGCGAGGCGAGCGGGTGCGGCGGATTGGCGACGTGCGGCGATGGGCTTCACTGATTGGAAACCGCAAGATGGTCAGCCCGCAGTCGGGCGTGCGGGACGTCGTCGTCGTGGACGTCTCGCGCGTTGGTCTTGCTCTCGAACTGCAACCCGGGGCAGCCTGGCCCGGCCGCTCCCCCCGGTCATCTACATAACTCACTGCTGCAGGGTCTGGCTGGCTCAACCGCCGTACTGGGGCCGGCTTGGGCTCTTGGGCAATCGCCTAACTAACGCGCAGCCTGGGTGACGCGCAGAGATGGCTACACTGCCATACAGGATACTTCTTACATTCATTTCTCTCTATAGCAACCTATGTATGTACATACATGCATACAGGTCTTGTCTACGCATCAGCTGCACTCCTGCCCCCCGTGGGGCCGGGAGTGTTCTCGCCCAGCCTAGGCTGCGTGACCAGATCCTGGTTTCTTCACCGATGTGTGTGCTGCGTGACCGTGTCTAGTGATGCTCGCGCTCCCAGTCTAGGCGTGCATCGATCCTCCCGGTTAGCGTTCCCTTCAACGCAAGAAGGCCCGGCGATTCTAAGACTCACCTTTCAACCACTTCTTCACAAACTCGATCTCCTGCGCCTGCACCTTCTGGATGCGTGGCGGTGGGAAGGTGGGCGTCGTCTCGTTGGGGAATACGCCATTCTCGTCCCCTGCTTGCTCGTTAGCCACTACTTCTCCCGAAAAGCAGACCAGCTTCCAGATAGGGTGATACGTACAGTGGTGCACGGCGTCTTTGATCAGGATAAATGGCTTGTCGAGAGTATGCTTTCGTGGTTTGGCAGCTGTCGCATGCGGCGAGGCTTCCACCCACGGGTCGGCTTCTCCATCGACAAATGCAAGACGGAGATATTCAATGTCGTACCCGCCCCATTTGTTGACGCGATCGGTTTCGGCCTCCTTGTGGATGCCAAAGGCTTCGCGGCAGATAAGACTGGTGTATTCTAGATCAATCACCCGAGAAATAAGGGGCTGGATGTGCTTGGGGACACCGCTGCCGGTCTGGAGGAAACCCCATCTAAAACAATCATTAGTATACCCTGAATCCCTTTCCGTAGAGGAGGAACCATTGCTTACTCCGTGCAGAACTGGTAGGGCCACAGTCGCCAGTCCTGTTCTAGGTCATCCTGCTTATAGAAAGCTGGGTCATGGGTGCCATAGCACTTCTCCAGCGTGCTTCCTCGGCGGAGGCAAGGAGCAACATAAGTAGCGTTGGCCCAACCAGCGTAGTTAAGGAATCTGGTGAGGAGTTTTCGTCCCTCGTGGCCATATTTGCCGGCCTTGATAAGAGTAGTTGCGAGCTCCTTCTGGGCGTCGGAAACCGGGTACAACAGTTTATCAGACGTGATCTTGTCGCAGTACTGGCTAAATCCGGGCCGGTTGACGGCGGGATCCCAGTTGGTGCCTTGCCAGCCCGAAATACCGTTGGCCAAAACGTTGACGACATCGTCCATGTGGGCCAAGTCGCTGAGACTGAAGAACTCCTTTACCTTGTCGTTCATTTTGGGGTCCTTTCCACGCAGGATAATGTTGTCAACCAGGTCAACAAAGATCTGCGTTTGCTTAACGCAGTGTTGAGGAGCATGCTTGCGCGTGGCTTCGTAGTATTCCCAGTAGTGGTAGATCGCCTTAGGCACACCTGACGACGAAATAGCTCCCCAGAAGACGTCGGGGTATTCAACGCGGAGGAAAGCCTAAAAAATGTAAGTTTAGCAGCCCACATCTGTGCGCCATACAAGCTTAACACGGCCGACTTACCACCTGCGCACCAGCATATGACCCTCCGTAAAGAATGTGTGGAGTCTTCGGTGCCCTCAAATCCTTCTTCTCAAGTCCCTTGAAAACAACATTCTTAGAGAAAAACGCAGAATCAGCCATTGCTTGCTCCGTAGACAGGAATCGCAAGTTCTTGGTGGAAAAGTCTGGGGTTGGGATGCTGGTTCCGTAGTAGCGGTGCTCCAATACAACACCAACGCCGTTGGTGGCACGAGCAAGCTGAGCTAACATTCCCTTTTGAAGGAAGGGCAGTCGGCCTATGGGGTATATCTTCAGTAATGGGTTCACTTTAGCTTCCTAGTTGCCTTGTTTCTTCTAACCTTTGCCATCTGTTTCTCCACCGTGCAAAACAATCACTGGGCCGCCGTCCTTGTAGTTGCTGGCATCAAACCAGTAGCGGAGCTTGAACGTGTCATTGGAATGCGGCTCATAGCGCTTATCCTTCTGGAAGTGGTCGATAGGAACCGAAATCGTATGCTCCGGGTATAACTTCGACAAATCATCCTTCTCAACATCGGACGGTATCTCGGACTGATAGAGGATATAATCAGTGTCTGGTCAACGAGAATGCCAGACAGGCCACTTACCTGAAGTCCGAATTCACCGAGAGGGACGGCGGGCAGACGGGCCTGGATGGCCGTCGCCAGAAAAAGGAGACAGGCGCCAACTTTGAACACCATCGTGAACAGCAAAAAGGGCCCTGGCAGGAGACTTTCACAGCACCCCGCTGACGCTCAGGAAACAGGGCTCCCGGTTCTTTAAATATCACCGCCGGCAAGCTGCCCATGATTCCGCCGTCCAAAGTAACCCTATAACATTACCCATTATCTGCGCGGGGATCTCGAGCCCAGCTGCACGGCGCATCCTGCACTATGCTTACGGGTTTGTTTATTATTTAGGTCGTATCCACCAAGGTCGCACCGCGACGATCCTTGCGAGAACCGCCGGCTATGTTTGGAGGAGTAATGTTCCTGGATCCCTTCAGGCACGGGGGCCCTCCCGGCCCTGTGTGATGGCCTCGCACAACCGTTTCCTTCCGGGAATTCGCACACCGCGTAGCCGAATCAGATCGATCTCAAGCGCCCCCCTCTGCGATCGCAAAATTTGGCATGTCGATCTGTCAGTCACTAGTTTACTAGATAACTAGCATTCCGGTCCCGCGGCGCAGACAGACACGCGCCCTGCGCCGGTTTTGGTAAACCAACTGAGACACTAGACCTGCAATTCGTGGCATAGCGTTTGCGACACAAACTTCGCGTGTCTCCAAAAAAAGGACACATGGCGGATCAAGAGCCAGCTGGGTTTCTGACCATGCCTGACATTCCAACAAGAAGAACGGCAAAAGAAGGTTCTTCACGGGGATCATGTGCAAGAGTGGCGGTCTTGAAGGTTGGGGAACCCCTGCGCCCCCCGGCTGCGGATTTCATTCCAGAACTCGGTTTCCAGCCAGCTTTGGAATAAATAATAAATAATAATGTCGGGAGAATCTGGTCTGGTTATGTCTTTCTCGTATCAGCCTGGCGTGCTCATAGCGCACCACGCAGCGAGAGCGGACCACACCGACCACGGAGAATTACGAGCATCCTCATGGCTCGCCGTTCGTGGCTGCAGATCAAAAAGGAAAAATAAAGCAGCGAACAATAACAAATGCAGGTTCAGACAAGCTAACGCCACGTCGTCCTCCTCACCGAGACCCGTTTTTGGCCGAGTAAAGGGCCTGGTTGTATGCTCGACGGCTCTCAATTCTTCCGAGAGCCCCCATCTGATCTCCAACGCCAGTTCGATCGGCTGGGAGACCAAGCGTCTCAGCATATGCGAGCTGTGGGCACTACTCCGTAGTTAGGCTGCTAACAAAAAAAAAATCAACAAAGACGGCGCCTCTCCTATGCTTTCTGAATTGCTGTGTGAGTCTGGCCCTTGCAAGTAAAAAACAAATGACAGGTAAATCCGTTAGGTGTTGAACAAAGCGGGGAAGATCCCGCCTCCTCACCCGCATCCCGGATTATGCTCGTAAAGAATAGTGCTGATTTTCCAACAAGTAGTAGTGGTGCCTCCCAGGACATCGAAGGACTTAAGCGAAATACCGGGGAAGATCAAGCAAACGAACCATCCCTGCCTCCCTCAACATAAGTCGTGATTAGCCAGGAAAACTGGGATTGGGGAATCGCCTGCTCCGCCGTCACACGTTTTCTCAAATATGGGCGAGCTCACGTCCGATGAGAAGCCTGGAAATATGCAAGAAAGCGCATCTATCGGTTCTTTTCATTATTGCTTGATATTTGGCGGCTAAGAACCTATACGACATGCAGACATGAGCAAGTCGCCAAGTCGTTGCCCAGGCCAATGAATACTGCCATGGAATAAAGGATCGTTAACACCCCCTCAGACAGCGACTGAGATGAGATATCGTTGATTTGTACTCCGTAGCGCAGCGAACTTCTACGCTTTTCTTGCGACAACACGGACGAGAGGCCCTTATAGGTTATCTTATCTGATTGCCAAGTATGAGCAAGAATGACTCATTGTGCATAAGCCCGGCAGGCACCGTTTGTGATTGGCCATCACCCTCTCGCCAAGGAAACTGCGTAATATTTCCTTTCATTACGAGTTACGTACGGTATGCTGTTGTCTGCGGGGCCGACTGCCGCTTTGGCGGCGCTTTGGCGAAGGCACACGACATTCCGGGGGCAACATTTCAATGCTCAAAGGTCATAGCAGGAGTATTCATTCCAGCCTTGGGAATTACTCATGGTTGATGATCTATTCAGCCGCATTGCTAATTGTTTCTCATTCAGCATCATCAATTGCTGTAAAATTGGTTGAACAGTCCAACCTACGTGCATAAGTGTAGAGTAGACAGATATATAGATGCTTCGAGCTGCAGTTTATGAATATGGTGTAGAAGTAGACAACTTGAAGATGTTAGGGATAGGGATGGGTGGGGCACAGAGATGGATGCGAGGTTAGGCGTTTAGTAGCCGCCAGACAAGGCAAGTTGTTATTGTTCCTCTCAAGGAAGGCTGGCGGCGTAAAGCACCCGAGGCGGATATGAAGACATTCTCCAGATTGCCGATATTTGATACCATGAAACGAGTTCGCCGCAAAGGTGGAAAAATACAGGAAGAGCACCAATCTGCGAACTTTCGAAACCCGGAGCCGACATCATCTGAAGCCCTCTGGCACGCCGAATTCAAGACATGTGGAGGCCGAAATACTGTTATTGATATACTATAGATGCTGACAAAAATTATTTTTCAATACAACGCAGAATTCCCACTCAATCAAGAAACTACTCGCGGCTTGACCTCTTTCCAAGTATGCCTCTGAGGGCCGTCGCTTCGCCTTCCCACTTTGCAACCTGCATTTTCAATTCGTCTCGTTCTTGAGCAACCTGTTCTAACGCCCGCTCCAACTGTGCAATTCGATCTTGTTGTCGTTGTCGGAACCGCCTCGCGGCGAGCGTGTTACGGCGACGCTTCTCAGCGGCAGCGTCAGACGGATCGGACGAAGTGGTTTGTTCTCTTTTGCGACGTGGAGCGACTGAGTGTGCGGAAGATCCTGGTGGACTCTGTGTGACTGAAGAAGATGAAGACGATGAAGATACAGAGTGCAGAGTGTTGGTATCGAGAGCAGGATGGGAGGTAACGGGCTGAGTTGCGAGCTGTGGAGGAGATATATATTGACTGCCAACTTCTTGAAGATGTCTCGGAAGACTGAGAGAAGAAGGCGAGTAGGTATGACTAGAAACAGCTGGCACGGCAGCTTGGGTGGTAGTTGAAAGGTGTAGAAGATCTAACATATAGTTAGCAAGTCAACTCACACCTCATATAGACACAAGACCTTACCATTCTCAAAATCCATTGCAAACTTCGGATCAAACTGATAAGCACATCCTCCAGCGTCCATTAGCTCGGCGATACCCAAATCATCCGTCTGGCCTTGATTTGCGCCCATCACACTGACGTCCGAGGTAGGGACAACCAAGCCGGAAACAATACCACCCCCCAAAGCGTCAACGTTGTCAAAGTGCAGCAAATCACTCCACGACGGTGTCGACGTAACCGAGCTCCCCGACGACCCCTGCATTATCCCCACCCCATCGGCCACAGCCATTTCTGCCATGCACGATGTGTGGTCCGATATAAGTCGTCCATCCTGCAAGAATCCCCCTCCCCCTTCTTCTTCTCTCAAAAGCGAACATAACCCCCCCTCATCCAAATCCTCGTAGGGCACCAGCCGGCTACCATGGCGGCTTACGGATGCCCAGCTGTTTGGCCGGCTGGTAGGAAATAGATTCCCGTTGGCATGGAGCGGCAGAAGATCCCATGGCGGCTGACCAGATTGAATAGTTGGGGGGAAAGAAAATTAGCCCGTGCTGGGCGTGGGAAGGACAAATCGCCTTTGAACTGTTGGTGAAGAAAAGAAAAGGACGGGTCAGATTGGGGGAGAAATGGTCCGTTTTATGTATGGTGAAGGAGGCGGAGTGTGGAGCCGCGGCTCGTATTGCGCCAATGAGGTATTGTATCGTAAGACTAGTTAACATACATACCAGCTGAACTCAGTTAACTATCCAGCAAAAGGTATTTAGCAAATATGCATGAGAGCTGAAAGATCGTCTCGAGGCGGCATTTTCAAGTCGCACAGTGGTGCATCGGAACGTAACAGAAATACTACTTCAAACGATGGATTGCCAAAGAACACGGGGCATATTGTGTAATTCGCAGAGAGCTGAAAATAATGTACAAGTCACCTCCCTCCTCGCCAATCAACAGCACAACTTGATTTCTAGCGCCTTCTCGCACCCGATCGGATATTCGCCCTGGCCGCTACCGCCTGCTTGTGGATTTGATTTCTCTTCTCCCACACAGCACTTCTACCTTCCGCAACGGCAACAAGCTCGTTGGAAAGCCTAGTCGAGAACTTAGAATCCTTTCTCTTCATTGATGCTTCAATGATCCAATTGATCGCAATGCGCCGCCGTTGGCGTTTATTGAGTGCCCGAGGGATAGGCAGGGACATTCCACCACCCATAATACCCTTTAACTGAACAACTTTGAATAATGGAGCAACTGAGTCAACGGTTTTGCGAAGGTAGACAAGGGGGTACAGTGGCAGTTGAGGGCTTGGTGGGCTTTCGATAAGACCGCGGGTCGGATTAATCGCTGGTGGAGGTGCAGTACGCAGATGATCAAGAACAAGTCCCATGTGCTATTTATTTGAATTCATGTTAGATGCTGCAGGCAATTGAGAAGATACCAAGGAAGGATATAATACCTTTTGCGCAAGACTCAGCTTCCCATGCTTCATAATTAACTTTGTAAATAGGTTCATGACACCATCATATCGGTACCTCAGTTTATAACTTTTTCCCAATCTGAACTTGATGAGCTCCTCCTCTTCCTCTCCATCCTCCTTTTGAACGACACTTTCCTGGCCTTCATTAGCAGCCTTGAACATATTGAAAACAACAGATGAATCGCCGTGCCCTGCAGGAGCTATCTGGCGATCCTGCTGACCGAGCCGGGCGTGGGTAGAAAACGACCGTGATGATCCGCCACCGTTATTTGCAGACGAAATTTGATCACGAAGAACTTTTGGCATTGTCTTCAAAGCTTCTTTATCACGTTTGAAAATCTATCCGGCGAAAATAAAACAGTAAGAAAATAGCTCATCCTTAACAAGGAATATAAAAAGGGTTAGGTATCACTTACTTCCTCAACGGGTGTCCCCTGTTCCAACTCTGGTCCCCCGACTTCACCACATTTCTTTCCTTCAAGTATCCTAGCAGTTTGAGCCGCCTCTTCACTTACATGAGGTAATTGGTCCTGATTCGGCCCCTTCGCCTCATCTTCAACCACATCTGTTAATGGCCCCTTCGACGATGTAGAGTTCAGCCGTCTTTGACATGGCCATATCCGCACTATGGCAATCGTATTAAATGTGGAGTCGGGACCGCCCGAAATGCTATCTCGAACTCGAAGTGGAGAGCCGCTATGTACTGTTGTGGGAGGGCGAGTCCGCCGAATGGCCGTGAGGAGATTTATGCGCGGTGGCATGGCTGCTTCGCTTTTTATTATGAAATTTTGTAAGTGATGCTGGAGCTTAAGAGATAGTTGAAAAAAAAAAGGGCAGATCAGCTGCCCTTTGAAGCGAACGCTCTAGAGAAAAATCGTGAGAGCCAGACGGTTCTAGAGCTCGAAAAATAGAGGGATGGCTCCGAGGATGCTGAATATCCTCGTTCCCTAGAACACTCTAATTCTGCCACGAAATCCTAGAATTCAATCCAAAACACCACTGCCCCAAGGTTGGTAGGTCTGTCGTCGCAAAATTACAAGTCAAGCTTTCCGACACCAAGAGTTCTCTTCACGTGACATGTTATTAAGAACATTATTTAACCAATGAGAATGAAAGACAGCACAATCCTTCTGACCAATAGAGTCCGTCGTCATCATGAAATCTCAGTCAACCTGTTTCGTACGGAGTTCTTTAAAGTAACAACTAGTATGAAAGAATTATAGAATAAAAGAGGGTTAAGTCTTGCATAAGTATGCAGTTACACTACAAAACAAGCAAGAAAAGAAGAAAAATCCTCCCCTTCCCGGAAATAAGAGATACATAGTAAACTATTCGCCAAAGCAGGTTGCTGTGAATTAAAAACATGGGAATCTGTGGGACATGGAGTTAAGTAGCTGATGTGTTCTGAAAAAGAAATGAAGCTAGAAAAAAGAAAGTATCGGGTAGGCAGATCCTGTTGGATCCTAAGACGAGATGAGAGAGTTTACAGGAGATGGGAGGCCGGAGGCATCATCGGGATACACAAAAAAGGCCAACGCAATTATTACATACCTATTAAAATGCGGTTAGTTAAAAGCTGTAAATAGAACGAGGTAAGTGGAGTAACACTCAGGGGACATACATTCCAAGACACAATCCTCCTTCAAGGTAATTGGATTTTCCATCCTGAATAAGAAGCGTGACGACCAGTCCTGACACAAAGAAAGCAACCGTTTCGAATATCTGAAAATGAAGCGTCATATCACGATCTAATATCCATCCGAGGATAACCAAGAAAGGAGTAACGAAAAGTGCAATTTGAAGACTGCTTCCTATCGCAACTCCAATGGCGAGGTCCATCTTGTTCTTGTAAGCTACCACTATAGCGGTGACATGCTCTGCAGCGTTCCCCACAATTGGGATGAGAATCAGACCGATAAAAGTCCTGCTAATATGCGCAGATTCCACGATACTGTCAATGGTGCCAACCAGGTATTCTGCACAAATAGCGACAGCAATTGTGACCACCAGTAAGGCAATACTAGCAGCCCAGGGGTTGAGAATCTGTTCTTCCTCCTCACTCTCATCTTGATTATTCTGAGCTTCTAAAGTAGCGCCAGAGTGACTCTCAAAAAGATCGGAGTGCGATTTCAGCTGGAAATACAGATACATAACGTAGACGATAAGCAAGATAATCGCGGTGCCATGCGATAGAATCAAAATGTTGCCTAACTTGTCTGACTTTGAACCTGATAAGGCGGCATAGAGCGTTGCAGGGATAATTAAAGATGCGGATGCAACTGCCATGAGGGAAGACATTGTTGAAGCGACAGTACAGTTGAATGTCTGTTCATGGTGTTTGAGGCCACCAATGAAGAAACAACAACCCAGGACTAGCAGGATATTGGACAGAATGCTACCGAGCATACTTGCTTGGACAATCCGAATTTCGTTTTTCTGAAGGGCAATGATGCTGACCTACTTCCTTTATGAGTAACATGCGTCGCATGGCATGGGAGGTTTGAAACAAGGGTTGTACGTACAATGAGTTCTACAGCGTTGCCAAATGTTGCATTCAGTAAGCCACCCAAAGTTTCACCAAGAGTAGCAGAGAGCTCTTCGGTTGCAAAGCTCAAAATCGAGGCTAAAGGCATAATAGCCAAAAAGTTGAGGATGAAGGTAGTTGTAGGGTTCCATCCAAGCATTCCCGAAATAATGCCTAGTGGCACAAAAACCAGCAGGATGTTGACATAGTTGCTAACAAGAGTAGCATAACTTAGATAGAAGGCCTCTGATGGAAGGCGAACCCAGACGCGCCTGTCGGACCGGTACCACATCAGTTTATTCATCACACCAGCAGGAGCACCGGAGTTGGAACCGCTCAGGAGGCCGGTGTTCTCGTTAGGCATAGCAGAGCCATTACTGGCGGCCGCGCCATGGTCACTCTGAAGTGGCATTGGAGAATTCGATCGACGAAGGGTATTAAAAGAACCGTGTCGGCGGAATTCTGATTGAAAATTCGACCCAGCTAGTCGCGGTAAGTTAGCTTGGAATCTCGGGCCTAGAGGTCTTTTTCTAGGGCATGCTGACACTGAAAATAATGGACTGATAAATCATGCGCTTCGCGTTCAACAACAGTCTGGGGCAAACAAACAAGCAAAACAAAGGGAACGGAAGGGTGGTCAGCAAGCGCGACTCCCGGACGCTGCCAGGCGCCCTGAATATGACGTAGCTCAGGGTAGGGGGAACAAACAGGCAGGGACAACAGCCGTTTACAATGCAACGACAGATACAGATGGAAGACTCGATCGCAACGTACCCATGCTTTTCGGGTCGACACCGAAAATTGGAAAGAGAGGAGCGTGGAGGGCTCGAAAGGACTTGTGTGTGGGTGCGACGTCTCCCTGGCGGGTGGATGAACCAAATCAGGTGCAAAACTGAACCAAGGCTGTTTCTCCGCTCAATCAAACCCTGATACTAAGCTCAGAACTTCGGAGGCGATCGCCTGGGCAGTTTCAGCGAAGCTAAAAACCACGCAGGCTTTCGAGCAACCGTGGCGGACTTCGCTTGGCTTGAAGCTTGGGATTGAGCACAGAGCTGCTGCCGGTGACGGGGGTTAAATTGAGGCGGTGCTTGTGACACTGAGTCGCCGGTCATTGATATGGGAGATTGTGCACCCACTCTGGGCAGCCATGCGGGCGCGTGGAAGCAAAATCAGGATATTATTGTTGGCCCCAAACACACGAGTCTGCAGGGAGGTGGCGGCAGCCGGGGGCCGGAAGAAGTCACTCCAGGGCGGAATTTGGCTGGGTGGATACCTCGGGATCGTGGCTGGGAGGCAACCACTTTCTGTGGCTTGCACAGCCTCAATGTTCTGGGCGGCCGGATGCGTCGCTTGTAATCAAGCTTGCCAGCAGGAGCTCGGCGATCAGGAGCGCGATGGACATTGGATCTCTTACCCCGCTACCAGGGGGCGGTCTGGCAGGCAGTCTGATGCTCATTTGCTTGGGCGAATCGACCTCTCGCACACACTTGGAATTCACCGTTACATAGAGATGCCATCCACTTGGCGCTTGCAGTAATCACAGTCGACGATGCTCTGTCTGCGGAGATTGTTAGTAGCATCCAGTGCTCTATGCGCATAGCCATGGAGAATATCCATGTACGGATCATGGGTCGAGATACACAGTCTGCGCTCCGGACGTACCTGGCACACGTACCAACATCCCGCGAAGTCGACGGAAGGGCTCGGGCGTCTTCCCAGCCTGTACTTTCCTGGTTTGTTTCTTCCTCGTGTCCCGCATGTCTTGCTTCAACAAACGCCGATGGTGGCCGGAGCTGTGAATATTCATCCTAGAGTCCGAGCCGGGTTTCGTGGGCCGATGGGCACTTGGGTGCATTCAACAGAAAATGTGGTATTTTCAACGCTTGAAAATTCCGCCCAGAGACCTCAAGGAAATTGTCATCCTACAAAGTGGGAAAAAATGGGTGCCAGCAGTCGATGTTTTTCAATCATTCTGGAAGTGCGCTTAGGTGGAGCGTACCCTGCTGGTGAACGCGTAAGCTCAGCCGTTGCTGTGCTGTCCAATAGTGTCTCGGATCAATCAGATCAACGCACCTTTTGCTGTTTTTAGAGGAATTAACTACGGCATCACTGATACATTACTCTGTACAGATAGATATGATCTTATGCTGAGTGAGTAGCCCATCTTTAGCTCAAGACGATTACTCCAAGGCTCTGTGGAGGCCTTCCTCCTCTCCATCTACGAAGCAAAGTGGATCGCAATCGATCCGAAATCAAGGAGCCCACGTCTATCCTTCCACATCCGCATCGTTAACCCAGGAGAGCCCAGGTGATGCACATAAGTGGTATGGACTATTCTCTCACTCACCTTAAGGAGATCAGCCGTGAAATACCGTGCTCCGTCATTATTATTGTACTCCGTAGTCTTGAGGCGAAGATCGTTACCCGCAATAATGATAGTAGCTCGTGAAAAAGAAAGGAATGCATATTTCAACCAGAAAGTGTTACGAGGATGATATATGGAGTCGCAGTCGCCAGGCACTGTACTCATGAAGCCAACAAAAGATATTTTTCTTTCTAGCAAGAATCTAGTTGATTCTTTTCAATATTGGCTTTGTGTGATCCTTTGGAGAATTAGTAACGTTAGGCTGTTCCGGTGATTCATGGGGGCGATAGCAGGATTTTACTGAGCATTGATACATGAACTTCATATGCCTAACCGATGGCTACGTTTCAAAATCCGTACTCCTTAAGGAGTACTCCATACAATTTTCCAGCAAGGCCCAGCAAGGTCTGGCCAGGTTCACCAGTGAGCAAACGCTTAGGTAAGAGACAACAGGATTAATGATAATCCCCAATAAAGTTTTAGATTCGGTAGCTAGTTAACTCCCAACGTGGTAAGCAAGAACTCCTTCAAGGGGCCATTAGACTTTAGCCCTGATTCACATTGAATATCTTCAAAGTATCTGTTCCCCATTTAGCACGAACCAAAGCTAAGCCCCAGCTAAACCCTACGGTGCAAGACATTGTTAAAGTCATTTTTTACTCTGCCAACGGGAAACTGCGTTGATAGTAGGAGAGAGTTATCGATGAAGAGCAAGAAGACTGGCGAAACATCTCAATTGCTAAGCTTGACTATTAGATAACAACCAAATGTTTCAAGATACCAGCGATTTTCGCAATCCCAAAATCCCGCTCACCCCACAACTTCCACCATCGACCATCACAATTCAAAATCCTCCAAAAGAAATAAAAAAGTAAGGAGTGATACTAGGAAAGCGGGTCCTTCAATTATCCACTCTATCTAGTGTCCAGATGTCGACTCTTTGCGTTTTTTTTTCACCCAAAGCCTTTGAGTGGAGCGAAGTGAAACCAGAGATGCTCCAACCTTTCCGCCCTTAAAAAATTTGAAGTGATCGAGGCGAAAGAAATTTTTATGCTCGTGGGGAAGATGCCCTCGCAAATATCGCTTAGACGTTGATGTACTGGACGGGCTGGGACATGGTGGCAGAGCAAGATTGGACCTTTTGATTCCGGGTTAATACCTTCTACCGGATCTATCCGATCAGGATTCAAGATACTTACGCCGTTCATGTTGTTGCAGCAGACGATGAGGCTGTTGCAGCTGACGGAGCTACCGCTGAGCTTGGTGCAGGTGGTTCCCTTGGACTCGGAGGGAGCACAGCAGTAAGCATCACCAGAGGAGCAGGTAACCTGCTGGATGCGGGGAGCTGGGCGCTCGTAGCGAGCAGAGACACCGACAACGGTGACGGCAAGGAGGGTGGCGACCTTGATGAACTGCATGTTGATTGATTTGGGAATTTGGAGTCAAAAAAAGACTGATTAAAAAGTTGAAGAAGGTATTTGTTGCCGTGGATTGAATTGCTTGCTTGATCGATGATGGAGAAAGAAAGAACAGATTTGGGCGGGTGAGATGGGTCTATTTATGTCTTTTCTGGGAGGGTCTCATTCACGCATGAATGAAGCTGGAGGCACAGAGAAAAATGCTTTACGGAGTACCAGTGGCTCTGATGCTGAGCTGTGAACCTTGAGCATGGTTTGCCATGCGTAAAAGGTAACTAGCTGTCCACGTATCTCGCTGGCCCATTGCAGCCCAGCCTTGTGGCGGCCATATGCTTCCTATTGTCAAGGACCTTTAGCGAATCTGCAGGCGTTATGGTTCAATTATTGTCTGTACGCCATTTTCAACCTCAATGGACTGCTCAATACTCTGCATTGAGACATGGCTTCAGAGGCTTGCTTCAGCTGAAAGCCCGGAGTATTCGACATGCTGTCGTTTGACTAACTTTCCGAAAATGCGAAGTGACAAATCATGAGTGGAAACAAAATTCATCGGTTCAATGAAACAACGCCAGCGACGTCCTGACGCCCTTCATTCGTTTGCCACAAGACTTCATCACATATCTGTGTACAGGTTTGTCAAAAACAGGAACAGAACCTAAACCCCTGGCTAGATCAAAGGTCACTAACAGCTCATAGCCTCGAGCAGATAACTTCCCATGTCATGAGGTATATCAGCCTTGTCTGTTTTTCTTTAAGGTTTTACATTGGAGCACGTTTGGGTTCACTCGGGCGTCATCGACCAGCCCTATGGCGTGGCTCCAATATTCGCATAAACTTCGCAATTAAAGAATTGCCCTTTCCCGATAGTGAATGGTTTCATTGCCTAGGCGTGCAAAAATTTCCATAGTATCGAGTAAGATTTCCGAACGGGAAACAAATATGCTCAGCTGGAAAACACCATTGCAAAATGGCTGAGCGTGCATGAGGCGTTTGCACCAGGCGTGAGAACTGGGTACCTGTCCTTTCACACTGACATCGGGCGTTTGGCATCACGGACTGCTGCATCCTTGAACTTACTGAATAGGCCTAGCTACAGGACTCTCAGAAAATGTGTGAAATCGGATGATACCTGCGGAGTAGGTTTGACTATTATTAAACTAAACCTGGACCTTGGACTCCTGGGCCGCGTCAACATGCAAGATACAAGGCGTTCAATAGAAGGTATACATATTTATTACGGGCAGGAATTCATGCAAAAGCCATGTGCTGAGAGAATAATATAATACAAACACGTTGCTATCAGATCCGCCCGGCTCGCGGGTTAAGGTACGTAACCAAGCTTTCCCCAGCTCCCCACGCTGCTCATCAACGCATATTGGGAGCGGCTCTATGTATAGCGCAGCCAATAGCAACAGCAAGAACACCGCTGAACGCCACCTGCTGCAGGCCGGGTCCAGACCAAAACGGAGCCAAGCGAAACAAGCTCTGATTAGCTTGGAGTCTCTTGTCGCAAGCCATGCGCATATATGGGTGAAATGTGGCTTCCAGTGAAGGCGGCTCAGAAAAGGAGATTTAGGCGAGGGGCAGTGCCAAGGTGCTGAAACATCTCGGTTGCGACATGCTGGTCGAATCACCTGTGCCGTGCCTGGCTTGAGGGCTGATGCAAGCCCCAGAGCATAAGGCTACCCAGTCACGAGTCGGCAGCAAAGGCCCAGGCCACACCCAAATGCTTTTTGATGCCCTCGCCCTGGCCTTGGCGTCAATGCAGAGCTTAAAGCTCAAAGAGGGCAATGTCGTCGGAAGAGTCAATCGCAGTGGGAGAAACGCCCCACGGGGGTTGGGACGGGCTGCGCTGCCGTCGCTTGGGCGGTCGCAGGCGGTGAACGGCTGGAAACGGCCTGTTCTTCCCAGCCGCACGGTCGTCCTATGCAAATGCAGGCTAGACTTATGACGCTGGGTTCAACCAGCGACCCGGATTTCAGCCTTTCGAGCCTTTTGGGAAAAGGGCGTTGCTCTCATGAAGAGGAGCAGAGGCCGTGGCCCCAATGAAGACCCCCAGCTTACCCCCTCCCTTGTTTCCTTTTGTCGTTTGTTGATACTATTTGAGCGCCTTTCCCGCTAGTATTTCGTTGAGCTGGCTGTTCCCTCTTTTGTTCCTTTGGAAGCTGTTTTCAAGAGCACCGGAAAACAAAAATGAAGTTCTTCACCAGCTCCACTGTCCTTTCGTTCGTGTTCTTTTTCTCCTATGGGCTTGCTGTGCCCGTCGCAGATGCGGAACCTCAGCCTGTTCCAAATCCAGGTCCAGGGCCTGTCCCGGCGTCCGAACCTGGGAACAATTTGATGTCTCGAGATCCAGCGAACATCCTCTCGAGCCTTGTTCCTGCTCTTAATGCCCCAAGCAATTGCCCTACTCAAACCAACCAGTGTTCCAGCGGTACTCCATTTTGCTGCAGTACCGATTCTGGATGTAAGCTCCCTTTTCACTTTATTTCTATACTATCATCCCTAACTTGCCCTTCTAGCACATAACTGCGTCAAATCTACGGTCAATTGCCAACAAAAGGTCATCTGTTGTAACAATAACTTCGGGGTAAGGTGATCAGCCCACGCGTTAAACAATTCGGATTTCTGACATTCGTTTAGTTTCAAATGTGTATCGGTGATATTGACTTTAATATGCCGATTACCATCAACATCAACCTGAACAAGGGGCGAGGCCTCCCGGAGTCACCGTCCGAGTGATAGGGCTGTATACAGGAACAATATGAAGGGGAATTGAACTGCAACTTCCCTCTCTTACCCCATCAGCGGTACATCCTGGCTCGTTTTTGGCGATTGTATTCTTCCTTCTTAATTTCTCTTCTTTTAATCTCGGATATTCTTTCAATGCTGCGAACAGAACTAGCACTAGTAATGCTCGAAAGCAACTCAACTTTTTCAGAGTCCGTATCCTACTTCAGGCCGTTTACATCCACGTCATAAGTCTTACCGGCCCTGCAGCAGACCGAGACGTGGGTCTCTAAACCACACTCTAATGCTACGCATTCATAACAGGATAATATGAACATTGAACGTAGGATACAACTTGTAGATTCTATTAATAATACAACTGTTTCTGCTTGTCAACCCTAAGTCCGTATCTCATGCCCTTCACCTTCTTCCGTATCTAGATATGAAAGATATGGATTATGACATCAGAACAATCTGTAAATAGCCTTAGTACCATAATTTAATATGCGCCACTATGGGATCTGAGTACAGATCTGTGCGGAGTACGCGCACCTTATCCATTTGGTTGGCATGCCGTCTGAAAAGGGCCTTGGATTATTTCGCGCCCATTCTTAGCACCTGCACAGCATTTCTCACCCTGCCATTTCAATTCTTATATAACAATCAGACTATTCAAAAAAGTAAAATTAAGTCCTGCTAGAAATATCGCTTTGTGATACACTCCCGAGTTGACAGCCTGGGCTCCGGTGAGGGTTACATATACGTGTAAAAAGGGTTCCTGAAACCCCTCATCTTATTCCTCTGCAGATCAGTCTAGTACATGATGACGTCTGTAGTGTCGCACACTGTACAGCTTATCTATACTGCACATACTATACCAAGTGGTATCTGTATATAATCCTCATCCACTATGGCGGATACGCGGTGTAGTTGTATCTATTTCCATAGGCCAACCGCTGGCTATATTCCGGGGTGAATGCGGCAAACTCAATCCCTTGAATTCCGGAGCAATATTTGGTAAGGGGTACTCTGCACTTCATATTCGTTGGTGCATTCGCGTCGTCGCCCTTCCATTGGCACACGTTTCTCTGGGGATCAGCTCTGTTTCTGTATACTGGCAAGCAATTGACTAGCACCCAAGGGTTCGCTAGGCGGAGTGGTCAACTCCATTATTGACTTGCCAATAACTCAGCTTTTAAATTCTCCGTACTCCATCATCAACAAGCCCAGGGGATTAACCTGCTGCACGGATCCTGTCGTCCTGTCTTTCTAAATTGTCAAGGGCAATTCGGCCACGCCGGCGGTCCGTACCTATCCGCCCGCTCGTCAGATTACGTATATTTCCAGCTGCTTCAAAATCTGCACATGGAATCTAACTCTGTCGGACTGTATGTGATTATATCTAACTATTATATACACTGAGAAAGTCATCATAAATATATGTACAGATATACAAAGTAAGTGCAAAGAGAAGAATATTGCCCGAAAAGGTACATACACATGTAATCTATTCAATAATAGTACATCAAAAATATTGCAGAACGATTAAGGAATGTCGGACAAGGGTTGCTGATATGTGATAAACGAATGTGAAGGGTAAGTCTTAGATGCTATCATCGAGGGGTATATTTCCAAGGCGCAGTTGTCAGGTTTGATCTGGGGCCTCCACCAAGACCTAAACTGACGTTAGTTGAAATGCTACTTTGTGGATGTATCGACGTATGCGCAAGGCTTGTCTATATCTGCTCATACGGGGTAGTTGAAGCCAAATTTACTTACCGGCTGCATATGCAAGGGACCAAGTTCGACTGGCACCTCCATCGAGCCAAGCCCCACTAAAATTTTGCTGGGCAAAGAAGTCCCACGAGGCCGTTGGGTCAATCAACGCGAGGTTTGAATAGAGAATGCCTCTCCAGCCGCCCTCTGCAGTTTGAGCGGGTAAAGTGGCATTTGGGGCAAACATCGCATCCCATTCTTCTCTAACAAAGCCTTTGTCTCGAATGTAGGCTGATACAGGGAGAATAGGAAGCATGTGGATTCTAAGAAAGTATTTAGTGATTAAACTCGGATGCCCAGGCGGGAAGAAGGACCGCACTTACCCTTGGATGTACTCAAGCTTCGCGCCAAAATATGTGGTGTGGTCACATTTATTTTCAAAAAGCTGTCGAACATATAATATTAGTATGGGAGCAGTGCTTCGGAGACCAGGGTACTAACAATGCCTGTCACTTTGTTTGCAATAAATTCTTTCGGCTGGTGGATATTGCTGCTGTGCATCAAAAAGTAATCATTCAGCGACCGCTTTAGAATGCCCAGCATCAAGTTTCCTCGTGCCTCCATGCTAGCGTCGCCGGTAGTTGCACCCCACATCTTAATAGCGTATGTGCACATACTGTCTTCAGAAGTAGATTCTTGATCTTTCCCATCGCCGGAAGGGAATATGCCCTTTGCCCAAGAATGTCCATTGTACCAATCAAAGCCTCGAGAGAATGGGAATTGTTCATCGGAAACTGGGTTGGCATAATCGCGAACTAACGTATTGACCCAGGCCTTATTTGCTGGAAGCCAGGACGGATCCAGCTTTCCAATTATCGCAGCGGCTAAAACGAAATAGCCGTAATGGAAATGATGATCGTTATAAAGGCTGTTTCCAAAATCCGCATTTAGGTCGCCGGTAGTATATGCTGCAGAAGACACCACGCCTTTCCAAACCGCATCGTAGACCAGGGGATGTTTCTGCTTGTTTTGAACAAAGGATGCAAAGCTGTCCTTTAGATTTTGCAATGCACTGGCTGCAAACTTAGGGTCTTGTAGCATCTCATGGACTGTATACACGATAATTGCAAATTTTGCGAGAGCCTTTCCACTGAAATACATGCTGTCCAAGTCTGTTTGAGATCTCATGTTTTGGGACATCTCAGAGGCTGCGGCTTCTCGGATTATCTTCTGTGAAGCAGGCGGTAGGCAACACCTGACAGATGTAGACGATTGCCAAGGCTCAAATCCCATGTTGATAGGTAGATTCTGCTCAACCATAGTCCATGAATCCCCAAGGCAAGCTGTGGCAATGCCTTTTGTCGGTGTTTGTAATCGAAGGTCAGTCTGGGACTTCTTGGAAGAGTCATCAAAAGCTTCAACATGATGTGGCAAAGCAAACATTAACAAAGGGGTGTCTTTACTGTTTCCTGCCTTGGCCCAAGAGAATTGATATGTACCTGTGGCGCCAGTGACAAGTCCAGAGACAGATACGGAGGTTGGGTAAACACCCGAAGTTCGGTCGTAGAGCGCGTCTGCATTACCTGGGTCCTTGGCAACTTGTATAGTTCCTTTGAATGCTCTCGGGCCTTCAATAGTATGGTTCGACAGAAGTTTGAACTTTGGATCAACTCCATTCGCAGGAGTAACGTAAATAACCCACCTCGCTCCATTTTCAAGAATCGTAATATATTTATATATTCCCCTTCTAGCACACGTAACAGCACTGACCGTCCGGAAAAAGATACCGGTCTGCACCAACGGTTGCAAATTGTCGTAAATAGCAGTGACGAATCCCATGCCCTGGACTAATGGAAAAGATACGGTTCCATTACTACCGCTTGGCTGAGGCTTCAGTAAAACATTGGCAGATCCAGCCTGGGGTTCTGCAACGCTGAGCGTGGTAGAGTTTCCAAGTTCTGTGGCAGACAAAATGATTGACTGGAGGCGAGCGGGGCTATAAAAGAACCTAGCAGGATTTCCGGGAATGCTTGGGACTCGTTCTCCCAATACTCTTTGGTTTGCATCAACATGAGAGATTGCCATTCCATAGCTGTTTGCCGGACCTGTTCCTTTAGACCAACCGACTGAATAGGGTAGGGTGAACGTATACTCCTGCTGGTTACCAAGAAAGAAATTGGCAAAAAATTTGTTGGTAGATATTGGTGCTGTGGGGTTTATCTAGGTCGTGTATCAGCCCCCGTACACATGAGACAAAACTAGAGATATATACTTACAATGTGGTTGGGCTTGATAGGATGGTCTCCCCTTTTTGGAATGCTTAACGGAACCCGCCCGTCGGAGACGGGTAGGAAGACATTTTGACCCATGCCGAGCGGACGAAAAGGAGGTGCTGGTCTATAGGGGACGTACGGTAGGGCTTCGGGGTTGAATCCAGGGGGCGTATAAGTAGAGATCTCGCTGGATGTGTTGAAATAACCGCGTTCTGAGGGCACTTGCTTGGTGCCTAGTCTGGTGGGCTTTGGCGGGTACCGCAAAGGGGCAGAGGGTGTCGCCTCTAGACTTTGGACTGGAAAACTGGGATACGGGCTGCGTGGTGACGGGGAGTGCTGGGCGTCTGCAGGATCGGGATTCGGGGAATACGGAAGGGACTGTACACCGGCAAAAAGGCCGGAAGATATTAGCATGGCCTGGGTAAGCCATCTTGCCAGAGGCAAGGCCATGGTGCATGCAAGCCAACGAGCGGGAAGACGAAGAAAGAAAGAAAGAAAAAGAAAAAAGAAAAAAAAGAAAGAACAAAACAAACACAAGGTAAAGAACGGCGGCCCAGGACGACAAGCAGGAGAAGAGAGAAAAACGGCGGGCGCGACGCCAGTTTTGACATACAACCAATATGCCCTAGTGGCTGCCGCCAAAGGAGCGACAGGGGGGTGGATTTTATACAGGCAGGAAGCGGGCCCGCCGTCCTCGGATGACGGCGTGTGCCAGGCACGGCGGGGAACGCATGGGCGTGCAGTAGTACCCCACGACCAGTGAAGCACACGGCTGGCACAGCAGGCCAAGCATGGCCATGGTGGCGGGCGTCCGATAGCAGAGGAGAGCCTCCATAGCAACCACTAGGCGATGATGGCTGGATCGCACAAAAAACAGAAAAAAGGCAAAATGAAGGAAAATCCAGCGAAGCGGAAAGCTTACCTTCGCGGCAGATAGTAATTCTCCGAATACTCCGTACAGGTAACAGGAGGAATATTGGCGGTATATTGGTTCAGGAGATGAGCCGTCTGCTGTCGCGAAGATCCCGGATGGTGCTGATCCTGTTCCCTTATATAGGTATAATTGCCGGCATGCGAGCTGTCGCAGGCACGATCTGAAGCCACGCGCAGCCAACACCCAAACAGTAGTACACGATGTCTGTCAGCCAGCGGCACGGCTCACCTTCGCGCCGCCTCGAGCGTCTTGGTGATGCACCAGCAGGCGGCGGGTGACGCCTGCGGGGCCGGAGCCTTGACTGACCCGACGATGCAGGACGAAGGATCATGAGGAGCACAAAATCGAAAAGCCAATCCCAAAAACAAAGGAAAACTGGTGGATAAGCAAGCCGCTGATCACGGCGCAATCATATTGGGCTCAGCACACGGCCCGGCGACGCTGATGACAGCCTCTGATGCCAGCCGTGGTCTCGATCAACACCGCCAGCCAGTCAGGTCACGGGCCGGCGCCCGCCACGTGACGAGCGCGTCATAGGCCCAACTACACGCGCGGCAAACGTGAACAGTGCGGTTGCGCCGGAGACGACGGCTGCAGCGCCAGCCAGCGCCGTCTCCGGCGGTCATGCCGATTCTACGGTCCTCGTGGCGTCGGCCATGCGTCGCACCAAAACTGTCCCGCCCAGACAATGTGGAACTGTTACTTTTCTTGTCCTCCCAGCCTCTAATTTACATGTGCGGCCGCTGAATGGGCTTGATGACACCTTGCTTCACCATCACGCGCGGCTTTGTGCGGCTCTGGAACACCTCTTTCGTTGTCCATTCAGGCCCAATAGGCAGCCGGAGTGATCGTTCGTACTGCTGCCGTGACTCAAACGGGTGGGGGAGCTGCGACGCTAGATACTTGGTATTCTGTCTCGCGATCATTAGCATCATCGAGCAGAATAATGGACATGCCTGGTCATCATGCCAGCAGGGAGATCATCATACCTTTCGGATGCGCTTCTCGTTGATGATAACACGTTCTAGTTTCGAGTCCTTCCTCCTCTCAGGACTGATGCCCTCCTTCGTTGTGAAGCTTCTCTTAGCTCTAGCGTCTCGCTGCTCCCTCTTACTGAGCCCGGATCCCGTCCAGGCACCCCATCCCGGCAGCGTGTCTTCAATGACTTGATCGCCTTCATCCTCCACAACATCCCGTTTTTCCTGCTTGAACGCTTCGAGGACCTCGTCCCCCGCGAACGCTCGCTGGACAAGCTCTTCGTTTCGAAGGAGCACTGTACCACCTGAAACATCTTCGTCAGACGTGTCATCGCCGTTCTGAATGTTTGGTACATGGGAGCCTCCATCTCGAAAAGCGTGCCTTGGATTGGGTGCTCCCGTACATCGCCCGCTGTTGTCGATGAGTGTAACATCTGCATTACCGTCTCCTACACGTTTCATTTTCCGTGGTAGTTTTGTTCCTTCTGATAACCACGGGTTATCTATTGGCTCCTTGTAATTAGCGTTGCTGCCATGCGGGCTGCCTTCGTGCGGAACTGAATTTCGCAATCGCCTCTTTTGTGTTTTATCTGTTTTACTGTTTATAAGATTCTCGATCGACTGACCAACGTTAAGACGTTCCAACTGTTCAATCTCGGAATCGGGCTCTTCAAAATCATGTTTCAAGACAGCCGGTGCCGGCTTAGAGGGTTTCATCTCTTTCTTTCCGTAATGCTGACGGCCGCCAGTTTCTTCGTCGCCTTCTTCCGGTGCTGAAGTGTTACCATCAAGCTGCCTGCTAAGCTTCCTTATTTCGGCATCGTTGGCCGCTTTTCGGGAAGCTTCAGCATTTTGCATGAATCTCATGGAAAACAATTTTGCATGCGGACCGTTCGAATCTTCCTCGTCTGCCGTTGCACCCAGTTTCTTAAGTTTCTCTTTTAGTCTCTGGGACTCATTTTCTGACCCAAGTTCGTCAAAGGGATCTATATCATCCTCCTCAGATTCCGAACTCGACGAATCCAGGTACTCTTCATTCTCAACTCGTTTCCCTTCTATCCTCCTTTGAAGCTCATCTTTTCGTCGAGCCTGTTCGGCCATACCAGCACGTGCATCGTCATCCCACGCCGCACGACCGGATTCTTTAACACTCTTCGCCCACTTACTCTCCCGATGCTTGGCACCCATTCTCATCTCTGCTCGCAATCTATCGGCTTTCTCGCGATCATCCTCATCCATTTCAACCCCAGCAGCAGCCAATGCCTCTCTTTCTCGTAGTTCCATTCGCTCTCTCTCCTTGCGATGAACACGGCGGTAGGCTTTACTCTTGATCTTTTTAATTCGCTTTGCTCGAACCTCTTCCCGGAAGAGTAACTCTCGCGCCTTGCGGAGCTCGATGCGACGGGCTTGTATTTCCTCGATGGAGAGCTTATTCGCCTGTAATTCTTCTACTTCTTGGATCCGATTCTCCCCATCTTTGCCATTGGAGCTCGCTAGACCACTCTCAACTAGAATATTTTGAATTGTAGTTTCAAGGTCAGTCCTGGGCTTCGATTCTGCGATTTTGCGATCTTGCACAGGAGCGATCTCAGGGAGCGGAAATGTTAGATGTTCTGCACGTCTATTATCTTTGACGGTGTCTATCCACCGGTCTAATGTTTCCTTGCTCTTCTGATAAGCGGCTGCACGGTCTAGACGATCCTGCTCGCGCTTGGATAGTGGTACATCCAATTTCCCCGGAATACCGCTGCTCTGAGTATTCTTCGGAACACTTTCGGTGTGAAGATGCTTTAAAGAACCTTTCATACGAGAATCCGATAATGTAGGCAACAGATCCGCAACCGTGAGTTTTTGGCGGGACACCACACCGAATTCGGTTGGCTCATTACCCTGGAGCGTCATAGAAGGTCCATGACCGGATTTGTTCTCATCCATAGATTCTGGTTTTAAGGCAGTCACAAATCTCTGTAGTTTTGAGAGGCCACGGGATTCTGTAGCGTCATCGTTGTCAGAAAAAGATAGTTGCGACTCCCCATCAGATTCATCTTCACTGCCTGTCTCCGAGGCGGATTTATCTTCATCACTTTCCTCTTGTTCTGCTGCTTGTCTTCCCGCCTTCGAAGCCGCCTTTGACTTCTCTTCCTCTGACTCTTCTGCGTTCATGTCCCATGCTGCGGCCAAATCTACTGCATCATCTCCAAGATCGTCATCTATCTCATCATTCGATCCGTAATCGTTCCCATCCTCGGATAAGCCTTCATCCCGCTTCTTGCGGCGTGTATCTGCATTTGTCTTTGAGGAACTGGCTCTGAAAGTGAATCCCTCAAATCTCTCTTCATCGCTGGAGCCAAAAGCGTTGTCGCTATCGATATCACTATCTTCATCGCTATCCACTTCACCTAATTTCCACTCGTTTCCATCACTGTCGCTGCCTCCATCTTCGTCCAGTGCTGAGTGGGCTGTCCTTCTCCGTTTTGAAGGGGCATCTTCGTCATTGGTATCCTGCCCAAATTCTCTCTTACGGCCTGATTCTTGTTCCTCATCCTCGCCAAGTCTATGTTTTTTGATGCCTGACTTTTGTGGGTATTCCCGTTCTGCGACCGTTAGAGCGTCAAGGCCTCTCCCAAGCTTTCGTTTCCCTCTCGTGGTTTTGTTCTTTAAGCCATCAGTTTTCTGGTTATTAAGAACATGAGATTGTCTTCCAGGCATCGTGAAATACTGTTTCTCAGTTGAAGAGGAATCTGCGGTGTGCGAGAGTCCTGCTTAAAACCTCCCGCATCTTTTTTTACTTGTGGAACTAATACTGCATCCCTGTTGGCCGTTTAGTTAAACTTTCGCTGGCTGGCCAAAAGTTAATCCGCGAAAGTTTCACCTGGGAAATCTTCCATGTCACAAAACAAATCCATGTCGAAAGCCTGAGTCTGGAGAATGATCTATTCCTCTCCATCGACTATTCGTATCGCACCAGCGATTTGCAGATATGTTCAAGCCTTCGCAATGTTTACAAGCGCGTTTGCGCTTGACCACAAAACAAGTGAACGGGGGTTACTACAAAGGTAATCGCACCGGTTCTATGGGTTTTTTCGCGCCCCAGAAGGGCAAATATGTGATCAATTGGACCAAAGTACGAACATATGTTGTACCCGAGACCCTCTCGGAATTCAAGGTCGGTGTGGTTATTGCAATTTCTACACCGTACGGAAGCTAACCCGAGCTTTGTTATAGCTTACCCCCTTCGTAACCCGGCGGATGGAGCCAACCCGTAACGCCTTTACAAAAATACTCCAAGCGAAGAGCGGTAGAGAAGTAGTCGTACCGAGAGCATATACCGGTAAAGACTTCCTGCAAGAATGGGTGGAAGAGAACGACGAGGAGGTGGTGGAGCTTCGACGACGCGAGGAAGAATTGGGCGAACAATCTGAACCGTCGACCGAAGAAACGATCAGAATCGAGCGATGAAAATCTACGTGGACCGGGGCGACTCTTCTGTGAATCGACGCCTCAGCATATGTTCTGCTGTTGGCTGACTTGGACAACACCGGTGACCGGTCCCTGGACTACGCTAGAGCTCGGCCTCCCTACAGTCCATTTGTACGATAGCGTTGATTATTGGGGGCATACGGCGATGTTAGCGTTTGCAGTGTTGTTTTTCCGGCTTTTGATTTAAGTTTTGCAATGGCGCAGGCATCAGATCGAGCTTCTAGAGTGATGAAGTAATGGTCTTCGTGTACATATATAGATACATCCATCTTCAGGGCAGGGTTTGCTGTCTCACATATCTTGAAGATTTACTCCGCCATAGGCAAGAATGCTATTGGAGACACCCATCCCTTTTATGCGGATTTTGCTTGGTCGTTTCAAACACAGTAGTTAAGCTATCTGCAGAACTTTGTGGCAAGCTTCATTTTCACCCTAGCATCATCAAATCCACCTACCAATAAAAGCCCAGGCACCACGATTCTCTCTTCCATCGTTTATGGATATTATGAAAAGAGCAAACTCCGCTCCTCAGGCTACTGAAGTTTTCCCACTCAACTCGACGACTGAGATGACCAAAGGCAGCTGAACGCCACGATCTCACCTGTTCACAGGCACGACCCTCCCCCACATTCGGAGCTGCAGACTCGCCATGTTCACATCATTTACCGGTAGCTCGCGCAGGCCCCGGCAGGTGAACCTTTCTAACCGATCACTGGCGAACCCCTTCACCGCCCACCCACCCTCGAAACGTCATCCCGCATCGGGACCTCAGGCGACTCTGGCAATCGCCCAGCAAGAAAGACTTCAGCGACAGTTAGATAGGGATAAGCTACGGGCTACACAGGTGATTCAGCGTACGTGGAGAGGATACAGAAGCAGAAAAGCTACACGTTTTACCTGGAGACAAAAATGGGACCAAGCTGAAAGTAAACGAGACCCGCATTATCGGCCAGTCAATAGTGTCGCAGAAATATGTTCACTCCCACCCGTGGTAGGATACCGGGACTCCATCGAATGTATCGGACAACTTAAAACTCTCTTGGCTTTCATGGAAATTGACAATGAAGGAGATCTTCTGCGGCTTTGTCGACTTGCTCGGGCATTTCAGGAGGCCTCTGAAGAGATCACCTTGCAGCTCAAGGAATACCCAGTTTTGCTCACCCGATTAATGCTTTCTACTCTCCATGCGTTATCAGCAAGACGCGATCGCCGGTTTGAGTATGCCTTGAACGACATGCTACAGCTTCTGATATTTCTTACAACGCTCATTCCTCGCCAGATGTCACAACATGCCCACGAGTTCTATCTAACTATGGCTCGGTTAACCACATACTCGCAGAAATTTACGGATATGTCTGTTATAAGATCAGTCGTTCAAACTGTTCTTGCACTTTTACAACCTATTACTTCTAATACTTTGGAAGTGTATGAATGGTTTGCCCGTGCCTATCTCACTATTCCCTTTCTAAACAGCCATCTGCCTTCCTTGCCCGATCTTGCGTCTGGAGTTAATTATAAGCTACTGGCATCGGCTCTCAATTCAAAAATATCCTCCCAGACGCCTCTCAATTCAACTGATATGATTGGCCGAATCTGGCTCCTTGCATACTTTATCTATATCTACAAGCATGCTCTAGGGTCTATGTTCTCCGACCATGCCCCGGATATCTTGTTCGTAAGAGCCTTATCGCTTTTATTGAGCCCTGTTGCGACAGAAATCTTCCAGAGAATTGACGTCGACGAAGAAACTACTGATCCTAAACCACTTCCCCCCTTCATTCGAAATGAGCTCTTAAGCCTCGTGAACCAAGGCAGCATAACCCGGCTTTTATCTCATGTTGACGTCGGTAATGTATCAGGGACAGATACTGACGCTGAATCTGAAGCTAAATATCTTGCCACTTATGCATTAACTCTCCTTCGAATTTTTCCTCGTCGGGGCGACGAGATTCGTATGTGGTTGTATCTTGGGTCAGCCTCCACTGCTGATCGAGGATTTTCTTCTACTCGAATACCAGCCATAAAATATTTCTGGAAGGCCACGAGGTTAACAAGAGTTTACCGCACTGTAACTGAGCGTACTGAGGATATTTTAGCGATGTTAAAGTCGTCATCAACAAATGCCACGCCTGGGTCATCAAATTTTGTTCGGCCTGGACGCGAACAGGAGTGGACTGTAATTTTTCTTTTCCTTGAACTGTATACCTTTTTATTGAAAGTTCTAGACGACGACGAATTCTTCTTCGTTCCCTCATGTGACATTGGAGGCTCTCCTGCTTCATGGACGAAGGAAAGCACCTTACCCCTGGAAGAAGTCAGAGACTTGACTGTATTTTTGAAGAATCTGGCTTTCCCTTTATATTGGAATTTAGCAGAGTTGACGTCCGAAGGGTCCAAAGATGGGAATCTTGGAATCCGAGATTATTTCAACCTCAACACTTTACAACACCTACCAACAACAGAACCAGTTGTGAGATCAACGAGAAAGGAGTTAGTCGCCGTGGCTGGGGTCCCACTGGAATATTTCAGGGGGTTAGTTACTGGGTTACTGAGAATGGTTCATGAGCGAGAGTACGTCTTTAAATTCACTATTGTCCGCATTTGAATCGCTAACACCCTGGGTCAGCTCGCGTAGAAGATTCTTACCCGAAGGCCACTGGTTGATGACTGATCGATTTGATATGGAAGGGTTTATTCCTTCTGTTGTTGCTGAGGAAGAAAATAGACATCGATTACTTAACGAAGACGAATCTGACATCGAAGATGAAAGTATGGAAGATGAATATATCAACCGTTCTCCTGGATTAGTAGGTACTGGTCGGGCACAGCAGCTTCGTCGGATAGAATTGTTAAGAAAACGACAGCACCAGGCGGCACGCAGGAAAGAACTCGAAGCTGTGGCTCCTCGACTAGAAATTCTACGAAATATGCCATTTTTCATTCCATTTTATACACGAGTACAGATATTCAGGGAGTTTATTTACAGAGACCAGGTACGAAGGCGGGGCGGAAACGTCGACCCTGATTTTTGGCGATTTTCGATATCTCAAGGTACTGAAGTTGGCCAACGCAGCGAAATACTAGCTCGACATCATGCAAACATAAGGCGTGGGCATTTGTTTGAAGATGCATTTCAACAATTCTACCCACTTGGAGAAGGCCTAAAAGAACCCATACAGATCACTTTTATTGACCAATTTGACACCGTCGAAGCCGGAATAGACGGCGGAGGGGTAATGAAGGAATTTCTGACGAGCATTATCAGTGACGCATTTGATCCTTCCCGTGTTTTGAGCTTTTTTTCGGAAAATGATCAACATTTGCTGTACCCGAAGCCAAGTGCTGTGGAACAGCGGAGAGCTTTATTGCGACAGGCTGGCGTTTCTGAGAGGAGTGCAACTTGGAATGAAGAAATTAGAGGCTTATTAAAACGGTACGAGTTCCTCGGTCGGATTATTGGTAAATGTCTTTACGAAGGCATTTTGGTGGATGTCAATTTTGCAGGGTTTTTCTTATTGAAATGGGCTCTCACAGGCGGCTCGAGTTCCGCTTCTCGGGAGTCAGCGTACCGTGCAAACCTCAACGATCTCCGAGATTTAGATGAGAGCTTGTATCAAGGTTTGGTAAGCCTATTCGCCCGTACCCGATTGCTAATCAGCTATTGACCCTCCTCTAGTTGCAACTCAAGAACTACACTGGCGATGTGGAAGACTTCTCTCTCAATTTTACCGTCACAGACACCATTACCCTACCTGCCAACCCCCCTGACAGCCAGATAAAAACACAATCCATCACAAAGGACCTCAAGCCGGACGGTTCCAAACTTGCCGTGACAAACCAGAATCGGTTGGTGTATATCTCATATATCGCACGTCACAGGCTCCAAGTCCAGCCATACCTACAGACAAATGCCTTCCTCCAGGGCATGGGTCAAATCATTCAACCTTCATGGCTCTCGATGTTTAACCAAGTCGAACTTCAGCGCCTGGTGGGCGGGGATGCCACCGAAATCGACATTGCTGATCTCCGACAAAACACCGTGTACAGCGGGGTGTATGTCCTTGGCGATGATAGACAAGAGCACATTACAATACAGCTTTTCTGGCAGGTTCTCGCAGCAATGGCGAATTCAGACAAACAGAAGGTCCTTAAGTTCGTCACATCCACGCCTCGTGCCCCGCTTCTAGGGTTTAGCCACCTGAATCCGCGGTTCAGCATTCGAGATTCTACCTCTGATGAAGAGCGGCTGCCCAGTGCCAGCACCTGTGCAAATCTTTTAAAGCTGCCACGCTATACCAGCGCAAAGACTCTGCGCGAGAAACTGATGTATGCGATCAACTCCGGGGCAGGGTTCGACCTGAGCTAGGACGGTCCGCAGCCCCGTATGTAACTATGTATTGTTGTGTAGTTACGTAGTTCATAGCCTTCACGTAACGTTCTTCCACTACTACCTCGTCCTTCATACTCCGTACCAGCGATCCAGATCAGGCCCCCCAGCAAACATTCCGCCGTGAAAACTCTGAAGACAAACAACACCCGAAGCGGACTAGCGCCAACTCTCCCCAATTCGAAATTTCGGCTTTTTTGGCCCAAAAAACGGCGTGCAGCTCTTCCTCTCTTCTTCCTTTCCATCCACCGTCGTCTCTGCGATTTCTCACACCCTCTGCTGCGTGCTTGACGATTCCTACAGGCTGCGTTGACTGTTCTTTCATCGTTGTTCGCCTGCCCCCTTCCCCTTCTCGAAAATTACTCGTAACTTCTTCAAAAAAAGATTGCCTCTCTGAGGTTTTCGTGGTAAGTCGTCGCTAGCTCTCTTTGTGGCTTCTCGCACTGTCGCCTCGCCTCCGTCGCCCGCCATCTACACAGTCCTCGCGTCGCAAATCAATCGTACCGACGGCTCCCGTCACCTCCCTGGGATTTGGCATCTTTTTGACCAGGTTTGTTGGTCTCTTCTGTCTCACATGACTTTTTTGAAGCCGCACACATCATGATAAATATATCTTTTTTTATTCTATTCCCCTCGCAAACGACTCAGTGTTGCTGATGCTTCTATTCCACCAGACTCTCCACCATAAATAAAAAATAAAAAATCAAAATGTCCGCAGAAACCGCTACCAACCCTCCAGTCGACACGCTCCCTGGTGCCGCTCCTGAGCCTGCAGCAAACGGTAGCAATGCCAACACAACCGCTGAAGATACCGCT
This sequence comes from Ophidiomyces ophidiicola, assembly GCF_022830035.1. Taxonomy (NCBI): domain Eukaryota; kingdom Fungi; phylum Ascomycota; class Eurotiomycetes; order Onygenales; family Onygenaceae; genus Ophidiomyces; species Ophidiomyces ophidiicola. The sequence continues at coordinate 104,270 of NW_026054664.1, forward strand.
GGCGAGGCTGGCCAGGCTCCCGGTAGTGCGAATGCTCAACCTCACTCTGCATCACTCTATGTTGGCGAGCTAGACCCCTCGGTTACCGAGGCCATGCTTTTCGAACTTTTCTCTTCCATTGGCCAAGTTGCATCTATTCGTGTTTGCCGTGATGCTGTTACTAGACGATCGCTTGGATATGCCTACGTCAACTACAACAACACTGCCGACGGTGAGCGTGCGTTGGAAGACCTCAACTACACCCTGATCAAAGGCCGCCCCTGCCGTATCATGTGGTCTCAGCGTGACCCAGCTCTTCGCAAGACTGGCCAGGGCAACGTGTTCATTAAAAATTTGGATACAGCTATTGATAACAAAGCTCTTCACGACACATTCGCTGCTTTCGGCAATATTCTGAGCTGCAAGGTTGCCCAGGATGAATTTGGCAACTCCAAGGGCTATGGCTTTGTTCATTACGAAACCGCCGAAGCTGCACAAAATGCAATTAAGCATGTCAATGGCATGCTATTGAATGATAAGAAAGTCTTCGTTGGTCATCATATCGCCAAGAAAGATCGCCAGAGCAAATTTGAAGAGATGAAGGCAAACTTCACCAACGTCTACGTCAAAAATATCTCTGAAGGTACTACAGATGAAGAATTCCGTCAACTCTTTGAGAAGTTCGGAGATATAACTTCCGCAACCCTTGCCCACAACTCAGAAACTGGGAAGACCCGCGGGTTTGGATTCGTTAATTTTACAAACCATGAGAGTGCCGCCGCTGCTGTTGATGACTTAAATGACAAAGATTTCAAAGGTCAGAAGCTGTATGTTGGTCGCGCTCAAAAGAAACATGAGCGTGAAGAGGAACTTCGCAAGCAATATGAGGCTGCACGTATCGAGAAGGCCTCGAAATACCAAGGAGTTAATCTTTACATCAAGAATTTAACTGACGACGTTGACGATGAAAAACTCCGAGAACTCTTCATAAACTATGGCACCATTACCTCTGCTAAGGTTATGCGTGATAGCTTCGCCCCCGAATCCTCTGATTCAGAAAAAGATACAAAGAAAGAAACCAAAGAATTAGAGAAGGATGAATCTAAGGATGAGTCGACCGAAAAGCCAGATATTAAGGATGGTAAAGAAAATAAATCTGACACCAAGAAACCTGAAAAGAAGTTTGGCAAGAGTAAAGGTTTTGGATTTGTGTGTTTCAGCAGCCCCGAGGAGGCTTCGAAGGCCGTCGCGGAAATGAATCAGCGTATGATTGGAGGTAAACCTTTGTATGTTGCTTTGGCTCAACGCAAAGATGTCCGTAGAAGTCAAGTAAGTCCGCGTTTGCTCATTGATTTTGTGTGAAGCTACTAACAGTTCCCTGAAGCTTGAAGCAAGTATACAAGCTCGAAATACTATTCGACAACAACAAGCAGCAGCGGCAGCTGGAATGCCACAACCCGTAAGCTTTTAACTTTTGATAGCCTTGGAATATCTTCTAATATACCCCAGTTCATGCAGGCAGCGGTATTTTATGGTCCCGGCCAGCAAAATTTCCTTCCAAACCAACGTGGCGGCATGCCATTCCAACAGCAGCCTGGCATGGTTATCCCAGGTATGCCCGGCGGCCGTCATGGTCAGTTCGGCGGTTTCCCGGGACAACAGGGCGGTCGTGGCATGAACCCAAATCAACCAATGCCTCCCAATGCGTATGGTATGGGCGCACAAGGCATGCCCATGGGTATGCAGGGCGCTGGAATTCCCAACGGTCTTAACTTTCCACAAATGGCCCAGGTCCAAGCTCCGTTCGGTCGGGGACGTGGTCAAGCTCCCAATGTTCAAGGTATACCTCCAAATGTTCCTGGAATGGCTCCTGCTCAGTTTGGACGTGGTATGCAAATTCCACAGGGTATGGGTCGCCCCGGACAAGGAGGTCGTGGACAAGGAGCGGCAGGTCAGCCAGGGCGCGATGAAGCTGCCGGGCCTAATGGCCTCACTCTTCAAGTTTTGAATGCTGCACCGCCTGCGCAGCAGAAACAGATGCTTGGTGAAGCAATTTATCCCAAGATTGCAGCCCAACAACCAGAACTTGCTGGTAAGATTACGGGTATGCTTTTGGAAATGGACAACGCCGAGCTACTCGCTTTGTAAGTTTCTTATATGCTATCACGGCTTTAATATTGTGGCTAATATCTATCAGGGTCGATGATGAGGCGGCTTTAAAAATCAAGGTTGACGAAGCGCTTACTGTTTATGATGAATATGTCAAGAGCAAAGGTGGCGAAGCTGGCGAACCCATTGAAGATCCTTCCAAGCCAAAAGACACTACACATGAAACAGCAGAGGAAATAAAGTCCTAAATACAAACAGGCTTAACCGATGGCTTTGGACTTGGGGGCTTTCTTGATATGATGTGCTTTATGATTACGTCCCATATGTGATTTACTTCTTTTTCCTCTTTCAAGCCTCATATGTTCTTGTCTTGCTCTGATATTGTGCTGTTTCGGAGCTTCATGTTAAGGAAGGCGTTGTTAATGGATATCCACGAGGTCTTTTGTCGCTCGATGCAGAGATGCCTATCCATCCTCCGCTCGACATTTTCTTCACCTCACTTTTCCTTTTTTGCATGCCCATTTCCTAACTCGTGCGTCTCCCGCTTCTCGTGTTCTTCTTTTCTCTTTCTGGGTTGGTACGCAACCTTCGGATTCGGGTGCATGATTTTCTATCTTTTCCAACGTTCGGACGGAAGGGACGGCAAAAGTTCTTGGGCTGGACGGTTTCTTTTCTATTTCTTCACCCTCTGCTTGCTTTCCCTGTTCTTTTTCTGTTTGCTTGATACATATCAGTCAGTGTTGAAAGTAGTTAACAGATTGTTACATTTTAATCTCGTCCTTTTCCTGCAACTTTCGAAGGCTCTTTTTATTTTCTAAGTGCGGGCTAGCCACTCACAAGATTGTATGTATATTAACTGCTATAGAGCACTTTTGCTATTATTCATATGTTTTCTATTATGCCTAGTACTCACCCTCAGCGTACATAGTCATAACATGGGAAATAACTTTGATTGTTAGATTACGTTTTTGGTTAAACCAGGATGAGTTCTTTTTGTTTGTCATGGAGCTCCTACTCTCCGGCGGACTTTTTTGGAATGTGCCGAGTAGTTACTTGCTTGAAAATGCACTAAGAAATAAGACGCTATGCTCTGGAAAATCTTATATGCCCTCAGGTTCTCTGGTGTGTCTAGGCTTCAGCATAGAGCTGCCGGTGGTGTTTTCTTTCTTTCCGAGTCCAGTTCATTAAGTTTTTTGCAAGTATAAAAACTTTCGATCAATGGTAACTAATCCAATCCAAGTTATTGTGAAATCAGACGAAACCAGTATGTGTATATAGCAGATGAGCTAGGTTAACGTCATCTATACACCAAACCTTCAACCATCTCTCCAATAGCCAAGCTACTTGTTAGCCCTGGGCTTTCAATACCAAGTAAATTGATAAAGCCAGGGAACCCCTCCTCTCTTTGGATCACAAAGTCTTGGAACCCTTTCGCCTTGACTACCGACGCCATGTTGGACAGTTTAGGCCGAATCCCACAGTAGTCTGTTCCTATCGCATTGACATCTACTCCAGGTAGGAAGGCTTGAATTTCCGGTATCGCCTCTTGCAGCCTCGCCGGATTTGGTTTGAAATCATTCGGGTTATCTATCCATTCCACATCAGGACCAAATCGTACACGCCCGGTCATGTCAAGTGTTAAATGCGTCCCGAGTCCACCGAGTCCTGGCTTTGGAGCGGGGTATAATAATATATTTGGTCTCGGCTGTGATGCCGAATAGGAGAAATATGACCCCTTCGTAAAATAGGGCACCCTATGCCGGGTTTTGGGCAGTACCATATTGCTTATATCGCACGCGTAGAGACCAGCACAGTTGACCAGCACCTCTGTTGTGACTGAATCTTCCTCCCCGCTATGGGACTTGGTAAATATCTTATAACCCTCCTTTCCACTGTCCAATGGCTCGATATCAATCACCTCAGTTTTTAAGACACAGTCACCACCCCTATCTTCAAAATCACCATGTAAAAACGTCATCAGCGCGTGGCTATCCACTATGCCTGTTGTTGGTGATTCTAGGATCCCTGCTTGCGCCCGCACATCAGGTTCTCGTCTCTGCGCCTCCTGACGCCCAACGAAGTGCGTTGGCACGCCAATGCTTTGCGCATGCGAATGGACCTTTTGGCATTCCGCCCATTGCCCATCATCCTGGGCAACAATCCACTTTCCAGTGTTGCGATGTGGAATATCATGCTTCCGGCAGAGTGAATAAAGAAGTTCTCGACCCTTAATACACAGGGTAGTCTTCAGAGTATCATGGCCGTAGTAAAGACCTGCATGGATAACCTGCGAACGCAGTCCAATATCAGATACTTTATCATCATGTAGCTGATGGGGAAATTGGACTATACTTCTGAATTTCGACTACTCGTTTCTGTTCCGACTACACCATGGCGCTCAATTAGAAGTGTTGAGGTGCGTTCTCTGCGCGCCAGCTGCCGGGCCACCGCCAGTCCTACAACACCGGCACCCACGATCTGAACTATAGTCAGATATAGCGTATCGATGATGTGAGATGCAAGAGGCGCTTACCACATGCGTGAAATCTGCACCTGCTGGCCTTGACGTTGAGAGGCGTCTGCCCGCCCAAGATATGCCATGCAAGACCGTCGAACCTACCCGGGGCCGCATTTTGTTTTTAGCTTTGCGCCTTTCTTGATCAATGGACAAGTTGACTTATCGCATGTCAAGTGTACATACGTATAGGCAGGAATCCTAACCAATACTTCGTGTTTTGGCGCGGGTAACTATTGAAGTGTAAAGCATCTAGACGCATTAAGCATGGCCTTCTGCTGATCACGCAGTTTCGTAGTTAGCTACCAGCACTCTAAAGGTTTCCTGCCTCGCATGCACCACCGAAGCTGACTACGAAAAAAGGGTGCCCTGTACGGAATAGTTTCACGGAATATGCAATAACTTTATGGTATATCTAGGTGATCTATATTCACAGAACGAAGCTGTGGCACGGCAGCCAACAGTAAGAATACTGCGCCTCTATAATCTAGAACTAAATAGAATGGTCTAAGCGATGTGCATAGGTTCCAAGGACGAAAAGCCGTGTCCAACGAATATATGTATGTCAACCAAGACCCTGTTCCCAGTACCGGCCCGGTTGCTTTAACGATCTGACAACTAGAATTCTCAAACACCAGCCCAATGGGTAATTACTCGATATTTGTAGTAAATCGCACGACTATATGAATACCGCGGCGTTTTCTATCATAGCTTTTTATGTAGGAGCAATTACTTGCCACCGACTTTTCTGATCATCAAGTTGAAGTGCTGTAGCTCTTAGCAACAACTTAACAAGGTGGCAGCATAGGGGAGCACTTACAGTCTGTTGCTCTTCAGCAAGTTTCCCTTCAGTGTCCTAGAGGCATTTCTCAGTGTCGCAGAATATATCGATATTTAAAGGGTGGCTTACACTGATTATGGTAAGGAGTAATGAATAATTATTGAATAGGAAGCGCTCCTTTCTCTTCGCTTCGCCACAGGCTTTGCTAAGCTTGGTCAAAAGTGCTTCAAATTCCGTGGTCAACCGGCCCAGGCTGTTAGAAATCGGCTCGTTATCTCCAGCCTCGCTGCTTAGCTGAAGTATACTATGGAGAAATTGCCCAAACCGCTGCGTTAGAAAATGTGGAGCTAGTGACTGCTTGTCGCCACCGGTGAGTGATAACGCTGAGATGTTCCCTCGACTAGACGATGCCACTCTTTTAAGAGATTCATGATGCATGTCCATAACAATCTGGAATCTAGGCCAGAGGAGCATGTTGATGCCATTAATATATGAATCGGCAACAGGAACTTTACGTCGTTGTAGCTCGAAAGCAAACTGTTGATTCAGCCGTACACACAGAAGAATCCCAAGGCAGTCTGCTGTATTTTCGATTAACTGCTTTGTTAGATTGTGGCCTAAATTGAAAATAGGTTCGAATATTGCCACTACTCTTCGTGATGCCTGCTGTACCGACTTAGCCGCGAACGTTTCTGTCATGAAGGAAAACTCCGCAGATATATTGTCGATCAAAGCGAGATTAAAATTTCTAAAAGGAACTTCAACTCCATGATAGGACTTATCTTCTTCTGCAAGATATGAAGATAAGGCCATCGGGCTGCTCGATTTCAGGATATCTATTCGACGCCCAAGAGTAAAAGGGTCGTGTGATGAATGGAGATTACGAACGCTAGGGAAAGGGTGTGCTAGACGATGTCAAAACAGTGGCGAAAGATGAGAATAGTTATACGCACAGCTTTTTTGAGAGGCAGTTTCGCCACCTAAGAGATCGTTGCGATCCATGAAATGGATTTTCAGCTTATCAAGAGCCTGATTATAACGAGTAAAGTTCGAAAGGTTATACCATTTCATGGTATTGACATACGCCAGCAGAATTTCCTCTGCTAACTGTGGTTGGTGCCGAGAGAGGAAACTATAGATTTCCTTGTACCTGGCTAGAGACTGCTGTTGAAGTATTTGCGCATTTATATTGGGGGATCGTATGGCCCTAATTTGGGCGACTAGATAATCGCGAATTCTTTCCACAGCCTTTGCTTTAAGATTAGGGGTGATAGCCACGTTTTCGGAATACTGATATTCTCACCTTATTTTTCAAGTCCAAAAGTAGGGGTTTCACATCTTCCACGGCTTTAACATTTTTAACAGAATCAGCTTCAACGCTGGCGGAATGGCATTCGAGTTCGTTTAGTGCCTGAATCCAATCCGAATTTATAGGCCCCTCCGATATCATCCGGACTGTTCGAGGAGATATGGCGATGCCTTCAACAGCTGGACCCAGAAGCTGTTCGACATTTTTCCGGTTTTCAAGTTGAGAACCTAAGTGCGTTGAACGCGATTGAAGTGTTTCGATTTCTGCGGAAACGGCACTCAGTTCAGCCTGAAATTTTAAGAGGTACGCCTCTACGGATTTCAAAACATCGTCGCAGCCCTGTATAGTAAACCGACGTAAGAATCTGCGGTAGTTAAAGCTGGTAGTCTAGCTCACTGCAATTGAACCGTGGAGTTCTTGGAAGCGTTGTTTTTCCTTCTCATCTGTGTATTTAGGTCAATATATTTCCTAAGAGTAGAGTACTCATATGGCATGAAACTCACATTGATCAGCAGACTGGGATACCACAGAGTCATTAGGAAACTCCATCAGCTCATTATTCTGGTATGCAAATTGTTCTAGGCTCCGATCTCTGAAGTCAATAGCCTTTACTAATTGCTCTGGTTTTGCAACAGTAAAGGTATCTGAGCTAAAGCTGCACGGCTCTTCATCTAGCTGGCCTTTGTTTCCAATTATGCCCTGTAGAACTTCGACGGGGTCAGTACCAGGCGTGGCGGCCGGTGTTGATTTCCCTAGAGGGGCATTTCCCGGGCGTAGTGAGCCTGCTAAAGAGCTTGTGGAAGCATTTGCGACTGAAGCAAGAGATAGTGATGACGAGCGCTTGTTAAATGGGGGGCGAGAGGGCGGGTTACCCGCATTGTGCTGGGACTGTCGCGGGATGGGCGAAGCTTGTCGCTGGAAGGGAGCAGGATTGCCAGCACCAGAATGCCCTGAGAAGCGGTCGAGCCACATGTTCAGCGACCATTCAGTCCAAGGGTTCTGTTGAAGACTGTTGCCAGATTGAAGGCTACATCGTATGGGAAATATGGCTCTGGGGTACAGCTAGCTCTGGGGTGGATGGCTACGGCGGGCTATCCGTTATCAGATCGCTGGTTCGGCTGACCATAGCCATCATTTCCGCTAGCGCGAAGTATGGGGTGTAAACTGCACAAACATACTTCCAAAGTAGGTTAAGCGTCGGCTACCCCTCCTAAGGCCACAGCGAATGAATCTCCACTCATTTTTATTTTCAATCCAGTCCTCATCAGAATTGCTCTGCTCGATCCATCCTTCACACCCCCCTCCCATTCTTCTGCATTTTTTGTCGGCCGCTCTTCGACCTCAATCTTTTTATCTTTCACCGGTTTTACCTATATCTATAAGCATGGCCGACGACGCTCAGGTAGGCACCTTACCGTCCATCCCACTTTTTGAGGGGCATGTGACCCCTCTGCTACTGGGAGATACCTGTCCTTTCACTCGTTACGATTTTTACGGTATTGACGTTTAGTCTTGCTGATATCGCCTTCTATGTAGCACGAGCACACCTTCGAGAGCGCCGACGCCGGCGCCTCGGCCACCTACCCAATGCAGTGCTCTGCGTTGAGGAAGAATGGCTTCGTCGTCATCAAAGGCCGCCCCTGCAAGATCGTTGAAATGTCTACTTCAAAGACTGGCAAGCACGGTCACGCGAAAGTTCATCTCGTGGCGATCGACATCTTCACTGGCAAAAAACTCGAAGATTTGTCTCCCTCAACCCATAACATGGAGGTGCCAAACGTCACTCGCAAGGAATACCAGCTCGTATGTTTCCTTTAAAATTCTTTTCTTCTAAGCACCTCTAATACGATTTTAGATCGACATTTCTGAGGATGGGTTTCTTTCTCTTATGGCCGATGATGGCTCCACCAAAGATGATGTCAAGCTTCCAGATGGCGAAGTTGGTGAAAAGATTGACAAGCTCTTCCGTGTCGAGGAGAAAGATATCAGTATGTTTAGTCTCAAGTTTCGACATCTACTTTATAATAAGACTAATAACTTCCAGACGTTGTTGTTTTGACTGCGATGGGCGAAGAAGTCGCCATGGATGCTAAGGAAGCTCCCAAATAAGCATCTTGTATACAGTTTTCCATTTTGCCTGTTAGAAACCGCTCTATAGCGCCCTCGAATTTTACTTGGGGTGTCGTTGGGAAAATATGGGCTTTTGCTAGTTCTTGTCCCTCTTGGGAACGGTGCTAGGTTTTCGAAGACTGCTTGCCAGTAGTGATGATGTGTCTTCATTGTATGTACTTAAGCAGACATTTCGATGTTAGCTTCTGCATGACAGGTTAATGATAAAATATTAAAAAGACCTGATGTGATCTTTTGGTCGTCCATGTTGTGTGAACCTCTATTGGCACAAAAAGATTATTCGTGGTTATTATTAGAGTTTTGTAGTGGCAATGAGCGACCTAGGACATCACCCTTCCAAGTAGTTATGTATGTATTATTCACATGATGCAAGGATTGCTTTCAACCAATAGGTATTTAGATGGATGAGATAAACCGCGGAGCCTGCGGGCAAGACGGTTGCCGTGAGACGCGCTATTATTTGGAGAATGGCCTATGGTTCTGCAGACAGGGGCACCAGCAAGAAGTCAATATTCCAATGCCCGTGAAATGTCACCACGTTTGATCGCTAACGACACAATCACCTCGCTCTTATAGGGCCGACAAGTGATCGCAGATGATGAAGATTTCGGCACTCAAGGGCGGACTATTCGGCAGAAAAAAGAAGCAACTCAGAGGGTATCAAAGAGTTGAGTCTTTCGCTCCAAGAATCAGATACATACGCTGATTCTTATATTAGAATACTATGGTAGTCAGGCGTATCAGCTCTTTTTAGAGGCATATCAGCTGGTTCTTTGGAAGCAATGTTATGCTTTTATTCATGAAAAGGGTTTACCTACGGAGCTTGAGGTGCGAAGGACAATCCATTCACTACATCTGGTCCAAGCTCTAAAATTATTGATAGATAATCGTAAAGGATTTATGGACCCTGCGTCTGCAAAGACTTTACAAAAGAGGGGATGATAGCTACCCGTCTGGTGACAATACCTCTGAGATTTTCAGCTCCCAGACCGAGCAAACTGAGCTAGATGATGAGGAGTACATATATCATAGGCGAAAGCTGAGCGATTCACCGAAAGCAATTGATTCTGTGGCACTGTGCTACATAGCAGCCCTATTTCTTAGAATACCCATTAGCTTGGGATACGTTCAAAGGTACTTTCAAATGGCTGCTCATGACTATACTGGACTAACTGGCTACTGTGAAGATGGATTGCTAGGGATGATGTTCCCCTTTTAAAGCTGACCCGGTATATCCCACCAGACATGAAAGAAAGGCTCCCTGCGTTGTACTATAATGTTTTAGACCCTAGGGTATGTATACGCCTACTCGTTCCTTGAAAATCTACCTGATGCCGGCTATAGAATATTCCAACTGGTGACCAACTTCATCGAGCAGTTGCCGATTTAACGGTCTTATATTTCCGAGAGTTTGGAGTTACCGTCCCCCCCATAAATTCGCCAATATTGCTATTATCCTACATCAAGCAGCTCGCTTTACCGCGTGCGACCCCCAAATCTATGAGGCTGAGATAGATCAACTAACAATTAGTCTAGTAGAGGTATATGTTGCCACCAATCGTCTGAGAGAAATAGTAGATTTTTCTTTCTCGTTCACAACCAAACCTGGAAGGTTTAATAAACTTCTCTTGCCAGAGGTTCAATTGATGAGCCTCGTCGTTGTTGCTACTAAGTTGCTCTACCCGTTTGATGACAAAAAAAGATACCCAAATTCCCTGAAAGATCCAGCCGCACAATTGGTTGATTGGGATTTATGGTCCGAGGTTCGTGAGGACTTCAATACTAGAGGGAAATTTGGACAGAGAATTGGAAAAGGGTTTGAAATTGACGTGAATGAGAAGGATGCACTGCACATGACGCATGTGCAGCTTGATGACTATATGGATTGGTATAGTAAAATGTGGATAGATACCAAAAAAGGTATGCTTCTGAGGCGGCTCTTGACTCTGTGATTGCACAATTTTAGAACTAAGTAAAAGCCACAGGGGCGAACCCCTTTGCAGACATGTTTCCAACGGAACGAGTAGACAATACAACATTGCCTTCCCCAGACTCCGACGATGATAGCCTTATTTCGACAAATTTGCATAAAATTATGTCAAAAATGAAAATGAGAAGGGTGCTGAGTGATGACGATACAAGTAAGGTAAGCGAAACTATTGCTCGGCCCGGAAGCACATATAATCGCTATCGATACGAAGAACAGCTTTCAAAAATCGCTAGAGACTTTTATAATGCCGCAGCCACAGTCATCGGCGTGTCCTTAGGGACCATAGTTTTTGCAGTTTACCAGGCTGAATGCAGGATTAACGGCCAGGATAGAACCAAAAGCAAAAGGAGAGACAAGTCAAGATCGCGGAGTCAGGGTGATTCTAAACCCAAATATAGTCAAGATATAGGTCAATGAAAGTACTCTGTATAGCAAGCGTTTACGGAGTACGGAGTACAATCATTGAACATGGATGTTCGCCAATCGTAAGAATCCACTAGTTATGGAGTAATAAACGCGGCGTAAATTAAGATCAACATTGAATTTCGAGAGCCATATCTGGAAATTAGGGTTTAGGGCTAGCGCGCCTCCCCTTGTCCCGCTAAGCGAACGACTCTCCAAATCCCGGACCTTCTTGACGACGAAGCAAAGGACTGTGAGATAACAGCAGATAACTCCGTAATCAGTAAGTTCTTCTACTAACAGCCCTCTTATTTTTAATACCTGAACCAATGATCTGACATTCTACCCCCCTTTTTTTAGTGCAGATGTAGGTCAACCTCGACGCGAAGCCTTGCCACTCAACCATTGTCGCATTAATCCATAGCCAGCAAATAAGCAATACTGACAGTTGTTCTCGTTGCGAGTAGCTTCGTTAAGACCCTCACCGGCAAGACCATCACTCTTGAGGTCGAGTCGAGCGATACAATTGATAATGTCAAGAGCAAGATTCAGGACAAGGAGGGTATTCCGCCAGACCAACAGCGATTGATTTTCGCCGGAAAGCAGCTTGAGGATGGTCGCACTTTGAGCGATTATAATATCCAAAAGGTACATAAACCTGCCATCTCCGAATACTGGTGTACGAAGTCTGCTTGATACGAATATTGGCGACATAACCAGAAAGGGAAGAATGGTTGAAGTTGAAACATCGCTGACTGTGAACCTGGATTCACTATAGGAATCGACACTTCACCTTGTCCTTCGCCTTCGTGGAGGAATCATCGAGCCTTCCCTCAAGGCCTTGGCCAGCAAATACAACTGCGATAAAATGATCTGCCGAAAATGCTATGTATGTGTTATTACAATTATGTAGGAGCTATCGACAAACGGACTTGGGACTGAACTTTTTTTCATTTAGGCTCGCCTTCCTCCACGTGCCACCAACTGCAGAAAGAAGAAATGCGGACACACGAACCAGCTCCGACCAAAGAAGAAGTTGAAGTAGATATATGTTACGGTTTTGTTGGTGATAAATACGTGTGGAAATCCAGAGTACTGGCTTGTTGTGACGATGATCTCGATGTCGGGCGTTTAGAAGGGGACCTTGATCATGTTTTTATAATGTCTTTTCACGTCCCTCATAGCCTCGAAAACCAACAAGTTCAATTTTCTTCTTGTACCGCAGTGCTATGAAGTATCTATGAATTTCATATGCCATCTGCAGCTACAGTCTACACTTAAAATACAGGGTCATGAAATGGAGATGGGAAGCAACACGACAAGGATATAGGATGCGGTTTCAAACTAAAAGAGCATGCGGGCCAGTTTATCTTTATCATCATGGTCATCCTTGCCTTTGTCTTTATTTGTCTTGACAGGGCTAGCATGGCTGTTGGTGGAATATTAGCATATGTGACAAGGGAAAGGAAAGAGCACTCACGCAAAAAAGAGAATTTTAATCGCAATCGCCAGCCCTGCGTGTAGTGCGATGACTAGAATCAATAAAATCTTACTTGTCCTTGTATCTGCCGTGCTGAGTACTGGGTACAGGTTTCGTAGGAGGAAGAATACCGTCCATCCGAAACCAACGCCTACAAGAACCCAGTTGAGAATAGTAAGCGGGCTCCAACTCACCAGGGCTACGGCAATCCAGATTAAATTCGCATAGCCATAGAGAGCCCAACATTCGACCAAATCTGCGCTGGTACTCCCAAACCAACGCAAAGCAGCCCACAACGCAATGGGAATCACCCCCGTATATCCATATATCAGTCCAGCTGCACCAGACAACAAACGGAAATCATATTCAAAGTGGCGTTTCTTCTCATGAGCAAGGTACTGAGATATCGTTCCTGTAAGAAAAAGAATAACGACGACTGTTGTAGCAATCCAAAATGGACCATAGAGATCTGCATTTCCGTCCAGAACATCTAGGAAGTTCGAGCGTGGGTATAAGGTTGCTGTACACCGACGGAAGACTTCGCTAGTATCAACATCGAAATATTGCGCGTAATATGTAAGAGTCCATAAGCGATGTTTCGAGGGAGTTCCTCCAGGGGATGTGCCACGGCGAGAGGAAGAAGCACCCCCTATGAATGGAGCTGAGGCTGAATGAGGTTTGTTGGCGCTTCTAGGGTTTTCGTCGAAGTCTACCAAGACAAAACGTGTTCCAGTTAGCCTTATACACTTTTATGTCAATAGATACAGCCCTCTGCCTACTTGAATTGTGAAATTCCAGGTCTTCTTGGAGATCAGTATGTCCGAGGTCGCCCTAGAACGGCAGGCATCTGTCAATTGAAATCCCCAAAACTCAGCAGATAGGGGAGAGGAAAGCAGATAGTTATCTTACCTCAGCATCTACATCCACAACAACATCGTAGCCGCGATTAGCCATGGTGGACACTGAAGCATGGAAAGCTGTAGTGAATTTGCCAAAGTTGTGCCTGAGTGAGTGCTCCGTAGTCACCAGATGAAGACAGATTAGTTTGAGTCTGTTATCGCCACGCACTTTCCGTGGCCGTAACATCATTTTATCTACGGAGCACGGGGTGGTCCGGACATACACAAATTACACTACAGTTTACTTTCGCTGTATAGAATGGAAATAGTATTCACAATGTTTAGATTGCTTACGCAAGATTACTTTATAATATATTAAGAAAAAGAAACAAGGGTAATGGCGGCCTATTTGTATACCTATATTATATACCTAGAAGAATATCGACCTTATCTGCGCCACCGTGCCCACTAAAGGCGCGGGAACATGGTGATTACAGGATGGCCATCTTATTAAGGTGTGATAATTGTTCTTCATAATCCAGTATGACAGAATCCCAACAAAAATACTAAGCGCAACCGACCGGAATGTTCGTGAATGACTTTTCAAGAGAGCAACAGCCTTCTGCTTCATCTCTTCCCGGCGAAGTTCGTCGGCCTGCTTTTCAAACAAGTCTCGTGCAACAAGAGTTGTCGTGTGTAAGGATAAATCTCTAGATGTTTTCAAAACACTATGTTGAGAAATCTTCTTCCAGGCACGAAACGGAAGGGATTCGGGAGAATGGTGAAGATATAGCTTCATTGCGTTACCAATCAGCATCTCAAGATCAAGGGGCTGTGGAAGTTTCGAAAGCGTGAAATGGATCATTTCTGGTTCATCAGTAGGAATTTCAAGCAGCTCTTTCCTTCTCGAAAGTATAATTGACGCGAATAGGTAGATCGATACAACTGGCTCGTGGGAAAGGATGAAGTCATACAGTCGTGCTATATCACTGTATTCTTGAATATCATGGGCGTAGAGCGTAAGGGTTGCGGCCAGGGCAAAAAATGGCTGTGTTCCAGACAAGTGACTATAAAGAACCGGGTCTGCAAGGCTAATAAGGGCGGGAAGTAGCTGAAGATGTTTAATGGAAGGAGAGAGGGAAGGTAGCATATAGTCCCTGATCCGGAAAAGGGAAATTCGCTCCACTGCAGATGCGGAGTCTTTTGGGCCGAGCACAAGAAGTAGAACTTGTGCAATATCGTGATATCCTTGGAAGTAACACAACATAGGGTGTTTTCTGAGGATAGATATGATTAGATCAAACAGTTCTTTTTTTTTAAATTCCAATTGTTCAGCAGTCCGGTCTGGGTTGCACATAGGTATTATATTAGTAAATTCTTCTTGGTGCGGCAAGGACTAGAGGTACGCTATGTAACTCACAATTTGGATAATGTACAAAGGCTCGGTTAACGTCTAACTTTACTTGTTCTTCATCACGATGCCTAGGAAGGTCATCGACTCTTGAATTCTTGCCGGTAGGTTCCCGTTCACACCCAAGTAATAGTGGCCCTTAGGACGTATACATAGTTATATTATAAGCCCAAAACTTTTGCACAACATGTGTTGGAAGATATTCTTACAGGCTAATTTGCGAAGGTCGTCGCGTAATAAGCCACCATCTGAGCATGCTAAAGCTACCAGAGTATCGATATCTTTCTGGTTGCAGCAGCGCAGTATATCACATTCTTTCATTCGATAGGACTCAGAGGCCGAAGTGCCTTCATTGCTAGACATTGCTCCGTCCGATTCCGGCGACAGTTGTCTCTTTCTAACCCTCAGAGTGGCTGTACATGCATACATACATCCATGCATGCAATAATGAACTGAATACAGCTCCAACTATCTTCCTGGCGAAATTAATTTCAACAGGTAATACTGACACAGGTTGTTTGGGTCCCACGAAGTAGTGTATTTACTCTGTGTGGCAGTTTGAAATGGCGCAAATTGTTCTTTGGAATTTGAAAGAATCATAAACAGTAGCAAACAATTTCTTTTGAACAGTCTACTCCGTAGAATAAGTCTGTCTATTATCTAACATCTTAATA
The DNA here is from genome assembly GCF_022830035.1 of Ophidiomyces ophidiicola. Classification (NCBI taxonomy): domain Eukaryota; kingdom Fungi; phylum Ascomycota; class Eurotiomycetes; order Onygenales; family Onygenaceae; genus Ophidiomyces; species Ophidiomyces ophidiicola. Next base: position 119,889 of record NW_026054664.1, read on the forward strand.
TGGCTGCCTGTGTGGTTGTGTTAACTGTGTACCTGTTAACTGGGCTCAAAGTGTTCCTGAAAAGGTTTAGACTGTCTAACTACGTCAGACCTAACTGCTCCATACAGTGCCATGTCACCTAGTACTGTATAACTTTCCTTTTGAGCACGGTGAAAGATGACCTCTAGTTCTAGAAACTCAGTGGTAATAACTGTATTTTGAGGGCGCATAATAACTGTCATTTTCTACACTTCTCTTCTCATCTTTATTCTTGCTGATCAATGGGTCACTGATGTGAGCACTTTTTCAGGAATCCCATTGCCAAACAAACATTGGGCATTTAAGACATGGCATGATACTGTGGTTGCATGGTTCTTAGCTGATATTACAATGTCCTTCAACTATTCCGATAAATTGTTGGAATAAACACGAGTCACAAACTGCTTCATTTCCAATAGTTGTGAGTTTTGCATACACATGACTGCCAGGATTCTCCATTCGCTGAATTTTTCCCCAGCATCCACAATGTCCGAACGTTGATATGTGCAATTGTCGAGCAGTTGCAAAGCTTCTATTGCTAGCTTGTTTTATTAGTAGCCTCTGATCCGAATTTTGGAACATCCCACCTTCGAGACCGAGCTACTCGATGTTTTTGTTTTTCAAAGCGTATTATTTCTTCTCTGGTAACCTTCGGAGACCTACAGACTCGCCCCCTGCAAGCTCCCGCCCCGGAAAGGCGCCACTTTCCTAAAGTATTGGGAACACACAGGGTGCTTTGCTGAGCACGTCAATCCAGCGTTAGTCACCCCATAACGTTTGTTTTTATTTTGTTTGTTTGTTTCTAATTTTGTAGCGCCCTATTCTTCTTTTTTTTCAAGTACCCAGTGGCACCATGTCAGTGCAAACCACATATCTTGAAAATGGTGAATGGGCCACCAGAAGCGTTAATATTGGAGAAATCTTGGCTAGAAATCGGGAACTCAACATGCCGGCCAATACACCTGTTTTCAAACCTCCATCCATAGGTCTTCTTTCAAGGACACTTGTGTGTGGCCCTGCAATCCAGTGGGTATTGCCAGCACGAATTCGACATCCTAAAAAGAATGATGTTGTTTTTGTTGGAGATAGTTTCATTCAAGTCAAAGAGCTTGTTCCTAGTGGGCACTTGGAAGAAATTATTACCAAGGCAGATTTTGATGCTAAAATTGTGGCCGCAAAAGTTATCAATACGCGCCCCGAGCTTGGTTTAGAAGATCAAGGCAATATTCGCGATTTGGTGCAAGACATGGAAAATGTACCACCTCAAATTCTTGTGCTGATTTTGTCATCCAAGGAGATCATATTTATGTACGCTAGAGAGTTACCTCGAGGGCGATATGAATTCATACATGCGCGGCGGCCGTTGCCAGCAGAAGTCAGCTCCCTAGAAGAATACGGCAGAATCCTTGCAATCGATCCTCGGTGAGCAAGCACTGCAAGACAATATGGGCAACATAACTAACAATCGGCAGATCTAGAGCAATGACTATCTCCACAACTCATCAGTTTTTTGGTGTGTTCGCACTAAAGCCCCCTCGGGTCATGCAATGTGAAATGAAAAACGGGCCAGTGAATCCAATTTTAGAGGTATTACATTCCTCATCTTTCCTATCTCAAGACTAATCCAAACTTCATTTAGGAAGAATTTTTCAGAACTGAAGGTGATATTCTGAAAATGGAGTTTTTATATCCAAAAGCAAACAATCCTAACAGCATCGTTCTTATGCTTGTTACATCACGGCGTACAGGCATTCATGTTGAGATCTACGATTGGGCAGTGAAACAAGATGTTCTCTGCTTTAATATGCTGAAAATCACAATGATGAGAAGACTTCCATCAGAGTGGGGAGCTCCACCAATTTTAATACCCTTGATTCAATCTATGTCTGTGCTCTTTGTAACCCCTGGTGCTGTGCACATTTTTAAAGACATTTTGGAGCCAGACTGCACCATCAGAAAATATGTGCTTCCACCAAGAGATGATCTTCAGTTGACAGATCTGATTTGGACACAATGGACAAGACCCATGCGGCATGAAGTTCATAACAAAGAATTTGATGATATTTACCTATGCCGTGAGGATGGTGAAGTTTTATATCTTGAAATAAAAGAGGGTGCTGTGCAACGAAACTCGGTTCTTGGCTATCTTGGCTGCAGCCTTGACAGTGGATTTGCCATCTTAGATGGAGGGTTTGAAGCTGGAGATTTGTTTGTTGCAACTGGTAGCTTGAGTAGTGGCGGTTTATTCATCACTGAACCAAGAAAGCCACCAAAATGTGTTCAAAAAATCCCTAACTGGGCTCCAACTTTGGACTCCGTAATTATCGCCGGACAAAACCAAGATGATTCCCCTTCCAAAACAAATGTTCGAGTTATCAGGCCGCCATACGACCGGATTTTCGCCTGTTCTGGTGCGGGTAATCGTCATGGTGCTATTACGGAATTTAGATACGGGCTTGAAGCGCGAATTGGGTTGGTGGTTGATCAGGAAGATTCGGCGGGTATTACAAATCTCTGGACTTTACCAAACCTAATGACTGCAGGTACATATTGCTTGATATCGAGCCCGTTGTCATCCTCGTTAATCTTCATACCACTTGCTGCTACGGAGGAACTGTACACTTTGGATGAAGAAACCTGTGGCCTTAACCTCAGCGCGCAAACTTTGGCGGCATCTTGTACAGCTGACCAAGTCATGGTCCAAATCACAGATATTTCCATTCAATTGACCGTGCTTGGAAATAAATCCCTTCGATTCTCAGTAAGGCTCGGGTCTTTAGAGAAAATAATTGCTGCTACAGTCTACAGCCGCCTCTCGTTGTTAGCCACAGCAATCTGCTACGATGACAAAGTTCATATAGTTGTACGAACATCAGAATTAAGTACTACTGGCCTACGCTGTGACATGTTTGCTGAGCCATACCTCACTGCTTACGTACCCCTTTGCCTTCTCATTGAGGAGATAGAGTCCTACTTTTTTCTCTTCATTGGCACACGCGAAGGCAAAATCCTGGTTATCGAGATCAACTATACCCGAGGGTTAATTCTGGCCCTTGAACAAGAGATACTACCTGCTGTAGAACACGGTGATTCAACAGCATGTGAGTCTCTCAGAATAATATCTGCACTCAAAAATGGGATTCGGAAATCTACTTTATTTTGTGGGTTACGCAACGGGATGTTAGTCCCACTTGACATTGAGAAAAGTCAAGGGTCTGCACTAGGTATGTCTTATCTATTAGATCCCTGGGAATATAGGAAAGCAACTGTTAAGCACCTTGAATTTAGAGCTAAAACAGAATGCCCCATATAAACTTGGGGACACCTCTGCCCGCGTTCGTGGCTACGAGTCTGATATGTCGACAGCCATCATCGCCTGTGGAACTGGGCTGTGGCGATTGTCATTTATCGGAAACGATGACTGCTTGAGTCATACACTAGACAAAATCCTCATTACGGACCAAAATAACGTGCGTTATCCCGTTGCTGCTATGTTTCTACTGCTTGACTTACACTCAATAGCCAGCCCGTATGCAAGATACAATTGATGTGTTCTGCTGTGCCGATTTACAGCCCAACGCCCCTCCAGGAGGACTTGGAGGCTCGTTGATTTGCTTCGCTGACAATCAACTATTTGCATGCACGTTGGAAAAGTCACCAAAGCCGATTCCTCGGCAAATCCATGTCCCTGGGGATCCAAAGCGAATTATCTACTCTAAATATTTGCAGAAACTTGTTGTAGCATACAATTTTGTGAGCTACGAAAAGGATGGCGAATATACACGACGTTATACCCGCCCCAAAATCTGTTTTATTGACCCAGATGACCAGTCAGCTACACCCCCAGCTTTAAATATGGATGAAGGTACTATCCAGCAATTTGACAATTCCCGACATGCAGCTATGCCAACAGGAGCATCTGGTGAAAAGGTGACAGCACTATTTGATTGGAATTTTTCTAGCGGTGAGCATGCCTACAATATGATAGTTGTTGGAACGTCACAGTCACGAAGTACTTACACAGGGCGACTGATTTATATCTCCGCGCGCACAAACCCCCACAGCCCACGCCAGGTGCTGGCGACCATCAAGTATATTCATACATATATGCAGCCCATCAGAGCGGTTGCTTCCTATGCTGCCACGTCCCTGGTTCTTGGAGTTGGCGACGAAATATTTTTTCAGACTTTGAACCCTTCAACAAAAAAATGGAGAACACTACCAGCCTACAAAATGGAGTCCACACCACTTTCGATTACGGTGAAAACGCCATTTATATATGTCTTGACAGCACGACATTCACTCTGCATTCTTACACTGGCGAACGACCGCCTTGTGCTTCATGCCCAAGACGGGACTGATAGAGAAGGGTTGGCGCATGTGAACCTAGAAGGCGAATCGAAAATCACACTGACGTCTAACAGAGGTGGTGCCCTGGTTGGACTCTCAGAGCTACAGCTTTTACAGGATGAGAAGCTCATAAAACCACTGTTTGCTGCCCATACTCCTCAGTCGGTCATTCGACTCAGCCTGAGCCACAGGCCTTACAAGTCTGGGCGTTCCGAAATCATATATGGCACAGCACTTGATGGCACAATCTACAGATTCACGACTCTCAAAGAACATGAATGGCGACTTCTTCGATTCATCCAAAATCTGTGCCTCAGCCATCCCATCGTATGTCAGTACCGAGCCCGATGGAAGCTGGTTTCAGAGGACCTAGCGCCCGTGGTGCTCAAACCAGAGTCAATGCACGTTGATGGTGATGTTCTGAGTCGGGTTGTAGAACATGGCGCTTGGATTCTGGAAGACATAATGAAGCAGAACTCTGCAAATTTTTATACAAGCAGCCCTCGAGAGAATAGTGGGAGGATGGACTATTTCTTAGATTTTGCAACCCCTGTGGTGGGAAACGTGAAAAATCCTTTTGTAGCTGTTATCTCGTGGATGGAAGAGCTGCTCCGTATTGAGCTTTGAGAGGATCGACATGGGGTTCGTCTTGCAATCATCGGAAAGATTGTTGTGTACGGAGTACTCCGTACATCGTATACATCTGATCAGCGTATGGATGGATGTAGATACATAGATTCACTTTCAAAATAGAGGTCGGTCATTTTACATAAGACAAAGCTACCACCTTGTGTTTAGATATGGAGTGGTTGTGGAGTAGTTACAGTACATACATGTAGTGTTTGCAGTGGCTCGCTTGGCCCTAGGCTTCCCACTGTCAAAAAAGTTTCAATGCGGGTTGGTCGCTGCAAACTTCAGCAAAACCTACTTTCACGCGAGGGGTATCACATCAACAAGGTGGAAATTTCCCTGAATCAGTTATCATTGAAACAATACATTTCCCGATATCGCCTCTCTGGGCCTTAAGTCGGACTGGCGAGTTTTGCTGATGTCACTCAAGGGCTCCATCATCTCGACTTTCCTCCCGCGCCACCACGACTCCCCCATATCGATACATCCTCGTTTCAGAACTAGCTCCGGATAGACAGTTTGTCTGCCTGGATTAAAGTGCTTCGTGAAAATGGCCCCGAAAAAGAAGTCAGCTAAGAAGCAAGCTGACGACTGGGAAGCGGATCTCGGCGAGTCTATTACACCTACAAACGGCCCGACTGAGGTTACCGCCGAGCCAAATGCTGCACCTGATACCCAAGAGGATGAAATGGGAGGCGGACTCTTAGCTGCTCTGAGGAAGAATAAAAACAGGAAAGCAAAGAAGGGGAAGGCAGCCGATAACGATTTTGTCGAAGGCGAAGGCCCGACCTCTAATACGGCTACAGACCTTGCTTCCAAACAACCGGAGGAGGCTACATTTGACGAGGATGATGTCTTTGCCGGGTATGCTAAGAAGGGTAAGGGAGCGGCTAAGAAAGAGACGCTGCCGACGAAGGCTGAGGTTGAAGAAGAAGAAGAGGGCAGCAGAATGAAGTCAAAGAAAGAGAAAGAGCGGGAAAAAAAGGAGAAAGAGAAGCAGCGGAAAAAGGAACAGGTAGATTTTGATTGTTTATTCTCAAGAAGTGGTTTATCAATGGGCTATAATGCTTATGTATCTCGGTTTTTAGGCAGCGAAAAAGAAGTCTCAAGCGCCCACCGTGAAGGCAGAACCCGTTAAACCCGCTGCACCGGAACCCACGGCCGAGCCCATCCCCGCTCCCGAGACATCTGGAAAGAAGAAAAAGCTGCCCGCACACCTTGCAGCCATTCAGAAGCAACAGGAACTGCTCCGGAAGCAACAGGAAGAGCGTGAGAGGGCTGAATCAGAAAATAAGGCTCGTGAAGAGGAGAGATTGCGTAAAATAGAAGAGGAGGAGCGTAAAAAGGAAGAAGCTCGTCAACGAAAGAAAGAAAAGGAACGAGAAAAAAAAGAACAACTCCGAAAAGAGGGAAAATTGCTTACAAAGTCCCAGAGGGAGACAAAGGAACGTAATGAAATCCGTATGAAGCAATTGTTGGCTGCAGGTGGAAAAGTTGCTGGCCTGGAGAACGAAGGTGAGACGGTAGAGAAGAGAAAGCCAGTTTATGATAACAGAAAGAAACGGGGCCCTAAAAAACAAGAAGACGACCTGGAAGCCGCTGCTGCTAGGGCCGAAGCACAACGCCAGGCTGATGAAGAGGAAAAGAAGAGGCAAGAGAAAGAAGAGAAAGCTCGGGCGGCTGCTGAAGCAGCAGCGAAAGCTGAAGAGGAAGAAATAGATGATGGTATTAAGGACAGCTGGGATGCTCCCTCGTCTGATGAAGAGGGCGAAGAAAAGACTTCACGGGGATCAGAAGAAAATGCAGAAACGTCTACTGAGTTACATAAATCTACCGAATCGGCAGACGAATCTGAATCCGACGAATCCGACGACGAGGAGGAGACAACAGCTGCCCAACGAGCGATTGCGCAGAGAAAAGCCGAAGCTGCTGAGCGAAGGAGGAAACAGCACGAGGAGGCTCTTGCAGCTAGGTCTAAAGACGACTTGCGATCGCCTATTTGTTGTATTCTTGGACATGTCGATACCGGCAAGACAAAGCTTCTCGATAAGATTAGACAAACGAATGTCCAAGAAGGAGAAGCCGGCGGTATCACTCAACAAATCGGTGCTACGTACTTTCCGACTGAAGCGATTCGCCAAAAGACTGCAGTTGTAAACAAAGATGGGTCATTCGAATTCAAAGTGCCCGGTTTATTGGTTATTGATACCCCAGGTCACGAGTCGTTCTCTAACCTACGCTCCCGAGGCTCATCTCTTTGCAATATTGCCATTCTCGTGGTCGATATCATGCACGGTTTGGAGCCACAAACTCTGGAGTCTATGAGGTTGCTTAGGGATAGAAAAACCCCATTTATAGTCGCGCTAAATAAGATTGATCGTCTTTATGGCTGGAAGAAAATCGATAACAATGGCTTCCGGGACAGTCTAGAACTCCAAAACAAAGGTGTCCAGAACGAATTCCGGGATCGCCTTGATAAAACAAAGCTTGCATTCGCAGAACAAGGGTTCAACTCTGAACTATTCTGGGAAAACAAATCCCTTGCCCGTAATGTCTCCTTGGTGCCAACATCAGCTCATACCGGCGAAGGTGTGCCGGACCTTCTAAAACTGCTTGTTTCGCTTACACAGGAACGCATGACGAATAAGTTGATGTATTTGTCAGAGGTCGAGTGTACTGTTCTTGAAGTGAAGGTTATTGAAGGCTTAGGTACCACTATTGATGTTGTTCTGTCGAATGGCATTCTTCGTGAAGGCGATCGTATAGTTTTGTGTGGCCTTAACGGTGCGATCACGACGAACATTCGAGCACTTCTGACACCGGCTCCTCTTAAGGAACTACGTATTAAATCACAGTACGTCCATAACAAGGAAGTCAAAGCTGCTTTGGGTGTTAAGATTGCAGCAAACGATCTTGAGCATGCCATTGCTGGATCTAGATTGATGGTTGTCGGTCCTGATGATGACGAAGAAGACTTAGAAGACGAGGTCATGTCTGATCTAGAGAATCTTCTCAGCAAAGTATCCAAAGATAACCGTGGTGTCAGCGTCCAGGCTTCTACCCTCGGCTCACTCGAAGCTCTTCTCGAGTTCCTGCGAGTCTCTAAAATTCCAGTGGCAAACATTTCTATCGGCCCTGTGTATAAACGAGATGTGATGCGCGCAGGAACAATGTTGGAAAAGGCAAAACAATTTGCCGTCATGCTATGTTTCGATGTTAAAGTTGACAAGGAAGCGCAGGCCTACGCAGATGAGGTTGGAATTAAGATCTTCAAAGCGGATATTATTTATCATTTATTTGATGATTTCACGAAGCACATGGAGGAATTGTCGGCCCAGAAAAAGGAAGAGAGCAAACTCCTTGCTGTCTTCCCGTGCGTTTTACAACCCGTCGCTGTTTTCAATAAGAAAGACCCTATTGTCATTGGTGTGGATGTGATTGAAGGTAATTTGCGATTGCTCACCCCGATTGCTGCGGTCAAGACCAATGCATCCGGCGCAAAGGAAATATTCAATTTGGGAAGAGTGTAAGTGGAACAGCATTGGCCTACGTTTTGTTTTTCGTTTTGCTGATGGATTCCCGTAGACAATCTATTGAGCGTGAGCATAAACAAATCCCAATGTGCAAAAAGGGCCAGCCTTCTGTTGCTATCAAAATCGAAGGACCCAACCAACCACTATATGGACGTCAATTGGAAGAAGGCGACACGCTGTATTCCCTTATTTCTCGACAAAGTATTGATACCCTAAAAGAATTCTATCGGTCAGAGGTCTCTATGGAGGAATGGGCGTTGATCAAGAAGATGAAGCCCATGTTTGATATCCCGTGATTACGTTGATACACGTAAACCCTTTGACTACCACTCATCATTCATATTGATTATTGGCATGTGCTTCGTAACGATTTACTTTCTAGTGTTGGGTTCCTTTTCTTCTTTCTTCTTCCCCTCCTTCCAATGTATTCTGCCCTGCGTTTGCTGAATTTGACACTGGTTGGAATACCAAAATTAAAAAAATGGAAAAATCCCACGGTGCCATTGAATATAGATAGAGCGAAATGCCCTTATGGCAGCGTTTTGACATACGAATCATAGTACTACTCAAGTGTTTCATTTGACTTGTATATCAAGGCTCGACAACTCATCCCAAACCCTCTCACTAGTTTTTCTTATCCCATTTCTCTACCTTACCACCCTTTTTCTCCCAGTCCAACCACGACCCGCTATACACACCAACCCTTTCCCTCTGGTAGCCCGCCTGAACCGCAAAGTCGGCCGCGGTTTGTGCCCGAACTCCAGCTCTACAGTAGAATACTATATTTGCATTGACCGACTTCTCTGAGTTATTGGAGGCGGTCATTGGCTTTGCGAAGCCGAAGCGAGTGAGAAATTCGTCGGGTGTAAGGAAGAAAGCATCAGGCTGCAAGCTGAGAGGTATGGATAGGGAGGTGGGGATAATGCCGGTGGAGACAAGTTCTTTGGGTTCGCGGACATCGATAAGGATAGTTGGAATAGCAGTAGGTGTCGTGAGAGTGTTGCTTATCTGAAACGGTCAGTTTTCTTCGTTATATGGAAGCTTGAACGTAGGAGGGTGGGGTGTATGGTGTTTATGGTGTTTAAGCATGTACATACATCGTCGAATGTCCACTGCTTGAAGGGAGGGCTGGATTTCGGCTCGTTGGAGCTAGAATCGCATCGTACACTAGCAGAAGAGAATTGGTGGACATGTAGAGCTCTAGCGACAAGATCTGCTTTGCATGCGACCCTCCATGGCTGGTTTTGATTTGGAGAGAGTGAGCAGACGGTGCGAACAGCAACGCGAGATGTTGCTCGCGGAGCGAATATGATGCTCCTTGAGGATAAGAAAGGCGTAATCAAGCGTTTAGATGCCATTGTAAATCTTTCGCGTACTCAACTAAAGATGAAAGAGGACGTCTCGTCACTGGAAGTCGAGTTTTGAGACAAGACATGAGTGCCCGGAAATGATGTCAGGTGCATAACACCTATTTATAGGCCGCTACAACAAGACTTTACTGGGAATAAATGCTTGAATTTGTTCTTCATTAACGATTAAAAACTATATTAAGATATTTCATATGTTCACCACCGATCATAAACCCCCATAACCAGAAACTTTAAAAAAATGGCAAGAATGAATGAAAAGAAAATGAAAGAAGATGAGAAGAGAGATAAAAACGCTGCCATCCGGGACCTCGTCTAATTTACTCTTCAGGTTGATGGAGGTTGAGGAAAACAAAAAATAGTCAAAATAATTGAACAGAAATTTCAAGAGCGCAAGGCCAAGGCAAAAAAGATGAAATTAGGTGCTCCAGGTAATGAACTATAATGCGAAATGAGCTCCAAGGGTCGAAGTGAAATGCAAATGTTTCATAGAACCATTCAACTAGAATAATAGTCAGAATTTCAATGCTTTTAAGTTAATAGGTCAGGAACGAGAACGGAAAACAAGAGGACAATCATCCTATCACAAAAGAGTCAGTAAATTATGCAAGAATATGGGGTAGAAAATGGACTGACCTGCGGGAAAATAGTGGCAAAGACTTTGATATCCTCTGAAATAGGAGTAGCATGATGCTCCCAGTCCATCAGGATGCTGGCCTTACCAACCATCGCCATCAGGTTTAATTGGGCGTAAGTTTGGCCTAGGCAATAATGGGCACCAGTACCGAATACTAGCCAGTTCTTGGACGCCTTCTCAGCGTCTCCAGTGATCCATCGATCGGGGTCGAACGTCTCAGGGTCGGTGTAAGCTTCTGGGTCATGCGTTGCTGGCCAGACAGATGGAACAATCATGCAGCCTTTGGGAAGGGTATAATTTGGTGTGATGGGGAAGTCCTTTTTCGTCATATATGGGACCATAATAACTGGAGGACGGTAGCGAAGAGTTTCTTTGATAACAGCGCGGGTGTATGTCATTTGGTCAAGCATTTCAAGTGTGATTTTGCCATTAGGGTCGCCATTCCTTACAGCCAAATTTTCCTCCCTGACCTTATTAAGGATGTCCGGGCGGTCTGCCATGATTTGGAATAACCAGGTACTGGCGCTGGACGTAGCGTCCTGAGAAGCAAATAAGAAAGTGAAAACAGTCTGGGCAATTTCATAATCGGTGAAGTCGCGCAATAGATGAGACGGCTTATCGGAGTCGGTAACTTGAACACCTTGGGCGAGCTTTTCCCGATACCTGGCTGAGTCGATCATCTGTTTAACCCAAGCATCCATGATACACGTAACGTCACCACCTGCGGCCATGCGAACTTTGCTTTTCGCAGCGCATTTGCTGAACTCTCCTAGTACCATATCCGCAGCTTTTTTTCCATACCAGGACTTTGTGAAAGGTAAAATAATTGGGAAGTTGACCAATTCCAATGCCGCAGTTATCAGATAATAGTCGTCTGCAATCTTCTTTACGGCCGCATCGGTCATATAGTGTCCAATGAAGGTTCGGCACGAAAGAGCACACATCAGCTCGCGCAGGTATGGCATCCAGGGGCGTGGCTGAAAATCGTTCTTTTTGGATTCTTCGAGAAAAAGGTGGAAATATCGTTCGTATACTTCGTCCAATTGGGGCATATACATGGACAATGCGGACCGAGTAAAAAGGCCGTTCAAACCTTTACGATACTCGACATGTTCTTTGCCGTCCAAAAAGACCCAGTTTGTCTTGCCCAAGAGCTTATGCGCAGAGTCTACGACACACGGCTTGACATATGCGGGCGAGTTGAAGACTTTTCGGGCCATGTCACGGGTTGACGCAATAACGACGAATCTGTGCAGTGACACAATATCTGATGTTAGGCTGGACTCCATATCAAGAGCATTCATCAGGCAGAAGGAACATACTTGTGAAAAACGGAAACGCAGCTCAATTCGCCGCTATCCCATTTGGCCTTATATTTGGTGAATTGTGGGTTAACGGATTCTAGAAATGGTCCCATAAATGGAATTTTGAACTTCGGGCCAACTATCGACCCTTTGAGCCAGATGTATTTGACTATTGATATATGTTTGTTAGCATGGCGAGTCCCCTTGAAGAGATTTAAAACTGGGGGCTCGGATCGCACTCACTTTGATCGTAGGCGATAAGTAGCATCAAGAGAGCCAAGATAGCTGTGAAGCCGGTGAAATTGTTGTAAACAGCCATCACCAAGCCCGACGAATCAGCCGCCACCGAAGAAATCGATGCATCGGCAGAAGGCGATGCCATATTTCCCCGTACGGTCGCCATGGAGAGAACAGATGAGCAGATAAAAAAGGGGGGGCGTCGCAACGTCGGATTCCCAGGCTTCAGATGGATCCCACAGTCGGCATGAAGATCGTGGAGCAGCGGCAGAGAAAGCACGGGCAAAGTCCCACAGGCATGCAAACCCCAGCGGCGGGCAGAGGAACGAGGTCGAAGGGGATTCGACCCGACTGCTGAATTCTGCAGGCACATTAATAATTTCGCGATGCTTGCGATCCCCAACATCCTCGTACGATGCGTACCGCGCGTACGGCGGGCCCTGAAACGGCCCACTCGCCGAGCCGCGGTAACAGCCAATGACCATGCGGAAGTGCCTAAAATCAGCCAATCAACAGCCGCGACGCCGACAGAAACAAGTGGTCACATGATAGCGCGGTACGATACGATACCCGCCTGCGACCGCTCGACCAGCCGTTCCCCGCTGAGCAGCTTTGACCGCAGGCGCAGGGCGCACTGGGGCTGGTCTTGGAGCGACGATGGGACCGCCAGACTGTGGCAGCTGTCCCCCGACGGCCCTGAGAGCTGATCTGTGACCTACTCGTTCAGCCCCTGGCCAATCTTACCGCTAGCTGCTTTCGTGCGTGGTCCGGCCATACGGTGTTGTGTGATAGGAGCGTCCCTGAACAGTCCAGATCGGAATAATTTTTTTTTTTCGCAGCGGAAATACGGAGCGGGAACTTTATACGTTGCCTGGGCTGCTCTCTCGTGGTTCCTAGGCCTGTTTTTTTTTGGCTACCTTCCGCCTATGCAAAGCCTAGCCTTTGGGTTGATGGGAGTGTGCAAGTGTGTCCGCATGCCCCGACCCCATCGACAACGACATCAGTGCGAAACACGGACTCGAAAAAAGGTTTGTTCATACTCCGTACAGCGTACAATCATACGGTACACCGTATGATCGGCAGAATAAGCCGTGACGCGGATCACAGGGAGCCGGAAGCTGACAGGCAGCCACATGATCTCGTCAACGGGCGCAACCTTGTCGATTTGCTTATAAGGCCATCAAGCTTGTGCTCCGTGCTCCGTATTCTGCACAGAGTACGGAGTACGGGGGTCAAAGTGTCCGCTCGACTGTCTCTGTGCTAGTTGCCCCGGGAAAAGGACCCAGCTCATGCCATGGGTAGTTAACCCTTGCTGGAAGGTACAGTACTCCGTATAGGGTACCTGCATCACCAGCCCTGCTCAGAACCCTGCATCCCCATGGCACCCTATGAATTTCGCTGGCGCTGGGATTCGGTGAGGCAGAGGCTGAGACTCGTTACAGCGCACAGGATGCATTTCATGGCAATGTTACCGGGAGAAAGGATCTTGTGAGCCGGCCGGAGTTGCCATCTATGGACCAGCTCAGCCGTCGTACCATTCAGCAATTCATATTTGTCATCGGAATTCTAGACTCTGACGATGAAGATGGCATATAACTAACTAAGCATCGCCTTATCCACTGAGTACTCCATACGCGGCGCATCGCCTGGCCCATCAACGCGAAAACGAAACAATAGCCCCCCTACTTTATGACCAAGAAATCATGTGCAGCTCCAACTCTCCGCCAGTCCTCGCCCCTGCTGGCACAGGCGTATCCCCCTCGGCACTTAGCCACATTCGCATTGCTCGCCCATCGCGCAGCATTGACCGCGCTGAACACTTCTATGTAACCGGCTTGGGCCTCAAACTCCTCTGGAAATCAGACACCAACGTTACTGGGGGGCACGCCTTGCTGATGGTTGGCTGGCCGGACGCAGCATGGCATCTCGAACTAGTTGATGATCCACACGGGGAATTCCCGCCAGCACCAACGGAGGAGGATTTACTGGTGATATACGTAGGAGAAGCCATTGATCCAGGGGTAATTGATAAGCTAGAAGATGCCGGGGGAAAGAGGGTGAAGGCGAAGAATCCGTATTGGGATGAGTGGGGGGTTACAGTAGAAGATCCGGACGGGTATCGGTTGGTTTTGTGTAGGAAGAGCTGGAAAAATGAGTGAGCTGGGCTGTGGTTGAAGAATGGGAGCGGGCATACGGGGGACGGAGTGCGGGTACGTTCCTTCTTTTTTATGCTATGAGGTCCACAAATGTTGCTAACTACAGAAGAGTGCAATTCTATTTATCTACCAAAGCCAAACCATCCTTTCCTTTTCGTCTCTGGCTTCACCTCAGCAGCTGGAGTACTCGGCTGCTGCGTATTCACAGCCTTCTTCGCCTCTCTCGGATAGTCGATGTAATTCCAGGCCAGGTCTAGAAAAAGAGGTTTCACCGGAACCGGTTCAAGTTTGGGGGGATAGGCCACCAAGTTGGACACATCTGCACCACTGGGTGGGTACTCGCTCAATCGCTCTAGCAAGGGTGGGAGAACAGTATCCGAATTCTCGGCTTCAGCGCAGAGTCTCTCGATTTCAACAATCCCACGATACTGCCAGACAAGGTGCTGGAGTTGGACTGAAACGGCGTTGACTTGCAAGCTTGAAAGCTCGAGTCTCAAGGGCTTTTCTTCTGTTTTTGTGGTATCTGGAAAAGCATAAGCAGACTCGCTCTGGGAGCAGAGGTCTGACGCTCGAACGAAAAGGGCTAATGCATTTTTGGTGTTGGCAAGAAGTGCATGTGATCGACCAATAGAGAGGCATCTTTACTAGATATCAGCGAAGTTTGATACCAACAGAATGGGTAGAACAAACCTCAGTGCCGTGAAATACTGATGAATTGCCTGGAGTTCTTTCATAAACTCCGAATCTCCGGCCACGCCTGGAAGTTCCTTGATGGAGTCCAAGCTTTGCAAAGTCGCATCATAGAGAACAACTCGCTCACGTAATCTCGCAAGTTTCTTCCCGGTGCTCTCAGCTTGGGGGGTTTTAGAGCCCTGCTGTGTTTTAGATCTTTTCGAACTTCTTGGCTTCTCCGGTTCGAATTGTAACCCATCTTCTAGACCACACAGTACTCTATTACGGCCAACGCGCCACCCAACTAACGCATAATTCACGGCGGTACGGGTGACCTGGAGAGATTGCATTCTCTGGTCTCCCTGGTCCACTCCTTCATTGGAGAGTTCATCGATAGCTGTTTTTGTTGCGTCAACGGCATCTTGACTAGCAATGATAACGTTGTCATATTTAGCCGCCTTAGCCTTAGCGGATGCGTTTTGTCCCTCAGGGCTTGACATCCAAGCAGAAAGCTGAGATTCGGCGGCGAAGGCAGCCCCCAAAGCCTGTGATATAGAGGCATCCTCAATATTTACGGTTCTAGACCTCCATTTTATGGTTGTAGGGTGCTCCTGAGCACTCCCATCCGCAGTAACCATATTCTCACCACCTTTGTCTGAGAGGGCCTCCGAGTCAACAGCTTTCACCTCTGCTCGCAGCTCTGGGCTGGCCGGGAAACGTTCAACACTGATAGTATGCAGAGGTGTAGAACGAGGGATTTTAAGCTGATATGCTGCGTATCGAATGCCAGGGTCAATGGTGCCAGACAAGAGGTCCCGAAAGACCTCTCGATCGGTATTTTTTTGGGCGGCTGCGTATATAATGCGGGCCGTTGAATTCTCGCGCAGGCATTGCTCCCATCTTTGCTTCTCCATCCAAAAAGATGCACATAGGGAAGCGAGGTACGCGCGAGCCTCTAATAAGTCAATGTTCGACGCTCCGGATGTGGATCGATCCTCCAGAAGCTGAACGAGCTGTCTTGAATAGATAGTGGCTTTGTTGAGACGAGAAATTATATGTCGTCTTGTGGAACCCACGATACCTTTAGTAGACGGGTCTGCAGAGTGCACAGACTTCATGTGCATGGCAGATGCCCATCCTCGTTCTGCGCTTAGGAGTAAGAGGTGAACGAATCTAAGTCGGGGTCAGGACATTGACGATTTCAAAATCAGAGAAGGCAAAGTATTACTCCAAATTCGCCGCAACATCTTCCGCAGTCACTGACACCTTTGTCGTATATTTCTTACCCTTTGGTGTCGTCCTACCAAGTCGCTTACGAATAGTGTGTATTCTGCGGGAGAGTTGAGCTCGATAGGCATTGTAGTCTCCAATCAAGAGGGCATCGGTCCTATGGGAAACAACAAAGTTCGTTATGTCCATTCTTGCATCACCGCTCGCTGCAGTCGTTCTCTTAAAGCCTAAGAGAAAGGCTCTATTCCCTGCCGCAAGTCACAAATTGTCAGAATCGTGTGGTCGTGCTTACATAAGCGCTTGGAGAAATGCCGAAGTTTTGTCACTTCAAATTCAGTACCAACACGCCATGCTTTGAAGGTGCTGGTTTGCCTTCACTTGCGCTTAATTGTTTAGGAGCAGTGCCAAAAATTACGCCTTTTGTTCATGTCTTATTCACAGTGGTTTTGGAGTGGGTCAATTTTGAAGAGTTGATTGGTAAGTTTATCTTCTAGCACTACGACCAACTTCTGACATCGTATGAGAAGGCACGAGCCCCTGCTAACAGCTGATGGGTACGGATTAGATATGTCGGAAACCTCTTGACTTCGACTTCCTTTCCTCCCCATTTTGTTCGGAGCAATGCTAGAGCGGGCGGCACGATGCATCGAGACCGCCAGCCAACAAGTCCTTCTCTACTCCAAACCTCCTTTGCGATCACGGAACATTTTACATCCTGGCTTCTGGCACCATGGTATGGCTGATATTGATTTTCCTTTTTGGTGTTTCAGTCTGCTTTGCCTGCCCACAGAGACTGAACGTCAAGGGCAAAGGAATGCTGCACACCGTTTTTCTTCACCCATACGCCTTGATTTTCTTTATACTCCCCAAACCCGATCCTGGGCGCGATCCTTTCTACGGTCCCGGGTATTTAATAAGTGCGCTGGCTTTCGTCGAGGAAAACGAATCTCATACCGAGCTTTTGCATCCTCGGCAGATGAGTCAACGAGAACCAAAACTCAAGTCCAGCATGAAACACCAGAAATGCTTCAGGGAACAGATAAGCCTCAAAGCGACAACACTGTAATTGATATGCTATTACAGCTACTAGAAAGCGAGAATGCGCCGAAGTACAACGAAGCCTGGAGCCTTTTCCAGGCTGTGGGGGCTTCTGATGAACTAGCCTCCAAAATGCTTACATACCTTTCTACGTCCGATCGGCGCGTTGATGCTGAACGAGCAAGACTCATTTTTGAAAAGCTCCCTATCTCAAAGAGGACTGCAAATGACTATCTGTGCGCGGTAAAGGTGGCTCTGGTTTGGAATTTTCAAGATTTTGCTGTACGGGAAATTTACAACGAAGCGGCGTCAAGGGGACAGGAAGAATCGTCATGGAAATTTGCCCTTTCCTTTTGGATAAATCGAAAGAATTGGCCTCAGGCTCTCGAAATCTGGGACCTTCGGAGAAATTCAGCCTGCGCATCAGAATCCCAAACAAAGCCGGTCGAATTGGTGTTTTTACCACAGAGAGTTTTTCCTCTTCTAAAAGCGATACAGTCTGGCCAATTCACCCAAGAAACGCGGTTGTATGAATTTACAAAATTTATAACACTTCAGATATTTTCCAGCCAAAAGTTAATGATGGATTTATCCGCCCGGTCGATAATATCTCTTCTCGAAAAGCTTGACTCATTACAAATGCTTGAGGCTAGATTTTATTTTAAAGGGCTCTCCACTCTACAGCCATTGAAGCTGCGGTCGGCAGGCACTCGGTCTCTATTGCTTTATCGTAATCTTCGATGGCGCTTACCAAATGAGCCTATTCCTGAAAACCTACTTCTCCGCCTCATTCGAAGCCTCTCTACATTAGAGATGGTCGAGGGAGTGAGCTTTTTGTTAGACGAGTACCGATCTATCTATACTAAACTGTCGCCAGAAGCATATCGTCGTGCCCTAGTCACCTATTCGAGGCAAGGCGAGCAGTCAAAAGTTCACCATCTTTTCAAATCCTACGTTGATGACTATGGTGTGCCATCAGACTTAAACATCATCTCACCACTTCTTTACGTCTATGCTAGACTTGGCCAAGTCGAAAAGACTCGACAACAGTTCGATAGGCTGCTGCAAGAATTCAAAGTATCTCCGAATTTACTATGCTGGAATATACTTCTGACTGCTCATTCCAGAGCTAATGACCTGGACGGTGCGCTGGCCACTTTCAAAAACATGGTTAGCGCGAACGCCGGCCCCGACGCCTACAGCTTTGGTATTTTAATGGGATTGCTTTCTAGCAAAGGTGATATAAACGCCGTCATTGATTTATTTAACATTGCCAAACAAAACAGTGTTCGAATCCGTACTGCTATGGTGGATACGGTTGTCAGTGCGCTGTGCCGAAACCGGAGGTATAGTGATGCCGAGAAAGTAGCGGATGAAGCCTTTAACTTGTGTTTGTCTGGTTCTCTGACAAGAATGTGGAACATTTTGCTCTGGAACCATGCTTTCACAGCGGATATTACTTCTGTTTCAAGGATTCAGGCGTCAATGCAAGAGAAAGGCATAGAATTCGATGGGATGACATATGCTGCTCTAATGCTTAGTCTTGTTCGTATTGGAAAGATTGATCCTGCTCGTCAAATTCTTAGAAAGCTCCATCGAAGTCGCCACGTGAATATAGCGGAACTTCATTATGCGATCTTACTACGTGGGTATCTTACAGAGGGAAACCGTGATATGATATCAGTCCTATATGGAGAGATGGTTCAAAGATTCGGTTCCCTCGGCCTTAGCGGGAACCTGTCCATGCTGAGAGTATTTGTCAAGCGTGACCTACAAAGATTCTACGAAAAAGGTGACATCGATGATAAGCTTTCTTTAGAATTGACCCGCGCAGAGCAATTTCTCGATGCCATTCTGAATTCCTTTGAGACCTCTTCACTTGCGACTAAACAGCCCCAACCTGGCACGGAAAGGAGGTCGGCTACTGATGCGTTCCCTTCCGCATACTATGAACCCCTTTTAGTAGCATACGGTTCGCAAGGTGAATTTGAAAAAGTCAAAAATTTGCTTGACAAACGCAAGTCAACACTAAAGGAGCTCTCTCGCAACGAGCAGCAACCATCCCTGAAACTCATGCACCTTGAAATGCTTACCTTCCTTCGAGAAGGGAAGCATGACAAGGTTGAATCGTGCTGGAATACGGTTCTTGGTAGTACCATAAACACGGCTCGCCCTATGGATTTCAAAACTTTGATACCTCCGTCTAACGACGATTCAAATAGCCCAAAATCAACAGGTGTATCGGAAACGCCCCCTGGTATCCTACCATCCTACCGATATGCCCTCTCTCGCTGCATTTCTGTTCTGATGCAGTCACTGTCATACCGAAACCTTCACTATAAAATCGCGGATGTTATCTCAAGGGTTGAAAACTTAGGCTTTGTCTTGACTACCTTCAACTGGTCTCTTTATGTAAAGCTTTTGTGTCTGTCTCGGCGACCCGATGATCAACTACGTGCCTTCACCGTCTTTGAGGACAAGTTTATATCAAATTTCCTTGGATGGGGGAACCTTAAACGGGGCCGCACAAAACGGCCAGACAATGCGCATGACGGGCTTGACTTCCTTGAACGTCGATACACTCCCTTACAAAGGAACGGAGTGCTGGGAAAAGCTGGACGCCGTGCCTGGGCGAGAATTCAACCGGATTCCCTACAGCCAACATATCTTACAATGCTTTACTTGGGTTCAGCCCTGATTGATTTCAGATCCCGCTCAATTGCAAGTGGATCAGATGAAATGGGCGTACTTCTTTCGAAAGCCCCAAATACTGTAAGTGCGGTTGCAGAACTTCCATTTCTTCGTGAAAAATTCCAAGGAGTTATACTTCGCGGTCGTCAGCTCATAGACGACCCACCATCGCCCATTGATACCAAAGATCATGTTGTCTGGACCGGTGGTGTTCTTGGCATCGATGGAGAATCCCGCATTGACACCAGTCCGGAAATTCAAGATCTTAGCGATATGGATATGGATGACTTGAAAGCTTATCGTGAATCTCCACCACTATTCCCTCCTGGGGAAGATAATTCAGAACCGGAAGTGGGCGTTCTGGAGAATATGCTGGCTCAGGACTTGGAATGGAGAGCTTTGCTTTCTAATGATAGAAGTCAAGAGTCTGATTCTGATGCCCCACCACCCCGGCAAGTCTTTGAAGCCCAGGACGAGCTCGATCTAGAGCTCGAAGCCCATGATGAAAAGCAGGGCGATAAAGAGTGATTTATATGCATTATCTTATGGCCTAGAGACTCCCCCAAATACTCATATATAGCTATACTATGTACTGTACAAATATAAAATCTACATAATATTTTCAGGCCCTATGAGCACTTCTGCGATGTTCTGAGACCGACCTAGGAATATAAAAGGTGTCGCACAACTACTTCATATACATACTTTTCGTCGCGTATTAAGAATGGTTTCTAATGTATTAGTTATATAAGCCGTACAATAATGGTTGATTCCGATTGGCCAGCAGTTAGTTAACTAACTCTACGCTAATGCAACCACTTTACGCGTTAAACGCGTTGTTTCGCGTTCCTGCGCGCCACCATTTCAATGCAATCGTCTCCATCTCCAACAATCGATTTGCTCAGTAGTTCTCTGCAAGAGGCCTGCTATTTTTTATCAATGAGAACACTGGTTTTGTCCGTTTCTTGAAACTTCGCTTTTACTTCCTGAAGATGGATTTCACCTTACGAGATGAAGCGGTTCGAGATCGTGTTCGCGCTGCAGCGGAATTTCTTGACCCCAGTAAGTATGCCATTGATGAACTGCCTGGTATTTTTGACTAATTATTTGCTTATGTAGGCGACCAGCGATTACGAAGGTTGCTAAGCTTGCCTCCTGATTTTGCTCATGCTGACGTTGTTTTCAGTTACCGTGCAGATATAGTCTTGATGCTAAATCGTGGCCTGCGGCGTCTTACAGTAAGCTATTGATGCTTCCCAACAAACAAGATGTAGAAACCTGATCAGAATCTTCGGCAGGTCAGCTTGGACGAAATCAGAGCCCATAATGGAGACCTTGCGAATGGGTTAGCCGAAAACCAATACTCTTCACTACTACAGTACTGACACTCGATAGCCTATTAACCCATCCATTCGATTACTCCCAGGCTTTCGATCAAGCTTTGAAAGAGGTGATCCAAACTTTAGACACAGAGTCGACAAGGCTAAGCAAAGAAGAAGTCGAGGATACAGTTCGTCTGTCTTCCGTTGTTAAGTGATATTTGAAACTGACCATTAGCTAGGCATGGTATTGTGCCTATGTTGGAGCTTTTGGCGAATATGCCTGTAACCCGCGTACCTTGAGCTCGTCGCATTTGAATCGAATGGTAGCTTTAGACGGCATTGTTACAAAATGTTCTTTAGTCAGGCCAAAGGTGATTCGGAGCGTCCACTACAATGAGAAAAAGGAAAATTTCCTCGTTCGAGAATACAGAGACCAAACCATGACCGCCACCGGAGCTACGAATTTGAATGTGTATCCACAAGAAGACGACCAAGGAAATCCGGTAAGCTTCGGTGCGAATTGTGTTGTTTGATCGTCGTGGCTTACAACTCGAAGTTGATCACAGAGTATGGCTATTGCAAGTACCGCGACCACCAAATGGTTTCCATTCAGGAAATGCCAGAAAGAGCTCCCGCCGGACAGCTTCCGAGAGGCGTCGATGTCATCCTTGATGATGATATGGTGGATAAGGTAAAGCCAGGCGACAGAATTCAGCTTGTCGGGATATACCGATCACTTGGAAATAGAAACGTAAACTCCGGCAGTTCAACTTTTCGTACCGTGATTCTCGCTAACAACATAATACATCTTGCCTCGAAATCCGGTGGTGGCATCGCGCAAGCTATAATTACCGATACTGATATTCGCAACATAAACAAGCTTTCGAAAAAGAAGAAGGTTTTTGAATTGCTCTCTCAATCTCTGGCCCCAAGTATATATGGGCATGATCACATTAAAAAGGCCATTTTATTAATGCTGCTTGGTGGTATGGAAAAGAACTTAGATAACGGAACGCATTTGCGTGGAGATATTAATATTCTAATGGTCGGCGATCCGTCGACTGCTAAATCCCAGCTTCTTCGTTTTGTTCTCAATACTGCTCCTTTGGCTATCGCAACTACTGGAAGAGGGTCGTCAGGTGTCGGTCTTACAGCAGCAGTTACCACCGACAAAGAGACTGGCGAGAGAAGGCTTGAAGCTGGTGCTATGGTCCTTGGAGACAGAGGTGTAGTATGTATTGATGAGTTCGACAAGATGAGCGACATTGATCGAGTCGCTATCCACGAAGTTATGGAACAGCAAACAGTCACTATCGCCAAAGCTGGTATTCATACAACACTCAACGCAAGATGCAGCGTTATCGCAGCCGCTAACCCTATCTATGGACAATATGACACACACAAGGATCCTCATAAAAACATTGCCCTCCCAGATTCGTTATTATCACGTTTTGATTTACTCTTCGTGGTGACAGATGACATTGAGGACACCAGAGACAGATTGGTTTCCGAGCATGTTCTACGAATGCATCAGTACCGTCAGCCTGGGACTGAAGAAGGTGCTCCTGTTCAAGAGCAAGTCAACAACAGTCTAGGTGTTGGGCTTGAAACTACTAGAAATTCGAACGCGCCTACAGATGTGTATGAAAAGTACAACGTCATGCTCCATGCAGGTATGACGGCCACATCAGGCAAAGGAGCGGGAAGAAAAGTGGAAGTAGTCAGTCTTCCGTTTGTTAAGAAATATATTCAATACGCAAAGACTAGAATAAAGCCAGTCCTGACCAAAGGCGCTGCGGATCACATCGTCGCTACATATTCTGCTCTTCGAAACGATGAATTAACAGGGAACCAACGGAGAACATCACCAATGACTGCACGTACTCTTGAGACATTGATTCGTTTATCGACGGCCCATGCAAAAGCCCGTCTTTCCAATAGAGTAGATGAAAAGGATGCCAAGGTCGCAGAATCCATTCTTCGTTTTGCCCTCTTCAAGGAAGTTGTGGAGGATGAGAGACGCAAGCGACGGAAGACGGCAAATATACCCGAATCTGATTCTGATTCCAGTGATTCTGATGACGATGTTGATCCTACCCAGAGGACGGCACGGGGTTCAACGACTGCTGGCTCGCATGCTCCCATGCGTCGCGGACCACAAGGAAGGTCGAGGAATACACCTGAGCTTGACAATGATGACGAATATTCAGGGAATATTAGCAGTCTGAATCTCGGTAGCTCCTCCCGCCTGACTCGCAGTCAGGGAACCGTTCAGGAGGAGTCTCAGATGTCAATTGCGTCATCTCAGCCGGCATCTCAACTGCTTCAAACACAAACAGAAGAGCTGGACTCTCAGGAAGACATTATTGCGGCAGCGGCAGCCACAGCAGCTTCATTACCTCAGCTACACATAAACAGAGTAAATGCATTCCGAGTCGCCCTTGGGCCTCTGATGAGATCCGAACTGTTCCAGGGCGATTCCGCGAATGTGATGAATGTGATAGATGCTGTAAATGCGTCAATACGAGCCTTGAGCACGCAAACAAGCACGTTTGAGTTGACCGAAGCACTACAGGCCTTGAAGGTGATGAATGACAAGAATGAAATTATGTAAGTCTTTTCTTTGCACTTTGAACATATAAATAGAATGCTGACATTTGCAATAGGTACCTTGGAGAGGAGACGGTTTATCGCATATAGAAGGTTGCTTGCTGGTCTTACTTTCCGAACCCTGACACAAATTGATCAGGCGAATTTAAGCAGAATTTCGCGTCCTACATTTATTTCCATGATTCCCCTTTTCTTATGATTAAATGCCGGTGTCAAAAGGTAGTCAGTTTGCAACGCAAGATATTTAATGCCAGACATGAGTGGCTTTTCTAGAACTTGAAATGACTCGTTGATTTATGAGTAGAGGTGCCCACAGAATTGCCTTTGAGCCCTTGTTGAGAAATTCTATTCATATGTACACAATGAGATGCTAGGTCCATCCGTACCAAATGAGCATAACATCACGCCTCCGAACTTAAACCATACAGCCTTATAGTTCATTTACATTATCTTGTTTAGTTGCGTTTCCATCTTGCGTCTCAATCTGCATTAAAGGGGATGAGGCTCGAACAGAACTCCCGCCTGATACGGACGATTTACTTTTCCGACTCCGCTCAAAGCCGGGTGGAGCTGTAGCACTACTGCGGCGCCGACGAGTCCTCTCGCGATCCGAATTCGTAGTTTTGTCGTCCGCGTCCGATAAGGGGTTTGGTGTTGTGCTACGAGACGAGGTTCTTGAATGCGATTCGACAGGTCGACGGGGTTTTAAATCCCTATCAATAGACTGACGCGACTGCCGATGTCGGTGGCTATGGGGCCCATGCTGTTGATGGCGATGCGGCTTCTCCAAGTCACGGCCAATCTTTGCACCACTGTGCCTCCGCTTCCAGCCCTGCCATCTAGTCCACCACAGCCAGCCACCCTCTTGCTTCGCCAGATGGCGTTCACGGCTCTGGGTCTTCTCGCGGAGACGCGCACGCCGCTCGTTCTCACGTTCCCAGTATTCCGTGCGATATTCGTCCCAATTTTCGCGGAAGGCGGGAGAAAAGGATTTTGGTAACAAGAGAAGCCGTATGTAGTCTCCCCCCGGAGAGAGGTCCTCTTCAATCCCCGTATCACTATCATCCTCGTAGGGCGAACGGTTAGTCGCTGCATGGCGTCTAGGCCGGTCGTGAAGGCCACTGTGCCGTCGCTCAACATAGTGGAATGAGGGCACGGTTGGAAAGAGATCCGAAAAGGGGAACAAGAATGAAAACCAGAGAATCAATTCCTTCCACCATGGGCCTCGAATCACCACAACCTTTGCATTGAAGCCTCTCAGGCCCCTATTGGCGACCGCCAGCCACCGGCGAGGCCATCGAACTCCTCTCTCCCATTGTCCTGTTCCCCAGACTAGAATCCCAGTTACAGCACCGCCCATTAGAGCAATTTTCTCCCCCATTTCAACAATCCAGTAGGGAGAGCCGCCTACACCCCCATCCTCCCTCGGCCGTAGAAAAAGGGCGTAGAAAAAGTATGTGATCCACAACGCAAGCAGGAAAAGGAAAAAGGTATTCTGTCGCCTTCGTGCACGCAGCGCTAGGTACTGTGAGCGCAAAGAGCTCTCGAGTATGAGGAGGTTCAAGTAGATCTGCGGCGGCGAGGAGGGGAGGGTCGAGAGCGGATCCGGGTTCACAGAAGCAACTGCTGGAGTAGACGCAAGCGATGGTTCGGAGGAGTCACTGGGGAGGTGTGGTGAAGGGGTTCTCGAGAGGGTCTCTGGTATATGCACGCTGGGCGCAGGAGTGCCTTTAACGATCTGGTCAAGGCGAGACATCGCAGCTTGGGAGAAGCCGTCGGCGCATCCTCAAGACGCGTGAAGAGCAGTTCAAGTTAAGCTCCGGCGATGGGTTGGCTGTCAAGCTTGACAGAACAAAAATTAGAATGCTGGAAGGACTCTTGTGTCGGCCTGGAGGAGCGAATAATATGTACGTAGTTTCGGAGAAGTTATGGGAGCGAGCGAAGCTTTGCCTGGCGGGAACGATGGTGGTTCAACAGCTCAAGCCACCAGCCAGCCAATCCCCGATCCCGTGCCGCCCGTGCATCCTCGTCGTCAGAACAAACACGCTTCGTTCGGTTGCTGCGCAGAGCCAGGCGGACAAGCACCGTTTCTCTACCTACTGGCCTGTGTCTGACCCGTTTCTAGCTTTCTCTCAACTCTTGTTTGGTTCCGTTGAACCGGAAATTCATTCTGTCCTCGCCACGCTGACGCGGTTGGCGCCCCAGAAAAAGGCTGCCTGCAACACGCCCCGTATCGGCCAAAACATCTCCTAACCCCGACCCGCGAAGCTGAGAGAACAGCCCTAGCTATATAACGGCTTCGGTGACGCCTATGACACCTACCCTGCCCCCCGCCTTGAGTGACAGGTGTCGACTGTCACTCTGCCCACCATCCTCAAGGTGCATCCAGGACCAGTGTCGGCCATACCACTGCTACAGGCCGCTCGATCCAGGCCGTTCCTCGACGCCACCACAGGACTCTCGCTAGACCTGCCTGCGTGGCTCAATAATCCTCGCAGTCTGCGCAGTCGCGTCCAGCTGGAGTCTTCTCTCGCACAATCGAACCCCTCCGCCTCTCCTGCTTCTCGATTCTCCCCGATCATGAGCTCAACCACCGCATCGCAGCCGTCGGAAGATGCGCAGAATCGTCCGCAACAGGCCCCGCTAGCTTCGACAAGGCCGGAGGCCAGACCTCCCGCACCGCTCTCCCGACTCTTCCCTCTGGGCTATAAGGAGGGGTTTAGCCAATGGGTATGGACGCCGTTTTTGAATAAAGTGCATTCTTATGCCGGTACTTTAAAGCTGACAGCTATTTCATAATAATGTATACAGTGGGCAAGTATTCCTGCTGCTGCTGCAGAGCATAAGGTACTTTCATTTATCCCATACCTCCAAAAACCACCTACACACACTCAGACCGGTAAAAGACCTGCGACCCCCAATGAACAACCCGACCCTTTAGCCTCTGCAGATCATACCGAGCCAGGCCTTGTTTCTGAGAACTCAACAAATGACCCATTTGGCCCCCGGAGATGGCAGTCCTCCATGGTAGAACTCAGCGGCAAAGACCGCGAGCTGAATGAATTCTCAGTCGAGCGCCTCGGCGAGAAAGTCGAAAATAACCTTGTGGTTTTACATGGCTATGGCGCAGGACTGGGGTTCTTTTATAAGAACTATGAAGCTCTGAGTCGCGCCAAAGGATGGCAATTATATGCTCTGGACTTGCTAGGCATGGGCCGCAGTACCCGGCCACCGTTTAAGATTGCTGCCAAAAAGCGGGAGGATGCAATCGCGGAAGCAGAGGATTGGTTTGTCGATGCTCTGGAAGAATGGCGCGTGAAGCGAAGGATTGAGCGATTCACTCTCCTGGGCCACAGTCTAGGCGGATATCTCGCCGTCGCATATGCACTGAAGTACCCCGGCCGTCTTAACAAGCTTATTCTTGCTTCCCCTGTTGGCATCCCGGAGGACCCTTATGCCGTCAATGCTGACGTTGCAGAGCCAGCATCGTCAACAATGGCAAATGAGTTCACGCAAGATCAGGCCGGGGAGGCCACTGTTGTCGATAACAACAACTTCCTGAACGCCCGGGGTAAAGCAGCCGCTGCAAACGCTAAAAATGGCGATTCCACGAAACCTCCCACCAGAACCCTACCGAAATGGCTCGTCTATCTCTGGGATTCAAATGTCTCCCCTTTCAGTTTAGTTCGATGGTCTGGCCCCCTCGGCCCACGCCTTGTATCTGGCTGGACGTCTCGGCGATTCTCTCATCTGCCCCAAGAGGAAGCTGGCGCCCTACATGATTATGCGTATTCTCTATTTAGACTACGGGGCAGCGGGGAGTATGCCCTCGCATACATTCTTGCCCCCGGAGCATACGCCCGCAGTCCCATGATTAGGCGCATCCATGGAGTTGGGCGGCAGATGTTACTGCATAATCCAGCGCCGCCCAGCTCATATTTGCAGAGTGAAACTGGCTGTTCTACCAGCGAAACGCCACAGGCCCAATCCGTATCCGCCTCTGATTCTAGCTCTTTTGTTTCTGTACCATCACCGCCTCGTCGTGAACCTGGAATTCCCATTGTTTTCATGTATGGTGAAAATGACTGGATGGATGCCAAAGGTGGTTATACTGCGAAGGAAAAAATTGACCAAGAGAAAGAGCGTGTTCTTAAAGAAGCATCTCCCGAGGAGCGACAATCAGATAAGGGGTCAGCAAAAGTTGTTATTATCAAGAAAGCTGGGCACCATTTATATTTGGATGGGTGGCAGGAGTTCAATGATGTGATCCTGGATGAGATGAAAGATGTTGCCGACAATCATTCGATTCCTTCGTCGTCTTAATATCGGGGAACATTGCTTTACAAATAACTTTATGTCATGTTCTTTGTACACCTTTTGTCATATCAGATGCTTGGGTCTTTTATCTGCACATAGAATTTGATGATAGAAATACAATACGGCCATGGAAAGTTCTTTTAATCATTCTGATGGCTAGTTATTCGCATTAGCATCCCAGATGCGTATCTAACATTTTTAATATCAATTACTTTGAAAGCGTGCAGTTAAAATTTTGGGAGGCGAGCCGTTGCTTGCCAGCGCAAAATTGCAACTTTGATCGGATGTAAGGCCAAAGAAAATCATAACCTATGATAATAAAAGTAGAAAGTCAGTATGAATCTTACGGTTATAGCTCACAAACTCAGTCCTCGATGGGCGACGAGTCAAAGCGTCGTACCAAATACGATTCATTGATAGTCGGCGGTATATGCAGGTCCATGTTTCCCGGTACTGTGACTCCTCTTTCGTGGATGTGGTGGTATATCAAAATGTAGCCGCGGACCTGTAGGGAGCACACCATCAACATCTCCTTCATATTGTCCCACAAAAAAAGTGGAGCTCAACGAGGGAGAGGACGTCTGCTTGGACCCCCCAAGACGGCCACCGCCAAGCCCGCTTGTGGAGTGGGTTTGGCGATCCTCTAGAAGCTCGTGGTCGTCCTTCACATCCTCCCACTCCCCCCAATCCCCAGACCCGAGAATGCCTTCGCTAGGGGGGAAAGTCTTGTACGCGCTGGGGGACACTTTTGCGGATTGGGAAAGCTTTGGCAGCCCCCGCCTTACTCCTGCTTTTTCAGAAGAAGCGGAAGATCGACGAGAATGGTGTGTGGAGTGTTGTTTTCTTGCCGAATTGGCTGATTCTAGGGGGTGTTGAGCGTTGGTAAGTCTCTGAAATTTGCTGTTTACGGGAGGGACTTCTTCTGGAAGCAGCTCCGCAGGAAATATGCTGGAGAAAAATCTGTCAGGAGACACCGACTCGCTGAGATACAATCCGTCCGAAATGCACCTGAGGGCGTGGCGAGTCAGGAGATAGAGACTAAAATATGTGAGTATGACACAGTTGTAGAGAAGAACTGGGATAGACACAACGAATGTTAATGGAGTAAGAAAAAATGACCTAGAGATTGGCATCGAGAATAGCTTTCATTTGCGAGAATCAATGACCGATGGGGAGCAATTCTGGAGGTTGGGACGATGGTCATTGATCTGCTTAGTCATCACCCAATTGACTCGTTTAACTTGTTCCAAGTACAGGCAACCAGTTGAACAGACGAAGTAAAGTTGACAGTATCCCTAAGATAAACCCCAGTATGGAATCACAGTCTCAAGCTTTCCCCTGGGACCTGGGCGTCTTCGATGCCCACTGCCACCCAACAGACACCATGTCGTCCATTGACGACATTCCCACGATGAAAGCCAGAACGCTCGCCATTATGGCCACTCGAGAACAAGATCAACATTTGGTCGCCGAAGTTGCCACTAGACTTGATGACATAGATTTACTTGATCACTCTGATCCCAAGCAGTCCCGTCCGGAAAAAAAGATCATACCCTGTTTTGGTTGGCACCCTTGGGTCTCTCACTTAGTATTTGACGATACACATGTCCCCGGGAAAACGCCAATAGACAAAATCGAACATTACAAAGCAGTTTTAACCCCTCCTATCCAGGATGAACTTCTTCTCGCTGAACTTCCCTCCCCCCGCCCACTCTCTACTATCCTTCAAGAAACTAGACAATATCTCACCCAATTCCCTCACGCACTCGTCGGTGAGGTTGGTCTCGATCGCTCATTTCGTATACCGAATGCATGGTTTTCGCATGAACTAGAGAGTCGTGATTTGTCTCGCACCCCTGGCTTTCGGGAGGGCAGGACACTATCCCCTCATCGTGTGCCGTTGAGTCACCAAAAGGCGATTTTAAAGGCCCAGCTACGGTTAGCTGGTGAGCTACAGCGGCCTGTATCTGTGCATAGCGTTCAGGCACATGGTGCAGTACTAGAAATTTTGCGTGACCTCTGGAAAGGCTACGAGATACCTGTCCTGTCTAAACGACAACGACACCGACGCGGCAGTGCTGTGAATGCGCATGGAGACGAAAGTGAGGAAGAAATCGATAGGAATCAACACCCTACCTCTTCCGAGCCCTATCCGTTCCCGCCAAGAGTATGCATGCATTCATATTCCGGCCCGGCAGATCCATTAAAGCTTTTTTTGCACCCTTCCAATCCGGCAGACGTGTATTTTTCCTTTTCCAGCACAATCAATTTTCCCAATGGATCGGTAAGTAAAGCTGTAGAGGTTATGAAAGCTGTTCCTGATGATAGGATCTTGGTGGAGAGCGATTTGCACATAGCTGGAGAAAAAATGGACTACATGTTGGAAGTGATCGTACGGACCATTTGCGATGTTCGGTCTTGGAAACTAGAAGATGGAATTAAAAGGCTAGGCAACAATTGGAAGAGGTTCATCCATGGCTGATAGTGCCTCGCCTTCGGAATGGCAAGTAAGCAGGCAAGGGTTTCGGGCAAAATATAACACCAATCAGTTTTCGTATCTTTATGTTGGTTTCATTGTCTGCCCGAGTTTGTTTTGAAATACAAAATCGGTTGAATACATAACCGGACATCTAATTCCCGGCGTATTTTCCGTCTTTTCCATTTAGCTGCGCCTCTAAAACAGCACCCTTCCCATCCAGAACACTTCGAACCGCCTCTGGCAATAGTTTGGCTAATTCCTCCACAGTTCCCGCACGGCCGGCCCAAAGTTTACCACCAGCAGCCGCTTTTGCAATTCCAGCATAGTCTGGTGTTGGTGCAAACGAAATATTCAACTCCTCATTAGTGGCACGAGAGCCAGCCTCATCTGGATGCACAAGCAATAAACTGTTTCTAGGTGCATTCCAACCTTTGTTATTGAGAACGATTGTCAAAACAGGGATCTCGTATCGGCGGGCGATCCAGTACACCGACCCAGGAACGCTAAAAAGGAACGTTCCGTCTCCAACAACTTGACAAACAAATTTTCCCTTTCCACGCCCACCGTGTTGGTCATCCGTTGCGAGTTTAATACCAAGCGCACCACCACCAGACCAGCCGAGACCTCCTCCTCCGCAGTTAATCCAGGATTTGGGGAACGTGGCTTGGATGTGGGCAGAAACACGCTCAGCGAGAGTGACGGCTTCCACTGCCCAAATAGTATCTTCTGGGCACGCGCTTCGAACCTGCGAGAAAAGGTATTCTGGATTAAAAGGAGCGTCGACCCCCTGTGGTCTAGCAGCCTTTTCTGCCAGCAATCGCAGACGTTCCGAATAAGATTCTCTCACGGCAATAGACCGTTTCACATAAGCCTCTGTGGACATCATATCGGTGAGCGTATTCTGCGATGAGATGTATGTGTTTAGCTGTTCCAGGGCTGTTCCAGCATCGGCCCGGAACGTTGCCAGTGAGGGAATATAAAACAAAGGCATCTGTTGCTTTAATGGGTCCACATCGATATGAAATATCTTGGCGTACGAAAGTGGTTTTCCTTGTGTAGGTATCCATGGAACATCACAGTCTATTACCAGAATAACGTCTGCAGTTTTGATTGCCTCATGGCCGCTGACACGCAAGCCAAGCCAGCCAGGATGGTTTGCAGGAAAAGACATGTCGCTACCACCTGCATCAAGGACACGAAGGCCAGGAATAATGTCGGCAAGATGGACAAGCTGCTTGACCGCTCTCTCGTGGCGGCCTAAATACCCTACAATGACGAGGGGTAGTTGAGCCGAGACGATGGCTTCTGAAATTTGCTCCACACCGCTTATTGGGAGTGCTGCTGGATAGACAGCCCCCCAATGCTTCTGCTCAATGGAATATGGTTCGATTTCTTCCTCCATTACCTCTCTTGCGCCCACTAAATAGACAGGGCCAGTGGGGGCGCTTGTGGCAAATTGAAGAGCTCGATTGACCATCTGCTTGATGTTTTTCCCGGTTTTAATCTCAGCAGTATATCGGCAGTATTGAGAAACAATCTGCCTTTGATCTGGTACATCCTGTATCCAGTGAATATATTCCGTGCGAGATCCTCGCATTTCTCCCTCCGCGGTGAAAGGAGACAGACCAGCGAAAATGAGCACGGGGCAACGACCACACGAGGCATTGTGAATAGCAGAGCTCAGTGCTTGAGTACCCACGTCCACATGAACGATCACACATTGCGGTTTGTTTGTGAGACGTGCGTATCCGTCAGCCATCGAAAGTGCAACCATCTGTTAGGGTAAACCAGGGTAAGCCGCTCATCACTGTTCACGTGGTGTGGGAAAAAGCCAAGATGTCACCACAGCGACATCAACAACGCGACAAGGGTTGCTGCAGGGGAACTTTGCAATGAGATCGAGGTGTAAGACGAAGACCAGGACATACCTCGTTTGGGCATGTGATCACCTTCGGAAACGCGCCATTTCTTTCGGCCTGGCCCTTGATGAAAGCCTCCAGAATTGACGGATGATCAGATCCCAAATTCGCGAAGACATAGCGAATTCCAGCCTGGTTTTGCGCATGTCAATTCTAATCGTATGTGGTAAGTTAAGGGTCTCATACATCCCAAATCGCTTCAAGGAATGCGAATGAAGCAGTGTACCCCCTGTGAAAAACGTACCCGCATTAGTACTGGTATAGCAAATATGGTGTTATATACGCACATCTTTCTCGATTTTCAAGTTCCAGACCAGAGAAAGCCGAGAAAAATGCCGAGATCTAGAGAGTTGTTTATGGAAGCCGGTTGAATGTGAATAATAACCCTGGGAAAACAGCTACGAAATGTCAATTGTTTCAAATATGTGATTTTTGTGCCATGCAGGTATGAAGGATAGTAACAACAAGACTTGAAGCTGATAATCAGTTAATAAAGACCCCATGAGAACCGAATTCGGCCCGCTTGAGAACCCCGCGGCCAATCAGAATAAGCTCAAGGAACAGCCAAGCTAGTCCGTTCTAGGACTAGAGCCCACATACATAACTACCGGTCGAGGCTCCGGCTTGGCGTTATGACATAACAATGACGCAGTTTGCCCCTTCCAGAACAGCAGGAGCTGCACAGCTTTTCCCCTCCAAAACTCCACGAACAAGAACGGAAGCTTGAGGAGTTCTACACCGCTGAAGCATACAAATTGGCCCAGAAGTCTGTTCGATACTGGCCAGGCATCGATTGTGCACTATCAACAAGGTTTTAGCAGAGTTGTCTTGACTCCTATCATTTTCTACTGACTTGGGACTGGCCTTGCCATTACTGTTGTATAAAATGAACACACTACTGGTGATTTTTTTGTTCTAAAATCTTATCATTTTTCCCTAATGCAAATATGGCATACCTTTGTGTCGATATTTGGCGTCTCTCTCAATATCCCTCCTTGAAACCATATATCTGGACATTTGCAAAAGCATTGTTCGGCGTATCAGTTACTTTTTACTGCGTCGTGCTGGCTATTTCTTCACTTCAGCCGATCAGTCGACACCGAACCTGCTTTAAAATGATTTCTGAGCGTGTTGTCCAACTCTGCCAAGAAGGCACCACAGTCAGCTCCGAAATGGCAAAAGACCAGAACACAATTCCTCATGATACAATTGTGCGGGTTCTCTCGGAGAAATCGAGGAACCTTGACGAATATCCTAACTCCAGGATCCAACACCATTTTGCAAAGGATTTGAACACTGCTCTACAGTGCGGAAAATGGGGTTCACAGCGACCCAGTGATCTCTTCCTCAAAGTACAGTATTGAGTACCCCTGGTGGACTAGAATACTGAAGTCAGGGCAGATATATCATGATGCGCTTTGTCCACTTATGCAAGACCCTATGTCTGGCCTGGTGTCACCTCCTCTGATGGGTAGCTCCGGTGTGGTGCCCTTGACAATAATTGGTACCCTGCCAGATATTTGTCACCATTTAGCCAACTGTATTGTAAGAGCGGAGAAAGAAATAATTTTTCTTACAAGCTACTGGATATATTCAAATAACTCTCAACTTCTGACTAATGCAATGAGAGAATTATCGAAGCGCACTGCTCTGCGAGGAACAAGAGTGGTAATGAAGATGATGTATGACCGGGGGAACGTGAAACAAGTAAGTTGCAGAATGCTTAGTGGCTAACTAATCTGCACTCGACTTATGTTCTAACAGTAACACAACAAGGTCTTAAATAATCGCCAGCCGGTTAGCCGAAACGAGGCTCTGAGCGAGAGGGTTCGACTTCCTTCACCGGAAGAGATTCCTAACATTGATCTACAAGTGCTCAATTACCATCGTCCTGTGGTCGGAACTCTTCACTCTAAAGTTATGATTGTAGATAGAAAAATGGCTCTTCTCATGAGCAATAATATACAGGTTCTGAGCCCGTTGTGTGAGTTGATGCTTCGGCTAACTACCTTTAGGATAACGATAACCTCGAGATGATGGTTAGATTTGAGGGCTCTATTGTTGATTCGTTTTACGATATGGCCTTGATTTCCTGGGATATATCGCTTCAACCGCCACTGCCCATGATCGAATCCCCGGCTTCACTTGAAGAACCTCCAAGCTTTGCAAACAATATTCAAGTAAATGAGAGCAATGAAGCGTATAATACGTATAGAATGGCCTCAAAGTTTTAGTCAGATTGGTACTAATAGATTTCCGCAGCGTCGAACTCCCTCAAAAAGGCGATAATGCAAGTGACTCGGGGCACTTCCCTGGAAATATAGCATATGATATAGACATTGCTTCTGAAACAGAAAGAGTAAAAATAAGACTTACACCAGTCTTAGGAGAAACTCGAAGGGACTGTGTATCGCGGCATTTAAGTCTGTAATCACTCCTTCAACAATAAAGCATTGTCTCCGTTAACATTGGCTATTATTAGATGTCCCGGCAATCCCTAGCGCTATTGGGGATGCACCAGAATGGGAGGCAGATGATCACATGCTGCCCTACTTCTTACATCCGCACCACCAGCCATTTCCAATGGCAATGGTAAACCGTGAGCCTTGGGGAGGTGAGCCGATTGGCCCATGGCCTTTTTTAAACTGTCATACTGACTGCTTGTAGCGTTAAATCACTCAAGCATATATACCCCTCAAAATACAGCATTTCTTGCCGCAATCGAAAGTGCTGAGTACAGTATTTTTATCCAGACGCCAGATCTAAACGCCGAACCTTTACTCAAGCCACTTATTGATGCGGTTCGTCGCGGAGTAGTAGTAACCTGCTATCTTTGTCTCGGCTACAACGACGCAGGTCAGCTGCTACCTTTTCAGAACGGGACCAATGAAATGATCTGTAATCGTCTCTATAACTCATTATCCTGTGATGAAGAGAAAGTTAGGTTACGTATATATAATTACGTTGCAAAAGATCAGACAAAACCGATACATAATTCATTCAAAAAGCGAAGTTGCCATATCAAATTAATGATTATTGACGAGAAGGTTGCCATTCAAGGTACGTTTAATACTATCCCTACCATTCCCCAAACATATAACTTCGATCTCACGCGAGCAAAATATCTGTAAACAGGCAGTGGAAATTTGGATACCCAATCGTTCTTTCATAGCCAGGAAACAAATGTGCTCCTTGACTCTGCGCTAATCTGCCAAAATTGGCTGGAAGCCCTTCGAAAAAACCAAAACACTTCAATATATGGCGCTGTCAGCACCAGAGATGGATGTTGGCATGACCCAAAAACAGGAGAGTTGGCCGTTGGCTCAATTGGGACAAATCCTGGGAAATTTAGCTGGTTAAGGGGTGTGATTGGTGCAGTAAAAAGGGTTAGGGGGGTTGGAGGATTTTGAGAAGCTACACGGAGTATAGAGGATGTCAATATTGGTGGATATACTCCGTACAGTATGGCTCTGTTGCCCCTTCTTGCACAAAGTATATGATAAGCCCAAAAGTGTTCTGTATGAGTGAGAACCAACAGTGTAATATCACGAATTCTGGCGTATGTTTTATTATATGTACACTGAGAAAAAGGCGGACAAAAACTTGAAAGCAGTGAAATATCAAATGAGGAATTGTTTTCACCTCTTCACCAAGGCTACACTCGAAAATATTCACGCCACAGAGCCCCCAGCTAAAAAGGGTATGAGAGACAGGAGAGTTAGAAAACAGACGCAGGGTAGGGACACTCCTTAGCAGAATTATTAAAACAAATAAATTATCCAGGCGTATGGTGTGCCGTTTCATTCCCTGGCCCTCAAAAACAGATGTCTCCAGAATATCGGCCAAAAATTATTATTTTTAATGTTAAAAAGATGACCCCCAAGAAACGAAAGATGGAAAAAATACAAAATATCAACACACCATGCATAGGTAATTCTCATGCTTATCCAAAACAAGAACAATAAATGACAAAGATCTGGTTCACTTTTAGGGAAGAAAGTGTAGCCGAGCAGGGATCAGGCCGTAGTAAGCATTTCTGACAAGATTACATATTTGCCAGTTCGTGGTCGATTTGGCGGTCAAGGAACGATTTCTTATCGCCAGTCAATGTAGTCTGAAGGCGTTGTTCAACAAGTGCACGAACTAAATATCTCTTAGCATCAATGATTAAAACATGATACTCTATCTTCGAAAATACATACCTTGTTTCTTGGTCACGCTGTCCAAATCAACTTCAGCAAGACAAGTGCGGATAGCAGCGGTAATAGCGGTTTCATCTGGTCCCTGATTCGGCGGGTTTCTAAAATCTATCATTGTGCTGGTAGGTCGGGACAATGGGCTACGTAAACTCTGTCGTTGACCTGCTTGACTATCTGGTGACAACATCCCAATTCCACTCAAGCGGCTGGCGTTTGCAGAACTTTCCTGATAATGGCTCAAGTTTGCGACGGAAAGATGTTGCGAGTTTCGAGCCTGAGGATTATCAGTGTACGGAGTGAATTGAGTCATGTGGGAGTTCCGGTTTCCAGGAATAGCCAAAGTAGATGTTGATTGTGGAAGAACGTAAGGAGTGTGGTGTGGTCCTTGGTTCGGGAATCCGGTGAGAATAGTGGACGCTGGCTTGACTGAAGAATATGTCGAATGCATGTCATCCATCTCCATACCGACGTCATCGGAATATTGCTGATATTGTTTCTCTTGTCCACCCCGTCGGCCAGGTAGGTTATTTATAAGAGCATAGTCGTCCCAGCGTTGAAGAGGGATGCTTCGGGGATCAAATCCTTCATCTTCCACAGCAACTACACGTTTATCGCCCTTTTCGCCAATAACGATACGAGTGTTTCCCCAAGAGAAGTTATCCTGATTCCAGAAGGAATAAACCGGAAGAACAAAGCTGTAGATTGGATAGGCCAATATATAAATGATCATCCATCCAATATGCTGCCACTGACGTTTGATAATAAAAATAATTGCTTGTAGACCATAAACGGCTGCGAGGATTGCAATTGAGATTGTTGGGAAAGGACCGGTTCTGCTTGCTACGCGATAAATCAAGTAGCCCAAGTACACAGTTGTTGCTGGAAGAATAATAGTTCCGAACAAGTCAATAAAGACGACGAAACGCATACTGAAACAACAGAAGCCGCACAAGTCCTTGAGGAACATCAGCTCTGCTAGATTGTGAATCGTAGAGTTAATCCAGCGACGTCTCTGAGAAAGAAGGACGCTCCAGGTTTCAGGGGCTGCTGTGCTCGCATATGCGTCGGGTATAAATTTATAGGACATATTTGGGAAATGCTTGGTCATCAATGTCGTGAGATATCGATCTTCACCAAGAGACAAGAGATTCTTTTTGTGCAGCGTATCGACATCACCGTCAGAGTATTCGTTAATGACCTTGTCAGAGATAATTAATGGTCGCCCTTTGTCGGCACTTCTCAGGCGGTACATGCAAAAGCTATTTAGAAGTCAGTGTCGTGTTCACAGATAGACATAAGAGAACTCTTAAGAGTCATTCTTACCATCCGGGAAGGCAGGTAACGCTGCCAAAAAGGGATTCAAAGGCCTTTGCCAAATGGTGGGAGATGTAGTATTCGTAGACCTGTATCATAGTCCACCAAGAACGCTCCTCATTCTGCAAACTGGTTTCACCACAGATTCCAGCAATTTTGGCGTCATTCGCACAGCTTGCAACAAGACGATTAAGTGAATCCTCCTTAACACTGGTATCAGCATCAACCATGAGCACATATTCGTATAACTCAGGGTCAACACCAATTACATTATTGATCTGATGGAACATTTCTAACTCCAATGGAGACATCATCGAGCGATGGTGGACGCGATTCAGAAAGTTGAGAAGCATAACTTGTGAATCACGTTTTCCACGATTTCCTGGTTTTGATTTGATTTGCTCTGATTCTTTTCCAACTTTGACAACAACAATGTAAGGGACAACGTTTCCTTCATATTCATAAAGACCAGAGTAGACCTTTCCATAATTTAGCTGTTCACTCCCCACGCCAACGGATTTGAATGGAAGAGCTGGTGGATCGATTTTTGGATCAACGCCCAAAATGTCCAGGACGATCTTTGGGGTGGGTCTATCATTACCTCCACCAACGATCATGCCGTCACAAATGACAAAAATGAGCTTCCTTTTGTTATCATATTGAAGAGCTGTGAGGGAATCAAGTCCTTTTCGCAGCTGATCTTCTCCTTCTGTGTAAGCTGGCACATGGCAGATAACAAATTTGTCTTGTGGGGAAGGCTTTCGTTTGGTTCCAAGTTGGAGAGCAGCCAAGAATTTAATCAAGATGACGGAACAGAGAATAATCGTAAACGCCAGAAGAATGTAGTTGTTCGCCTGGCATCTAGCCGTCTCTCGAAAATCCAATTTACCAACGTAAAATTGGTTGTTGAGACAATTCAGACTATTAACGAACTCACGGGTGTCTTTCCATTGGCTTGTTATGTCCGTGCCGGCATTTTTCTTGAATAGATCGGTCACTGCGGCAGGAAGAAAGTCATATTGTTTCAATTCGTTCTGAACCTTAACAGTATAGAAGTAGTCTGTCAAATCGTAGATGTTGTTCCTGATGACTACCCACTGTCTAGAACGGTCCGCAGCTTCTTTTGGTAGTGCTTTTCTTGAGTGTACCAAGTCTCCCTTATAGTATTCCTTCATCCTAGGAAGAAATGTGTTGCCATACCAATCAATCTTATTCATAGTAAGGGTGCGGTCGGGTTGGAATATCGGCCCGGAGTTGTGGATAGCTTCTCTGCGCTCAATAGCCTCCGAATTATTATATTGCAATTGAATACTGGTACCAATATCGAACCCGGGGCAAGCATAAGTGAGGGGTAACGGAAAGTAGGCGTCCATATTCATACCGGCAAATGGCCTCATTTGATCCCTGCCAGTAGGATATTTGTTATTAGCATGAGTGGATTTCCAAAATTTGCTGATATCGTAGACTTTTCCATGAACGCTGACGAAAAAATCATTGTCGCCCTGATGAAAACCAACTTCTCTGTTCGTCCAGACTTTGTCTTTGTTAGGGCAAAGTAAGTCACCAAAGAAAATAATGTAGAAAATAACAATAGCATTCAGTAAGAAAATCAGAAGCATAAGAACAACCTTTTCTCGCCATGCCATACGGACATCTGGGCGCTTCATTCGACCAACGTAACGAAGTACGAACGATGGAATCCAGAATGTGATTCCCCAAACAAAACCAGTCCAGATACGACGATTGAGAGGTATCTTCTTTTGCTCAATCTTTTTCGGATCTGCAAGTTCAGGGTCGAGGGCAGTCCATCTGCCAAGATCTTGATCATAGTACACGTTTTCATGCTGTCGATCGTCGCCTTTCGGTCCCAGGCCATAATCACCAGTTGCTACTTGTACTGGCTGAGACATCATAGTAGGCGCAATTGAGCGAGCCGGACCACCTAAAGCACTAGGAGCCCTGGGTCCCATTGATTGCCGATTCAAGCTCATCAAATTCTCCCGGCTGCCCAAGGTGCTCATGTTATCCGGGGGAAAGAATCCACTGCCATTGGCAGGCGATGGAGCACCATAGCCACCATCAAATGGTGTAGCGTCAGGAGTACTGAAAGGGTTAACAGGCACCGCAGGCTTCAGATCAAGCATCGATTCTGCACCCCACCACGCGGATTCCCGCATCCAAATCCGTTCCTTCGCAACAACGACGTCACCGTTACTCCATCCCCGTTCAATAATCCAGTTCTCAACGCCGTCTTTTCCTTCTAAACATCCAAGAGGGGCATATCGGCCAACGAATTCTTCTATGTCGAAGTCTGCTGTGAAGTCCAGGTGTTTATTCCGACGGTTGGCCCATTCAGCGAGTCTCCAAGAACGAAGTTGTCGAGACACGGCACCTGCAGACCACGCCGATGTAGGCGAGGATAAGGAAAAAATCTCGGCCGGCAAATCATCTGTTGGGTGAACTGAAATATGATACCAAACCCTGCTGCTACCAAGGGTGGCATTAAGATCGAAGCGGCCTCGTTGACCGAAGTTCAGATCACCTCCATTGACGGGATACAGAACCCTTTTCAAAAATGCTGTAGAATCTAATTCAACTCCAACCTTTTCAAGAGCCCCTTGTATCCTGTCTCGCTCTCGCTCACGCAATCGGCCAGCAGAGCCATTCAAGATACCAAAATCGACTTCCACCTCTGCAACGGCATTTTCCATTTCCTTGATGACCGAATGTCCTGGGTTTACCATGTTGATACCGTCATCTTTCATTTCCGCATTAATACCAATAGAGTCGTCGAAAACGCCTCTAAGAGAGACCGCTTTGCCTAACGGTTCACCTGGAATCTCAACAACAGTGATACTCACCGTGTCTTCTTCTGAAAGTGGGCTTGGAGTCTCGGGTAGACTATCAATAGAGCCATTGTTATGAGAGCCCTGAAGTTCGGCGCGAATGGTGTTATTAGCTTTAGAAATGACCCAGTCCAAAAGAGTTTCGTATAGTCCCAGAATTAACGACTCCCGCTCTTCTGTCGAGCAATTTTTCAGGAGAATAATGGGGTCAATATCTAGAAGGCCACCAATGTCTTCACATAAGTCTTCCAGTTCCTCTTCTTCAACCAGAAAACCTGCAGTGTTGCCAAGTTTAAGCAAGCCAGCAAGAACAGAGAGGAGGCCACGGAGCTCAGCGCCTTTAATACCAAGGGCCCTAAGATTGGCTCGAAAGTCCTCAGCTGCGGCACCATCGTCTGTGGTGGGAAGGTAAGAGGGAGGGTCGTATGACTGTGATCTGTTAAGTAACGAGTATGTCTCTGGGTGTTTAAGGCTTAAGAATTCCCGTTCTGCAGGAGTAGAAGCTGACGACAAGAGATAATAGAAAACATCAAAAACACGATATCCGCGCTCAGAAGGAATACTCGTCAGCCCACCGGCAATATTAACACCGGATGTAGACAAAGCTAGAGTTACATCGGTGACTGTTCCGGTAAGAGTGAATGTGTAGGTGACAGCGAATGATGAGTACTGTAAACAGGAGGGGTTAAAAGGCGTGACATGAGAAACGAATGGCCGAATTGCGGCTAAGGCTATGTGGAGGATCTCTGGAGTAGATAAAGGTAGAGACAGGAGGAAGGGGGATAAAACAGATGGCGTATTGTGATGAGAAGAACTAGATTAGAAGAGGCGTCAGTAAACAAGAATGATAAATGGATGCTAGAGCAACAACAGACCATAGCACAATGCATCCGTCTTCTGCTCTCCGTCGAGCATGCTCCCAGGCTCTCCTTGCAATAGAGGCATCGATGGTACCGCCTAGCTCTCCATTGGGTCCTGGGTTCAGGCTCGTTGACACTGTGTTCACGACGATACTGGTTGTGGCATCATGCTGGTAAGGTTGTCCGGAAAGGAAAGCGTTGTGGAGGGAGTTTAGTAGCGTTGTAGTCGAGACCTGTGTGGCTTGCTGCAAGGCAGAGCGAGGGCCAGCAGGAGATGAGGTCGTAGAATATATCGACATCCGGTTCGTCATGGTTAAAGACCAAGCAGTCTTCCTGGGAGAACCAGGGTCGAAAGATCTGGGTAGAAACGGTCGAGATGTATCTAGACCGCTCGTTCAAGTATAGAGACCAAATATGGCTTGACTATCGTTGGTGAAAA
Organism: Ophidiomyces ophidiicola; assembly: GCF_022830035.1. Classification (NCBI taxonomy): domain Eukaryota; kingdom Fungi; phylum Ascomycota; class Eurotiomycetes; order Onygenales; family Onygenaceae; genus Ophidiomyces; species Ophidiomyces ophidiicola. The sequence goes on from NW_026054664.1 coordinate 162,057, forward strand.
GATAACGAAGAGCAGGGGCGATCAGAATGCTCTCCCAATTCTGATGCCCGATGGCAAACTGGACATTCCTTGACAGCCCTGAAACACTACAGCAATGGGCCAAAATGCAGGAAGTGAGGGAGATGGATGGCCAGAACGAAAATGTAGGCAAAATTCCCCCTCCGCTAAATCAACGAACGAAGGTAGAAAAGTAGCAAGCAACGAACGAGAGACTGGAAGACAAAGCGTGATCGCAAGTGACAGCGAGGTTGTGGATGATCTGCTGTCAGGAATTGCTTGTCTCACTTCTCACTGCTTTGTTGACGGTGTTCCGTCGACGTACGGTATTGGACAGAACATGGCGTTACAATACAATCGCTTACATAAGCGGCTTTTAGGCAGATCGTCGCCCACGCCGCAAACCACCGCTCGCGGCCGCTGATCATGGGGGAAAGGAGAACGATCCGAGGGGGCAAGCGTTCGATATGGTATGCTGTGTGTACATGCATTACGCGTTGAGATAGGGTAGGTATGCGAAAGTCACCCGATCCTCATGCACAGGGTGGGTGATCTAAATATGGCAGCAAGGTTTCAGCGGAAAAAGTCAAGATTCTGGTGTGTCTGCACCGCGGCGCGGGAAGGGCACCGGAGGAAAGCTGTATGTTTCAGTTGCGCTGGATCCTGCCATCGGCGAGTGGAGGCTCTAAGGAGAATCCATCCCACCATCTTCAACGGATGCCTCAAAGAAGCTGCCTCAGCCGCATTCTCGCCGCCAACTGGCCTGGCATCGACAGTGCACTCTCCGGACGCCCCCTTTTTTGTCCCGATGCGACCGGGAAGAGAGCAGCCCTGATTTTCTCTATGATCGGAGGGCGATGAAACGCCTCCCTGCCCATGTCCCGCCCGTGCCAAGCCCGCCTGCACACCTCGCGAGCGAGGGTTCTGTCACGTGCGCAGGTGCGGCGCGAGGCGGAAGCGAGGCCCTGATTGGTTGGCATGGCAATTGACCCACGCTAGCCCCGAAAGGAATGCGATGGACCAGCAGCCGCGCACAGACCAGCGCCCGCCAACCTGGCGTCAATTGGCTGGCTGAGCAGCGCCACCGTCGACGGACTGGCCGTGTCCTGGTTGATGCCAGCAGGGGAGCGAGCGAAGGTTTTTCAGACGGACGCAAAAAGGGGCGCGGGACCGATGGCGGAAGGGCAAGAGATATCATCCGCTGTCTTCTTCATAACGCAGGATATGCGCATCACTGGGCGTCCAACAGCCTCCTGATTGTTCCTTCGGGGGCGTCAAGCTTGCCGTACAGCTTGTCTGGCTTGCTCCGTCCTCCGTACCAGGATCCATTTATTACCGCGGCAGCGCGCCAATGGGACGCCCTTGCGAACCTAAATGAGATCCACTCCTTACCGCTTGCCAGCCAATGGCTGCAGCCAAAATGAAATGCGCCGTTAGTTTCCTGACACCGTATATTCACGTACCAATACGCGTTTCAAGACCACTTGGCTTCGTTCGGCTTCGCTCCGCATTATCACCGACGACATTCGAATTTCTCCTCCATCGACATCACCTCTCACGCCAGGTCGACAGAACAGCCTTCGTTTGTCCTTTCTCCTCGACTTCCACCTCCAGGGGAACGTTCTTTTTCTCCTGGTTCCCTTCTCTCGTTACCGTTGCGTGCTTTTGGGCCCCTTGTTTTTGCACAACATCAACATTTACCTTGTGCTTGACAAGCTGTCGTTCTGATCATACGAGACTCCTCCTTGCTATTCCATTCTTTGGCTAGCAGCTTCGCAGACCCCCTCTTCCACCAACCTCTATTCATGTCTTGAAACGTTACCTGCTTGGTCTCGAATCGCTTCCGCCCATTTGCTCCCGGCTTCCGCGACCAAGTCTGCAAGCGTGGTCTGTTGATCAAGCATGGCGACAAGCTCGCAGGGGCCGTCTGCCCCATCTCACAACCAGTCATCACTACCTTCTCTACCCCAACATCTTCAAACAGATGCCCATTTGGCTGCTCATCTAGCGAGCCGGTAAGACGCCCACGCTGTGTCTCAAACAGTACTTCTACCAAGGCCATCTCGAACTAACAACTATTTTCGGTTTCTGGCAGATTTCATGTCTCCCTTCCTACAGCTAGACTGTCTTCACATGCTTTAATATGTTTGAATACATATACGTCGTCAACAAGAGGCCCCGATGGCCTCAAGGCTGGCAGTGCGATGGGGGAGGCGGATGATTTGGCAAAACGTGCCTGGACAAGACTCGGGGCTAGAGGAGAAAATCAGGCCGTTGTTTTCTTGTATGTGACTCTTTGTAGGTCCTCTGAGTCTTGAGTCTGCGTACTAACCTCCTTAGGGGCGAGTCTGGCTCGGGCAAAACAACGATTCGTTCTCACCTTGTGTCCTCTTTACTTTCATTCTCATCCACTCCACTTTCCACCAAATTGTCTTTGGCAGCCTTCGTTTTCGACACGCTTACAACCACCAAAACCGTGACGACCCCAACTGCATCGAAAGCAGGTCTATTCTTCGAACTACAATACGATGGTTCTTCCACTGTTAACCCGACCTTAATTGGCGGCAAACTTCTAGACCACCGGTTGGAACGGAGTAGGATTGCGTCCGTACCCACCGGCGAGCGTAGTTTTCATGTTCTATATTATCTATTAGCCGGAACCAGTGCCGCCGAAAAGACACATCTCGGGTTGGACACATCAGACAACGCCCTTGCGACTGCACCGACAAAACTAGCCTCAGGACATGTTGCGCATAAGCGTTGGCGATATCTCGGACACCCAACTCAGTTGAAAGTTGGCATTAATGACACGGAAGGGTTTCAACATTTTAAGACCGCATTGCGGAAACTAGAGTTCCCTCGAAGTGAGATAGCAGAAATTTGCCAAATCCTTGCCTGTATTTTGCACATTGGGCAGCTGGAATTTACCACCGGCCAGGCAACACGGACTGGCGCTGACGAGAGCGGCGGATATTCCCATGAGGGGGGTGAGACTGTGACAGTGGTTAAAAATAAGGACGTTCTGAATATTGTGTCTGCATTCCTTGGTTTGAGCGTTGACGAGCTAGAAATGAGTCTTGGATACAAGACGAAGACGATTCATAAAGAACGAGTTACTGTCATGCTGGACCCAAAGGGCGCTCGAACAAACGCGGATGGGTTTGCCCGGACACTTTACGCTCTTCTTGTCGCCTATGTGATTGAACATATCAACCAGCGGGTCTGTGCTCCTGAAGATACCGTTGCAAACACAATCTCTATCATCGACTTCCCTGGCTTCGCACAGGCATCCACCACGAATTCCACCCTTGATCAACTGTTAAATAATGCCGCAGCAGAGTCTCTTTATCATTACTGCCTGCAAAATTTCTTCGAGCGCCAAGCAGATATGCTAGAAACTGAGGAGGTTAATGTTCCAGCTACTAGCTATTTTGATAACTCCGATGCCGTAAAAGGACTTCTCAAGCATGGTAATGGTCTTCTTTCTATCTTAGATGACCAAACCAAACGTGCTCGAAGCGATATGCAATTTTTGGAAAGCATCAGAAAGAGATTCGACAATAAAAATACGGCTATCGCCGTGGGTAGCTCCACGGCAGTTCTACCGGGGAGTAATTTCGCCAGTGAAAATGCGGACCCGATTTTCACTGTGAAGCATTTTGCGGGAGAAGTTGATTACCCTGTCAAAGGCCTCATTGAGGAAAATGGTGATTTGGTGTCAGGGGATCTACTTAATATAATTAATTCTACCAAGAGTGGATTCGTTCGGGAGCTGTTCGGTCAAGAAGCCTTGCAGACAATTTGCCACCCTAAAGAAAAGAATACCATCATGCAAGCTCAAGTCAGCTCTAAGCCACTAAGAATGCCCAGCATGGCACGACGGAAAATGAGTAAACCCTCAAGATTTGCATCTTTCGGGTCACAGTCAGAGCCAGATGAAACCGATGATGCCAGCACGTCTACAATTGCCAAAAAAATTGGTTCCGGTGGGAAGAAGGGGCAGGTAGCCGGTGCCCCCAAACAGGGCGCAGCGGGTCAATTCCTCGCTGGTCTTGACAATATCACCAAATCTCTCTCCGCTACAAATGTCAATCCATATTTTGTCTTTTGTCTCAAACCGAACGATCGACGAATTGCGAATCAGTTCGATAGCAAGTGCGTGAGAACCCAGGTTCAGACTTTGGGAATTGCTGAAATTAGTCAACGTCTTCGAAATGCGGACTTTTCCATCTTTTTGCCATTCGCAGAATTCCTTGGACTTGCAGAGGCTGAATCAGTTATTGTTGGCAGTGACCGGGAAAAATCTGCTCTAATTGTAGAAGAAAAAAGATGGCCGCAGAACGAGGCCCGCGTTGGCAGCACAGGCGTTTTCCTAAGTGAAAGGTGCTGGGCAGACCTTGCTAAGGTCGGCGAAAGAGTTGTTCCAAGTTATAGTGGGGAAGGGACAGATGATGGCAGAGACGCCGCTTTGCCTACCGGAGCCAATCCGTATGGTGACTCCAAGGTTCGTTTACTGCCCTCTGGAGAATCAACTCCTGGAGCATTTATCTATGGGGATGATAAGCAAGGGTATTTCGGAAGCCGGGAATTGGATGGCCGGTCAGATGCCGGCGCTTCCGCTTTCAATTCCGGTGATATGTTCAAGAATCTAGAGACCCGAGAGCAAATGGCGGAGCGAAGTAACGAAAAGCAAATGGTTGAGGTTGAGGATGTTATCGTCTCAGGCAGCCGTAAGCGCTGGCTTGCTCTCGTTTACCTTCTTACTTTCTATATTCCCGATATCTTGATTAAATGGGTCGGCAAAATGAAAAGAAAGGATGTTCGCATTGCTTGGCGGGAGAAGCTTGCTATCAACATCCTCATTTGGCTCTGCTGTGGGCTTGCTGTTTTTTTCATTGTCCTGTTCCCGCGCTTGATTTGTCCGACGCAACATGTTTTTTCTGCCGCAGAACTTTCATCCCATGATGGCAAGGGAAAGAATGGGGCCTATACTGCCATTCGAGGAGAAGTCTTTGACCTCGGGGCATTTCTTCCCGCCCATTACCCCGGCATCATTCCTCGACAAGCCTTACTTAAATATGCCGGCGTCGACGCCACACGCTTGTTTCCTGTTCAAGTTTCAGCGCTTTGTAAGGGCAAGGGTGGTGACGCTCAGCCACTTGACCCTTCAGTCATATTCGATTTTACACCTGTTAATGTATCTGGTTCCGCTAATGTCGTGAGCGGCAACGATAAAAACTTCCAATACCACGACTTCCGATCTTTCAAAAATGATTCTCGTCCAGCTTGGTACTATCAAAAAATGCGGTATCTTCGCTCGAATTATAAGAAAGGAGAGCTGGGTTACACTATGAAGCATCTTAAAACACTTGCAGAAAAGAGATCACAGTACATTGCTGTCCTACATCAAGGAGTATATGATTTAACGAATTACATCGCAGGTGGTCGGTATACAAGACTCCAGGACGGAAATAATAATCCAGGCGTGGATGTGGATTTCATGGAGCCCCGTGTGGTTGAATTGTTCCAGCAAAAGTCTGGATTTGATATTACTGAATACTGGAACAGGCTCCCAATCAGCGGAACCCAACGTTATGATATGGAGGTATGCCTAAACAATTTATTCAAGGTTGGAAAGGTGGACACCAGAAACTCTACACAATGCCTCTTTTCTCAATATTTCGTGCTCGCCATCTCAATATTGTTGGCAAGTATAATTGGTTTCAAGTTCTTAGCCGCACTACAATTTGGGAGGAAGAATACTCCAGAAAATCTCGATAAATTTATTATATGCCAGGTACCGGCGTATACCGAAGATGAGGATTCTCTTCGCCGTGCAATGGACTCTATGGCTAGAATGAAATATGATGACAAGCGAAAGCTCCTGGTTGTTATTTGCGATGGTATGATTATTGGACAAGGCAATGATCGGCCCACACCTCGCATTGTTCTTGATATTCTAGGCGTCCCAGATACTGTTGATCCGGAGCCATTGAGTTTTGAAAGTTTAGGAGAAGGAATGAGACAGCACAACATGGGCAAGGTCTATTCTGGCCTGTACGAAGTCCAGGGCCATATTGTCCCATTTTTGGTTGTTGTGAAAGTTGGTAAACCGTCTGAAGTCTCCCGCCCTGGTAATCGTGGAAAACGTGACTCTCAGATGCTTTTGATGCGGTTCCTCAACCGTGTTCACTACAATGCGCCAATGAGCCCCCTTGAATTGGAGATGCATCATCAGATCCGAAATATCATTGGAGTGAACCCAACCTTTTATGAGTTCATCCTACAAGTTGATGCAGATACCATTGTTGCAGCAGACTCTGGTACTCGAATGGTGGCTTCCTTCTTACACGATACCAAAATTATTGGGCTTTGTGGGGAAACAGCTCTCAATAACGCCAAATCATCTATGATCACCATGATTCAGGTTTACGAGTACTGGATTTCTCACAATTTAACTAAAGCTTTTGAAAGCTTGTTCGGCTCCGTGACCTGTTTACCCGGTTGTTTTAGTATGTACCGAATCCGCGCTGCGGACACGGGAAAGCCTCTGTTTGTGAGCAAAGAAGTCGTAGATGCTTATGGGGAAATTCGTGTTGATACCCTTCATATGAAGAACCTTCTTCATTTGGGTGAGGATCGATATCTCACAACACTACTGCTGAAGCATCATCCAAAATACAAGACTAAATATATTTTCAATGCGCATGCATGGACCGTCGCACCTGATAGTTGGACTGTTTTCTTATCACAACGACGCAGATGGATTAACTCCACTATCCATAACTTGATCGAACTTATCCCACTCCAACAACTTTGTGGATTCTGCTGCTTCAGCATGAGATTTGTTGTTTTCGTCGATCTTCTTAGCACAATTGTCCAGCCGGTTACTGTCGCCTATATTGTCTACCTTATCGTCCTTGTGGCAATGAATCCAACTCTGATTCCAATCACAGCCTTCATTTTGCTTGGTGCTATCTACGGTCTGCAGGCGCTTATTTTCATTCTCCGTCGAAAATGGGAGATGATTGGTTGGATGATTATCTATCTCCTTGCTATGCCTATATTTTCCCTAGGTCTTCCTCTCTACGCTTTTTGGCATATGGATGACTTCACATGGGGTAATACACGTATTGTCACTGGGGAAAAGGGCCGTAAGATCGTCATCACAGACGAAGGCAAATTTGATCCATCTTCAATTCCAAAAAAGAAGTGGGAGGAATATCAGGTTGAACTTTGGGAAGCCCAAACGTACCGTGATGATCAGTCCGAAGCATCCGGATACTCTTATCGAACCAAGTCGTACCACCCAGCGATGTCTGAATATGGATATCCGCCCGTACGACCAGCCTCTCAGCTCGATTATAATCGCCAATCCCGAATGTCTCTTACTGCCTCTGAACTCCTTGGCCGCGGTTCGGAGCTCGAGATGACTGATTTCTCTGGTCTCCCAACTGACGATGCCCTGTTGGCGGAGATCCGAGACATCTTAAAAACAGCCGATTTGATGACCGTCACGAAGAAGAGTGTGAAGCAGGAGCTCGAACGAAGATTCAATACCAACCTGGATGCCAAACGAGCGTACATTAACTCTGGTATGTTCTCTTGACAATCCGAGCTTGTTAGTTACTGACCCGACTTTTCTTTGCAGCTACGGAGGCCGTCCTTGCAGGCCAACTCTAAAAGTAATTGATTTACAAAGACGTCTTCCCCATCACACCTCATCGACTTCAGTACATATAATTTATAATTCCCTTCCCCCCTTGTGTAGCTTATCATTGGAAAGCAAACGGTGTTCAACGGGGTGCCGCCATTCTGTTTAAGCACTTTTCAGACAATTTTGGCATACGTTAATAATTCTCATGTGCATTGTTTTCATTATTCTGCTCGATCTTTGGGGTGTATCTGGGTATCATTTTTGTACACTGAAGAGCTCTCTTAGGCCTGGTTTTTTTTGGTTGTTAAATACCTAGTGGCTATATTCAAGTTATTCCAAGTGCTTGTTATGATTTCACATGAGATTAAACAACGTAGCGGTGAGCAGTCATGTTGTTATTGAAGTCGTCATCCTACTTTTTGGTATGCCTCCTTACTATTGATTCCATAACGGATGGAATCTTCCTATTTCTTCATCCGTCTGCACATTCTTTCATGGGACTAGTCTTCTTCTTACTCACCACTGAGTATAGTTCTATTACTATGAGAAAGGAAGTTCAAAAATGGCAGCACCCTGCCACCCGTCCGTCCTGATTCCAAAAGCCATTTACCCATGATCCTGCCAAGCCCGGGGCGCCTGATTACATAAGTCAGATCCTGCTTAATCAGCTTCGTTTTAGGGCTTTGCCCTACGCAGTCACGTTCCCTCGCTGAGCGCGTCTCTTAATTGGCGGGAATTCGTGCAGTCACATGAAATGGTTCCTATTGGCTTACTCTTAAACCCTCTTGGCCTGGCTTGAATACCATAAAAAGTTGGGCTGCCATATAGTTACAACTAACTACTACTGTAGTAGCAGGTGAACACTGAGCTGAATGCGAGATGTGAGCTTGTATGCTTCATATCAATAGCTTTGCTTATAGAGTTGAGGTCGGAGCACTTGGCAACTAAGAGTGGAACAGCAGACGAAGTGAGCGAGTTCTGCCCATGTATATACATACATTAAAGCAAACACTCTGAAGCATAATAGCATATGCCTGTATGACATCAGCTCGGTACTACTTTCAAGCCTCGATGACCCAAATCTTGGCAGGAATAGCACATGTGGGTAGAAAGAAAAATGTATTGTAATAATGGGACAATAACTATTTTCAACCGAAAGCAAAAAAAGAAAGAAAGCAACCTTGGTAACACAATTTGACAAAAAGTAGCCTTTGCTCGCATCTATCCTTCAATCACTAAGCCAGCTGAATCAAGGGAGGAAGAAGAGGTGTGAAGACAACAGGATACAAAATAAGCATTGACTGAGAAAGAAAAATAATGGTATCATTTGTGGTGTTCAATATAGATATAGTGGGGAAGAGTTCAAGTCTGATGAACCTTTAAAAAAGTCGGCCGTAGGGTAAAAGTGGGCCGTCAAATATGTAGGAAAACTAGGGTGTTTTTTTATCGCCTTTAGCAGTAATGATGTGAAGGGGAAAAGAGAATAAAAGGCACCGGAACCAACACCAGTGACTCCTTTAACGAAATACAAAATGACTCTTTGCCTCGTCCCTCCCATCCAGGCGACCTTTATGTTAGCTGTAGACTTGCTTTTCGGACTGACTGAAAGAGGAATCATATAAACGATGGCAAACCGGGTCAAAAATGGGTATATTGCTGGCAATGGATAGTTCTGAGAATAAAATTCTTTGATTTAACGAGGTGGCCCGATAGGGGCCGGGTATCCAGAAGCAGAATTGGAAGTACTAGGGCGGGCACTGTCAAGTGAGGCGCGGGAATCGTGTCGTGGAGTCATGTCGCCCGGCGCAACACCAATAGGAAATGCACTATCAAATCGAGATGGCCACCCATTATTGGAGCTGAAGACATCTTCTCCGGGAAGATTTACGCCGGAGTCGTTCCAAGGGTTGCGGTAGCCACTGTCCCGCGATTCCATTGAAACAAGTGAAGCTTTCGATGCATTACTGGATGCATGTTTGAAGAAAGACCCAGGGGAGCCGGAATGATTCTTCCGACCAATAAAGGAGGAGAATGAAGATATACTACCAGGTTTACGGAGTCGCTCAAAAATCGAACCGCGGTCGCCGGCGTCGTCGGTGAAGTTGATACGTGTGGGGGAGTCCGTTGGAAGTAGTGTGGGAGCATTTTGCAATACTCTCGCGTTGAAAAACGGTAACGAGTCTTCAAACGAATCTGATTTTGGCCGGGGAATGGAGCCTTTAACAGTTGTGGCGTCGAGTCCGTGGGATACAAGTCGAGACACGAGAAAGTCGATAGCGTCCTTTAGTCCTCCGGCATTGTTCTGGGTATAGCCTAAAATAAGAGTATTTTCAAGGGGTGGGGATTGATCCTCCAGTGGTGGCTCATCCATATCTTCAACAAAAATGTCCACCTCATACCGATCCTTTAGCATTTGTCGAACCTCGTTTGCAAATTCGGGAGTTTTGAAGTACTCTTGAAGTTGTTCAGAGCTATGAAATGAAATCTCGTGGGTTTCAGGAACCATGCCCTGTGAAGATGTTAGATGTATTGTACAGATTTTTTCGTTTCCATCACCCTACCAAGAAAGCATCCACAGCTTGTGCAACCTGATATTCAGGCCCCGAAATAGTGACAAAATCGCTGGCGGTTTCAGTACTGGGGAAATCGATTTTGCAGTTCCACTTTTTTTCCAGCTCGTCAAGCTCGTTCATTCGGGAGATAAGTTCCCGATGGTAGAGGCGGTTCACAAGTACATTCTCGGAGACAAACTCGGCATCCTAAAAACCTTGTTAGCGCGGAAAATATATAGGATACCAATAGAGCTTACAACTTTCTCTACCATATCCATGATTTCTTGCTTCACATATTCTAAACTCTGTGCGTTCCTGGCTGGTGTACGGCATATGACATTCTCGACTCGAATATCATCGTCGTCCTTGCTAACACCGCCGCGATCCATGGCATTCGAAAATTTCACGAATACAGAATATTTCTTCATGATTCGTTGAATGTGTTGACCACCAATGCCGATAATGCGCTTGTGGTACTGATCAGGAACATGAAATGAGATAGATGCCGGCATTTCTTGCTCGACAAGCTCTAAACCATGCCGCGTTGAACCGTACTGCGTACCACAGACATCGATGTGGAAGTTGTATTCATTGAAACCGTCAAAAATTATTTGAACGTTACCTTGAATCAATGTAAGCCAGCTGAATTTCGAAAAAGGTTTAAAAAAAGAACTCTCACTTTGACTCATTATTTTGTTTATTTTCCCATTCTTTTTGCCACTAACGAATTCTTTATGCTCGTTGGCCAGCTCAATCTTCACTCGCATCTGAAATGGTGAGCGCTTGACAAACGGAATTTGATGGATGACTGTCATTGCGGATTTGACAGAATCATCAGACCCACTGATCGTGAAAGTCAATTTTTCAAAACTGACTTCTGCACCAGAATTAGCACAAATATCTGATAGCATCACTCTAGTCTCTGATAATGACGGAAGACGGGTCTGTGGTCCGTCTTCAGGAACAATGATCCACCAACTAGCTTCGTAGAATTGACTAGCCTACACAATATTAGCACTTGTAGGGATAGCAACCCAGGATTAAAGGACCCTACCAAAGTCATCAATTCTCGAATAGTCCTCTCCACATGCAGGATCTCGGTTCCCTGGACACGCAGCTTATTACGCCGGCCCGCAAGTGGAGGAAATAAAATATAGCAACCATTTGCCTCCATTACTTTACGAATCTTATCTAGTCGATCAAGCAAGATGCTGTCAATTTTTTCCGGGGTGACGGTAGCATCTTTGATATAGACTTTGACGCCTCGAACCAAATCGAGAAGCTTTTGCTTTGCCCTAGCAATGTCTTCTTGGGTGGCGCCAGTTATGTAGACTTCATCTTCGCAGCGCCTATAAGAACCAGGCGGGGTATAGCCATAAAGACGAGGGAATGAAGGCGGGAAATAGATTGCAGTATTCGTGACTGCTTCGATGTGCTTAATATTTCTTTTGCCGCGGCCGCAGATTAGGGTATGGAGAGTCAATTCAAGCTTTATCACATCCACTTGTCGTTTCAGCTACGGAGAATTAGTTCTTGCCGACGCAATCAAACAGCTTCACAACTCACAATCTGATCAATCATAATCAAAACTCTTGTTTTTGCATGCTCCGCACTCTCTTCATCGCCATATATCGCAATTCTAAAACGACGGTCAAGCCCATTCTCGGTCGAGTATCCATAAGAAGAAACGTTATCAGCATCAACGATTTTTGGGCTCAACAGAAAAATATCCACGCCAGTATAGCTGGCAAGGGTATTGAGATGAGTTAAAACAGTCTGCCGAACCAAGTTGGTAATTGGGTCCATGACCATGTTGACATCAATATCTACTATAGCACATTGCTTTGGTAGTCTGTCAGCAAAGTTCGACAAGATGATAACAAGGTATTAGTTTCAACATACAAAAGAAAATGGAGTCTCTCTCAGAATCCTTGCTCTTATTTTATGTACCAGGTCATGTTCCCCGGATATACAGACATTAGTGACCAGACCTTGAGGACGTCGCTGTAGCGAAGACACAGCTTTCGGCTCTGTGGACGTTACGGTTGCTTCGAGCCGTCCGCTATAACTCTCTGTGATCTGGCGGCACAATTTTCTCAATGAATCCACATGATGAGAGTGAATTGGCAATTTATGGACCGGAGTTCCGGACGGGATACCGTCAGGATACGTCCACCGGACAAGCGCGCCAGGTGTTGAGTGTAACACATCATCGGGATCGGGACCTGGGATATTCGAAGATAGCGGAACGTTGAAGGATAAGCATATTATCGGATCGACGGCGGGAGGGTTAGGCATAGTCTGGGGAGGAGGTCTGCGATACACCTGGGAGCCTGTCATATCTTGTTGGGGGCGGGACATGCCGAAAGCCGGGGTCATTCTCTCCCAGCCATGACGGGCCTGGCCTGTGAAATTTGAAATCTTATGCATGATGCCAGCTTGAAGCGCCGAAGTCCGCTCTGGGGCGGGGAGTTAGGAGACGAAAGGGCGGAGGATCACTGGTGTGGCCGGTCGCGAGAAGAGGCCGGTCGAGGACGGCGGAGGGAAAAGAAGGCGAAATGGTACAGCAAGCAAAGAACCAAGGAACGGACGACAACGCAGAACAAGCACGCAACGCAAATCAAACAGCAGCTCACAGTCGACAGGGGAGGGTGTTGTGGTGTTGTGTGGAGGAGCGCAAGGCACGGTCAAGCAAAGGCAGGTCTGGGCTGGGCGGAGGCTTTGAGTGGCTCGTTTGCAGTACGAGCCGCGGGTGGCGCTAGGCTGGATTGGGGCTGGTCGTGGTGGCCGTAGCCTAATCGGGCGGTGGAGCGGCTGCGCCTTCGGCGGTGATGATGAAACTTCAGTCCTCAGCAGTGGTGCTGACGCTCCTGGTGCTGCAGAGGGTGCTGCAGGACATTTTATGTCCGGCCGGGGAAAAGCTGGCATTCACTTTCTCGCCTTGATATGACGTTATTCACGGACCTCGACGACTGGGCTTGAGGAATGCCATGGTTTGCTCATAAACCAACTCCCACTCGTGTGAATTGGAGACTTATCGCTGTTTTACGGGCTCTCCTCGCACATGGCATGCCAGCAGGTGGCAGCGGCAGCTTCGGATACGACCAGGGAAATGCCTGTAAACGCCTGGTTTTAGTTTTATGGATGGCTGCTAACCAGGTAACGATCTTAATAGAAAGTGGCTTTCTGAGCAACTCCCCAGTTTTTCAAGCCAACTCTGTCCTATTATGTCTCCTGCAAAGTCCCGCCTTTTCAAATCACACCTCACCCATGGATTTACTCGGCATACAACTATCACTCCATCCATGGTTAATTCGAAATATCATCGGGATAAAAGGTAAACACCCCATAGTTTCTATGTTGTGGTTGAATTTACAGTTATTGAACGCCATTCTAGGCCTCCATTTTCAGTGAGCCAGGATTCTTGGATATCTCTATTTAAGTTGGACATACGACCTTTCAGAGTGATTCAACCAGGATCGAGCTGTCCATGCTTTGGAGTCTTTTTTGCCATGTTAATTGAAATGCGTTAAAAACAGCTGGGCAATGCTGTCATATTTGCTTTGCTGCAAACTTTCAGAACAATAAACAATATTCTCAGCATTCAGGTCCAGGCAGCATTAATACTTGATAAATAACCGGTTAACTAGCCCCAGAACATGTCCTGTTTTCACATCACAAAATCCAACCAACAAAGTGAATTGCACATGTAGTGACAACATTAAGAATCTGGCAATCATGAGAAGAAATATGTAGTAGGTGCCAAAATGTGCTTATGGGCATCTTATAAACATCATCTTATACTTATACAAGGTATTAGTCAACAAAGACACAACAGCTCTTGCAATAGCAACAGCATAGTATTAATATCTCCGAGAAACCCGGCGAACCATTCCCTGGGTATTTTCGACACCTAATCTGGAAGTGTCGTCGCTATCAAAATATCTTTCCCTCGCAACAGGATAGCTTACTCGGTCCACAGGAGGATATTCACGGGAAGTATGAGGTTCATCCTCAATATACACACTTACTTCACGTCGTACCGGTCTGACACTCTGCATACGCATGGGTGGTTCCACAGGATCTTCAAAGCGGGTGCCGGAAGGTCGTACGCTTGACATCCTTACCAGCTCTTCTCTTGGGTAAACAGGCTCCTCAACATATGTCGGCTGTCGATGGGGATAGTCGATGAGCTGGACGCTGGACCCTCTAGGAACACGGGTTCGTTCATCTAGTTCTCTATCATACATGGCGTGATCTCCGGGTGCAATCCGAGGATACTCTGGAATGCGTCGATAGGTGATGGGTGGAGGAGGCATTTCCTGGACGTACCTTCTTCCTGGGTAGGGATTCTCCAGCACAGAAACTGCTCGAGAGGGCGCTGTGCGGACAGCAGGTCCTTCATCATATGGCTCAGCATGTGTCACACGTGCAGAAGCAGGAACAATTCTTGACGAAGGCGCAACGGCTTCATAATACCGGTTTCCATCAGCGTCAATCACAATTCTACGCTGCGGAGGGGGTGGCCCCATAGAACGAGAGTCTGAAAGCGCCTCAATATATTCATCATGGATACGAGGAGACGCCGGTCTAACTCCCGTGGCGAATGATTTGGGATATGGCGCAATTTCATCATAATATCTTGGTTTTTCTGTTTGAATAGGCCTATCTGTAACGGCATAAGACGCAGCTCGCAGATAACGTGGTGAAACGGCCGGTTCATGATAGTCGCGAACAATTTCGGATTGCCGTGCATGTTGCATAGTTGCGACTCGGCGAAGATCCCGTTCGTCCATGACTGGCCTCTTGTAAGCCAGTCTTGAGGCTGAACGAGGGGTATTGATATTTGCAGAAACTTCCGTATCATACGTGGGAACATCATAATATCCGGCACGACCAGCGCCACTCTCACGTCGATCACCAAGGGCTGAATATTGAGGCGAGTCAATCTCAACATAATTACTACCAGGTTGTGGAATTCGAGGCCTGACATAAGCCGGTGCGGCCACCTCGATGAAGGGGGGTGGGGATACGGGCTCTGGTTTTATATAAGGCTCTGGCGATACCGCTGGCCTTCGTTCTTCCTTTTCATGCTCACGTCGACGTTTCCGAGAAACCAAAGGCTGGGTTGGACCCTCAGGGCTTGTACGGTCTGCAGGCTGGGCAGCTAATCGTCTTTCTGCTCTCCTTTGGCGACGATTCTGCCGAGTTAAACCGGGGGCCTTTGAAACTGCAAGAGGGGATACCCTCGATGGTTGGGGCGCAGCGGGAGATGTGATATGGTTTCTGACCACTCTTACATCCGGGGTCGGATACTGTTGACGCTGGGGTTCCTGTTCAGGTCGGGACGCTCTATGATGGTTGGGTGCGGTATTGGTGCGATCTGAAACTGGTATATTACTTCCGCTTTCCCGCCGGCTACTCACAATGTTGGGGCCGGGTGGTGAGTATTCTGGTTCATCAAATGACTGCCGTTCCTCACGAGGCTCCAATAGATCAGGCAGCACCAGTGGAATATCCGTTGTCCTTGCAGTGGTGGTTTTCTCAATAATTTCTTCAAACGATGATGGGTGCGATTCTGAATATACAAAGTTCCGGCCCCTATCATCCAAGTATCGATTTCCTTCTGCCTGGCGAGCTACATCATTATCAGCATCAGCATCGTCAATGAGCATCGGCTGGGGCTGTCGTCCGGTATGAGGCGATACTGCCGCTGGCTCGGCGGGGGGTGAATCCGGAGCTTTACTCGAATAGAAAGAATTCTCATCAAAGGAATCACTGGCTGCGACATTCCCATTAGCCTTCTGTGTGTTAATCTGTGAAATAGGCTTAACATTTTCCATAATTTTTGCAAAAATCTCTGCAACATCGAAATCAGGATTGAGTTCTTGAGGAAGTGGTTTTCTTTTAGAATTGATCCTTTTTTGTTCCACCTGATCACGTAAAGCTCGCTCAATCCTCTGTCGCTGTAGCTGTATCTCAGCCCTGATCAGGTCATCAGATTTGGTCAAAAAGATAGGATCAATTTCTGATGCCGGTTTCACTGTAGCAGTTGCAGGTACAATATTACTAGGGTACGGAGCACTGCTTCCAGGCATCGTGGTCACCTCCACTGGGGAGTCATTAGCTGCAGAAGATTTGTGAGAGCTGGAAGAAAAATGGGTTTCCTTTGGATGTATGGACACAGTCGTCTCGTGTGGACCGGAGGGAGTAGAAGGGATTGAGGGGCTTTGAACTGATCGAGGAGTGAAATTGCGGATAACATGTTGAGGGACCTTCAACCTAGGATGATTTCCAGAGAAAATCTGGTCCCGGATATTTAAGATCTTCTCGTACTCAAGGAGCTCTTTGGAACCAGAGAGTGGCGCAACATGGCCAGTCTCCGGCTTCCGCAGAAGGTCCGACGCGATCATTGCTGGCCGATTAGCCGATAGAGTACACAGGTCTTACAGAGAAGAAAGATTCTGCATTACTCCAATCTGTACTGCTTTAAAAAAGACAGCAGATTTTCGTCCCAGGCGAAGACCATGAGGAAGCGTGTTGCAAATCAACAACCCTGAGTTTTCGGCGAGGATTTCGTGTGTCCCCAACCTCAGCGCTAAGCCGGATTCGCAGTAGCGTTGTGCTTGTTGGACATGGGGGGAACAACCACCGATCACGCAGATTAAGGCCACGTCCGCCAGTCTTGACACAGCAAAACGCGTTGCTGCTATTACTTCGTACGGCTGGCTAAGATCCGCAGCGTCTTTATTGAACGGTCTAGCCGCTCAATCTTAGTCAGTTAACTAGCTAGTACTGTAGAATAGAGTTTTCGTGGCTCTAACCCTGGCATGAAAGAAGTCATCTGAGATGCCACGCTTCAACGTAGCCCAGCATGGTTTCTCCCTTTGCCCCTCCTTTGGCGTCCACCCTGTATATCAATCGTCTATAAGGAAAAAGTACATCATACAAGCAGACTAATTCTCTCCCTATCACTACTACTGCAATGGAGCCGCCAGCTGATACTGACTCGCGCCCGGTCTTTTTCTTTGATATTGATAATTGTGTATGTCCACGCAAGTACCAAGCCATTACTAGCTAGGTTATGTCACAGGAGGTTTTGGTAACCTTTCTATTGTTGAGCTGACATACGTATCTCTTGCTCCATGAAACAGCTATATTCTCGCGGTATTGCATATGTTTCTGTGTCGAAGGCCAAAGCTACAGCTAACAAACCGGGCACACTACTAGATAGTAAGATCCATGATCTAATGCAGGAGCTTATCGGTCTGTGAACACTAGTTTTGTGTTTACAAAGTATGGTTTCCTAATATGCTGATACCCAGACAAATTTTTTGCCCAGCACCTATCTCTCAGCTTCGAGGATGCAGTTATGCTCCATCATAAATACTACAAGGAATATGGTCTTGCCATAGAAGGCCTAACACGGCACCATAAGATTGACCCCTTGGAGTTTAATAGTGGAGTAGACGATGCTCTGCCGCTAGATTCTATCCTGAGTTTCAACCCGGCCCTACGCCAGTTTTTGGAGGATTTTGACACCTCAAAAGTGAAGCTATGGCTGTTTACCAATGCCTATATCAGCCATGGTAAAAGAGTAGTTAAACTACTTGGGGTAGAAGATCTTTTTGAGGGCATCACCTATTGTGACTATGGTAGCCAACCGCTTATATGTAAACCAAACATAAAAATGTTCGAGAAGGCAGAGAGGGAGGCAAACGTGCCAGGCATTGACAAATGCTACTTTGTTGGTGAGATTCCACTGCTTTTTATATCACTGGCTTCATTGGTTAGTTGACAAAATGGTAGATGATTCGCATTTAAATTGTTACCATGCGCAAAACCGCGGCTGGAATACAGTTCACTTTGTTGAACCTCACCTTACGACTCCACAAACTCCTGCATCGAATTTCATGATCCATAACCTTGAGGAGTTACGAGAGCTGTTCCCGCAATTTTTTAAATCAAAAGTGTATTAGTAGACGTATATACGATATGCAATGGATAGAAGGACACCGTGTCTATACCATGCATATATAAAGAGCTTGTCCCTTAGAAACATGCTAGTTCATTGTGATGTTTTTATGAGCAAAGTGCATTTAACTGAGTGCATTTCATTAGAGTATTTCGTTAGAGCCGTAATGGTAAAAAAACATATAACGCGCTTTAGTCTCAAGGTAGAGTCTCAAACTTGACGGAATCTAACACCCAATTTTACGGATAAAGACCCAGTATGGCGAGGCGTGCCTAGTATTCAACATGCTGATTCCAGTACGCAGTACTGAGTGCTAGAGACATAATATGACAGGCTCTGGAGCCGATGTCTATAGTACTCAGCCCGCACGGACTGGAGTAAGTTACTACTCATAAATAACCACCAGTTAAAATCGAAACAATCTCATTTCTACATTCTCCGCAGTATGGACCTCCATGGAGGGCATAAATATCATCAGCAACTCTTCCTGAATGTCCTATGTACAGTCTGTACTGAGCACAAAGTGTACTCCGTACATTCATAGGAGAACATAACTAGTCCTGGTTTTGAGAGTGGTGCCCGTGACCTTGCACCATGGGAGAGGTACTTCGTAAACCTCATAAACAGCCCGGCTAGAAGGGCCTTGGCAAGGTCACGGGCAAGGTTGAACTAGACTCGATTAGTCATAAGCTTCGAGAGCTGACGCTAGGCCAGTTCCTGGCGTTCGACCCACTTCAGCCTGGCGGCCTAAAGAGGCACTTTGTTATGTAGGGCTCATCCGTGGATTCAACGCGATACCGTGCGTTGCCTCTCAGTAGAGTTCCGCAGCTATGGCAGGCTACACTGTAGGCCAAATTGTTTCATTGCCCGACAATCGACGTGCCATTATTCGCTTTATCGGAAAGACACATTTTGCTCCTGAGGAGTGGATTGGAATTGAACTTGAAGAGCCGACAGGAAAAAACGATGGCGCTATCCAGGGAGAGCGCTACTTCGACTGCGAGCAAAACTATGGAATGTTTATCCGTCCCAAAGCAGTGACAGCGATACTCGAGCAGCCAAAGAAGGACGATTCGAAGCCGGGTCCCACGCCTGCCCAGCGGCCCGTCGACATCAGAGGAAGAGCATCCAGCACTACAGCAGCGGCCGGCATTAAAGCAAGGAGAGCAAGCGTGGTATCCATGAAAAGGCAAAGCTCGAATACCTCTAGTCCATCACCCATCCCTAAATCAACAGTGCCTAGCCGGACTCTGAGGGTAATTTCCTTTTTTTTTTTTTTGGGTTTTGTATCTCGCACCATCTAACGCAGTATTCATGTATAGTCTCCTACGAAGTCGCCCGTAAAACAGTTATCAGAAAGATCTATCACCGCTCCCCGAACGACCTCGGCATCCAAACCCCCTTTACCCTCCGCCAAAACTAGATCCTCCGTATCAAATCGTGCCTCAATACCGCCTCTGACTCCTGCTACTACAACCGTAAAGAGTCAGCGACAGCCAGCAATAACCACGCCCAACAGGATATCCAGGCTCGGACTTCAGCCACGGCCAGGACAAGCCACGACCAGAAGGGCATCCCCGAAACTAGCGGGTGTTGCTTCAGATAGCTCGGGAAGCCCTGCAAGTGAACTAAACGATGCTTCTGTAAGAATCAATTCTTCATATCTTCAACCACAAGATGGGTCTCCCCATTCCACTGGCGTCTCGCGAGCGTCTCTGTCACCCACCGCTCCTCGGCAAGTAACACCCAATAATGGTTCGACCGTCAAAGAGTTAGAGGATCTAAAAGCAAAGTACCATCTCTTGGAAAAGAAACGAGCAGAGGATAGGGAGAAAATGAAAGGACTGGAAACAATACAAGCTGAAAAGGAGAAGTACGAGGGGATAATACAGAAACTTCAAGCGAAATACCAGCCCCAACAACAAGAAATCGTGCACCTTCGCAAACAGCTCAAAGAGGCGGAGGCAAGAGTAGGAGAAATCGAAAGACTTCAAGCTGAAAATGATTCTATTCTGGAGATGGCGACTTTGGATCGAGAAATGGCGGAAGAAGTTTCAGAAGCTGTCAAAGCCGAATATGAGGCATTAAAAATTAAAGCAGAGGAATTAGAGCTAGAAATAGATATTCTCAGGGAAGAAAACCAGGAGCTAGGTCAAGTTACTGGCCCGGAAGAACGGTCAAGCCAAGGATGGTTACAGATGGAAAGAACCAACGAGAGACTCAAAGAAGCCTTGATCCGCCTTCGTGATATGACACAACAGCAAGAAGCAGACTTGAAAAGCCAAATAAAAGAGCTCGAAGAAGACTTGGAAGGCTATAATACGCTGAAAGCCAAGTTTGAACGAACAATGGAACAGCTTGTGACTACTGAAGCGAATATGGAAGAGCTAAAGCAACAAATAGAAGCATTAGGTGCCGAAGAGATGATAGAAGAGCTTTCGGAGAAAAACATGCATTACCAGGAACAGATTGGTGAACTAAAAGCTACCATAGAAGATTTAGAGAGCCTAAAAGAGCTAAGCGATGAGCTTGAAGCTACTCACCTGGAGACTGAAAAGCAACTTCAAGAAGAGATTGATTACAGGGATGGCGTTTATCTTGAACAAAGTCGCAAGCTCGCCCACCAAGATGAGGTCATTGAGGATTTGGAGTATACCTTATCGAAATTCAGAGAGTTGGTGACGAATCTTCAAAGTGATCTTGAGGACATGCGAGCCTCTCAGCAAATTTCAGAGACAGAAGCAAGCGACTTATCTGTTCGCTCAAGAGCAATGATTGATCTGAACTTGAAACTTCAAGCCTCTGCCGCGAAAGCCCAAGTCAAGGCCATTGACATTGAATTGGGACGGATGGAAGCTGAGGAATCTGCTCAGCACTTAGCAATTATCAAGGAGTATCTCCCGGCCTATTTTGACACAGAGCGAAATCCAGTTCTTGCTCTACTCAATTTTAAACGGATATCCTACAAGGCTTTAATAATGGGTAACGCTGTACGAGAAAAGTTAGCCGAACCATCAGCTTCGACATCCTTGGATCCAGATAGCTTCTTATCCTATGACCTAATAGAGAAACTCACTTGGATATCTTTTCTCTGTGATAGGTTTGTGCGTTTTATGCATGGCTGTTCCAGTGAAGAATTCACCACATTCGAGGGTGCCCTTCATGAGTTGGACCCCGTCGAACGAATCCTGAATTCTTCTATTGATAGTTTAAAAAAGGCTGAGTTAAATGAAAAAAAATGTACAGATGAGCTGCAACGATCAATTTCACTTCTTTCCCATCTTGCAGAGACTCTTATCCCAGCAAACACGGCATCTCATGCAGATGATGTTTATATGCGATGTGCCTTAGCACAAACATATATGGACCATACTGCTTCCTGTTTGTCCCACATGAGTTCCATATTGCAGGTAAACTCTTTTATCAAAGAGGAAAATGATGAATGGCCGGTATTATTTCAAAAAATAGATTCACTGACGACTCAGACAAGAAGCCTGAAGGTTGCGACGGGGAAAATTACCCGATCTCTGGATGATTTGAGATCAAGTTCTCTGTCTTTGTCGGATACATCTGCAGAGATCTTCGAAAAGATTGAACAGGTAGGCAAAAGAATATCGGAAATCGCAAGACGAACAGGCGAAAGCACGCTGTTACTAATCACCGAAGAAGGCCGTTTGGAGCCCGTTTCGTACCGTGAAGTCGTTATTTCCATGTCGAAAACAGTTTCATCTATTTACAAGTTATCTGCGACTCAGGCTGATGCCACTAACGCACTTGCCGTCCTTGAAAACGAGGTTCGAACCTTTGGGGCCTGCATAGAAGATGCTAGCTCTGTTTCTTCCGACCTTTCCCAGACTATCGAGTTTGAACGTCAGCCAGCGCCATGGACATTCCGTTCCAAAGAGCTGAAGTCCAACCAAACAGTATCAGCCGATACTGAGGAGGAGGTTCGTCGACTAAAGACTGAACTTAGCAAAGCATCAACTTCCCTTGGCCTCAAGGATAGGACTTTCGAGGAGCAGTCTATCAAAATTGAACTCCTAGAATCTCGAATGCGCGAAGCTGGGAAGAAAGCTACATTGGTTAAAGAGATGGAGTCAAAGCTTGAATTATCCCACTCCAAGGAATCAGAGTTACTGGATATCATGGATAGGCAGTCCAAAGATATACAAACAGTTGAAAAAGAGCGCGATGAGTATCGAAACAAATTAGAAAAGTTAAAACGGGCTTCTGGTTCAGATGGAAGCACAGCAGGTGCAGGTGGCATTGTTCCTGGAAATGCCATAGCCTCCCTAGCAGTCATGCGAGAAAATGATGCACTTCGCGAAGAAGTCGCAAATCTTCAGGCTGCAGTGAGGTTTCTCCGTGATGACAATAGACGAGCTCATCTTCTTGACCCATACTCGGTGCAAAGGGCGAACCACTTAAAATCCTGGCTTGATGTACCTTTGCTTCGCTTGAAAGCTTCATCTCAGGAATCACACGCACATCGCTTGGCAACTTCGGAGAGTCAAGATGTGTTTACATACCTCATCAAGCTGAGCAAAGAATCTAAATTTGTTGATTTGGAATATACGCTGCCGCCAGACGGCTTCAGTCGGTTTGCTTGGAGACCCCTCAAGACTACTTCCCGTTACGCTGCCATCAAGCAACGGGAGCATTACGAGCAATGGAATCAATGGAAGGATGATGTTATCTTTGATGCCGCGATACAAAGCCGAGGACAGAGTAAGAAGCCCAATCCCAGTTTAGAGCGACGAGCGAGACGCGTTCCGTCCTTAGACCAAATTCGAATGCAACAATCTTTATCTAGTCACGGCTCCAAGGTTTCCTTGGCTTTTCAAGCGGTATCAGAAACAGAACAAGCCGAAAGTTTGAAAAATCCGCCAGCATATGGTCTATCTGGAAGTGTTGAAATTGCTGAATCATGAGAATCATTTTGTCGAGGCCTTTGTAATCTGACTTATATGACTTATACTCGGATGGCTTTCAGATTTGTGCTTTCATATTTGTTTCGATCAATATATCCAACTTACAGCCACCCATTTTGATCTAGCGAGTTAATTTCCATGGTGGGAACATTTATGGCGTCTTTAGTTTTCTGTATCAGATCTCACACGACATAGTTGCTGTCCTGTGCTATCCTCTTAAAGATGGTAACATGCGGAGCATTATATTATAGGTTCAGGCCGGGGCGCCAGTATCTCGGAGGCTTGAGATCCGGAAGCCTATACTATGTTTCCTAGAGTACCAGAAAATTATACACGCGGGCCACCTAGTGGCTTTATCCCAGCCTGCTTCACGCAGTCTGCTACTTCAACAATGCCCTACCAGAAGGTCTATCTGTTCCAACTTCTTGGCTTGTTGTCTACGTGCTACAGGATCCTAGAGGCCGACACATCGTTTGGGAAATATTTGTTACTTTTTCGAAGGCTGGCTTCAGTACAGTATTTCGTGTAGTCAAGTGAACACAATCCATGATCCCATAGTAAAGTTTTACCTATTTTTCCTGTTGCCATAGAAATCTTGGAGAATTCAGGGAGCCCATTGGCCCATCAATATGGCACCGACTATCATTACTTGACTTTGACACCTTCCGCCTGAGACACATCGCGACCCATTTAATTTTAATCTAGAAAAGACTGGGGTGGCAATTCTCTTCTCTTGTTTGGTGGTTTCACGCAAGAGATACCTGTGACGTGCTTCTTTTCCCCTTCTTCACCTAGTCAAGTTGGCGACCTGAAACGTTTTGTGCTTTGGGAGTAGGTGCCCAAAGCACCTTGTGTCTCGCAAGATCGTGATGGCCACTTTCTTTTCCAATTAAGATCTAGTAGGATTTCGAGTGGTGTGCAGTTTTACACCGTATTCCGACTCAGGGCTGGCTTGAAGCTTGATCTGTCCTCGCCCTCAAAGTATGTATGTAGTTAACTATTAGCGCCTAAATCTTGCAGGGATAAGTAACTAACCGCCAGCACTGCGGAAAATTAGCAGTATTGGTTTAAACGAACTTTGTGGAGTACGGAGTACAGAGTACAGATCCCAGAGTAGTAGCCATTTGAACTCATTTTTCGTTATCCATGTAGCCTCAACACCGGTTATAACATTTGTTGGTATCACGCTCCCAAAAAAACAGGCCCCATAAAAAGCCGACAGGAATATAGTAAAAACAAACACAAATATACCTCAATGTCCGTCCCAATGCAATCGATCTTTCCCACCATCAACCCCATTTATGCACTAGGTGTTAAAACGCCAGCCCAATATCATTAACGTTAACCATTCGCGGAGAGTTTGACATCGGCGGTGTGAAATGGTACTGTTCACTTTCGTAGATGGTCGGATAGGTCTCCTCGTATCGCGGATTGCCAGTCTTGGGTCTCATAGCGTTGTCCAGGGCTATCTCATACGTTTTTTCACTGGCTTCTGGGAATGGTGTTGGTTGGTAAAGTGTGCCAGCAGATGTCAAGGAACTGGCTAGCGAGGGTGTTCTTCGGGAAGCAGCAGTAAGGGTATTAGTTGATATGATCGTAGAGTCGCTAGGCTTTCGAGACCTTGTTCCACGCGAACTGAAAGACGTAGGAGGAGTTTGTAGTCCGCTTGGTGAGCCCAGAGCCCAGTTCCCAAGTGAATCAGAGCGAGGCATCGGGGCACGGTAGGTGTCAGCGAGGACAAACTCCGGAAAGGCGGAGGACGATTCCGTTCTGGACGAATACCGCATGGATGGCACATGCGATCTGCCGTCAGTAGTTGAATCAGCAGGAAAGGTCCGCGGCGTAGGGGACATTATCGGGGTACTTCTGGCCCGATTATGACGCCGGCTGTTTTCTCGATAGATGGTAGCAGGCCGCGACAACCTCGATTCGGAGCGTGCACTCCGGTGCCCAAGGAAAGCGTCTTGATTATCAACCGGGGACGATTTTCGTCTCAAGGAGCCAACCGGCTTGCGAGGAATAGTGAATGTTGATGGGGTGTCAGAATACCGTCGATAATACGGATTATCATGCGCCCTGGATGGAATACTTGGGTACTCGACGTCAAATTTGCTGAATTCTGGCAAATCTGGAAGCTGGTTTCCAGGCATATATATGCTCAACTCCAATGGTCGAAAAGATACACGCCGTCTGGCAGGTTGTACTCGTCTGAAATTAGTGGGTGCGCTTATAGTGCGCTTTTGTCGACGGCTCAGCCGTGAAGATGGCCCGTTCAACAGGCTTTTTCGCTTTTGTAACTTGGACGAGCGGTCCCTGCCCTCTCCTAACCAACTGGACATGCGCAATGAGGATGGTTTAGGCGCTCTCGGACTGGGCAGTTCGTCGTAAATTGTCAGCTTCATCGGCGCAATGGCCCTCGGCTGCTGATTATGGTAGATTGGGACGACTCTCTCAACAACTGAAGGTGGCAGGTTAGCGAAATCAATTCCATTGTTGAGAATGGTGTACAAAGGACTTGCCTGGCCGTCGCGCCCGATGAAGCCGGGTGCGTGGCTTACTCTCGTCCGGCCAAACGCACCCAAAGCATGCCTTTAATGTAGAGCCAACCCACTCCATCGACACCAACTAGTTATATCCGGCAGGCCAGTTCCATTGCAGCCCCGTCAACGAAACGGCGTCTAAAAGCGTCGCTATGGCAGCGCAAGAGGCCCAAAACAAGCGAGAGCGAGTGGTGGGGGGCCGGCGGGCACAGCATTGCATATAAACCTCTGGGGAGAGACGGGGGCGTCCCAGGCTTACCAGGAATTTGCTTGGATGGCGGAGAGTCTCACTGGGCCCAAGCTGGCTGGCATGGTTTGCAGGGTAACTAAGTTAGGCCACCCGCCAATTGCAGCGCTCACTATGGCCCATTCCAAGAGCATCATGCGCCAAACAAAGCTTCTAGCCACCGCGAAGGCCTGCAACGGCGACTAATGTGGCCGACCGAGTGGAGGGCGACTAACAGGCTTTCTTTAGCGTGCGTTCCGCGGCACATTGATTGGCTGTCATGGAAGTGCGTTGATGTGACGAAGACGCAAATCGCTCTGAACCCTGTAGCTAACTAGAGCGGATGGGCCACTTCAACGGATCACAAGCTCAAGTCGTCGCTGGAACCCCGTGAAGGCAGTGTTCGCTGTTTAATGAAAGGATGGGGGTTTGTCTGCACCAGTGCCCGGGGAGATTTAAGCTCTTGAGTTCGGTGTATCATCGTCAGGGGCCATTTGGCGGACCCTGTCAAACCCGTCAAGCCAAAATCGCCGTTAACCCCTGGTTTCATGTACATGTGGAACGGCCAGTTCCAGCTGGAGCCATGGGTTTCTGGGCCAAGAGATCCCCTTCAGACTGAAAAAAAAAAGACCAGAAGATCAAAATTCAACAGAGGTGAGGGTCAACCTGAGAACTCGCAGATTGCCAC
This sequence comes from Ophidiomyces ophidiicola, assembly GCF_022830035.1. Lineage (NCBI taxonomy): Eukaryota > Fungi > Ascomycota > Eurotiomycetes > Onygenales > Onygenaceae > Ophidiomyces > Ophidiomyces ophidiicola. The sequence continues at coordinate 188,623 of NW_026054664.1, forward strand.
TCAAGCAACTAATACTGAATGCTCAAAAACACCTATGTAGTTTGATAATGTCCAAAACGCTGACTAGCTAAGAGAGTAAGATATATAGTCAGATCTGCAAAAGAAAAAAAAAAAAAAAGGCCAGCTTGCAGGCATAACTCCTCGGGAAGATTCCCATGTGACTAACTCCAAGCATTCCGCTCTTCGTCAAAGACACCATCCCCAATATGTCTAAGAAGCCGCTGTCTTTCATCGTCCGAGTCCTTGTCATCATCACTAACTAGGTGCCCTACTTGACAGCTGTTACTGTGACGTATATGACTCTCAGGAATCATTGAGTTGTTGCTAGAAGATTGGGGCCTACTAGGCGCCCATATTAGCATTGAATACGAGATTGAGAGCCTGTACTCTGTACCAACTTACATTAGGTGAGCTTCTACCGAATGTCTTGCCTCTCCGTCCCATTGCCCATTTTCACTTTCTTTCCGCGCCCCTGCAACTTCGTTCCGAATTTCAGCGTTGCTAGACGAATGAGGGTTGTGTACGAGGCTGGGTTCGTTTTCGGCCCGGCGGTTTTTGGAGCCCTGTTTATTACTACCAGCCGATGAACTTGACTTTTTGGTCTCCTTATTTTGGCGTCGCGCCGCCCTTCTCACCTGACTGGCCTCTGTTCGGCTCTGGTATGAAGATTCAATGCCCAAAGTGGGCGGAAATGAGGGGATTTGGTCCCTAGGAACTTCATTCGCTGTAATGACGGGATACTAGTAGTGATCTTAGTGTACTGCGCAGACGTTTAACTAATGTTCCACTTACATTCCAATCACCAAATTCCAGCTCACGGGCTTTTATGAAGAGTTTTTCATCCTCATCGTCAAGATTAATTTGTGCCATATCTGTATAAGGTCCATGGATATTGTCCCCGCTACTGCTTCTTGACCATGGCTGCGATCCTCGCCGGCTTGATGCCGGCGAATGAAGTAGAGGTGTCCTGCTATTGATCTGACCAGGTTTGGGGATCCAGTATTTTGCCTTTCCGCCCCGCTCGTACCTCATCCCGGCCATTACTCGCGCTACGCGGGAGTTCGATTCTTCATGAGCAATGACATTGTCCCCGGAGTCGAATTTCCTATATTGGTAATTCTCTCCCCGGAATGTTTCCTTTGAGTCTTGGATAAGATCCTTTATGCCGAATGCATCCCGTGTAGCATATTTAATTGGCATTCGGGCAGCTGATATCCTTGGATCCGCATAGTCATGCCATGAAAATGCATACCAGTGAAAAGCAGCAAATATAGGCATTTCGAAGCAAATCAAGCTGTCTTGAATCGCTGCAGCCAAATTGTCAGGAGTGTAACCCGGGGGACCATTTGATAACGCCCCCAACCACTGAAGTATTGACAGAAAAAATCCCTGCCAGTAAGATGCAAAAATAACCAGCTTTACGCAAAGAAATTTGGGAACGGGTCTAAAGGGTTTCAGATCGTTGTGCATGCAAACCCAGAATAGCGCAAGAGAATAAAGGCTGACAGTGACACTCATATTGTATACAATTCCCGTCCAAAGGTAGCCTGAAGATAAGCCAAGGTAGCCCTCTTGGTATGTACTCGTTGCTTTCATAATAATAGTGACTAGTGTAAGGATGGGCTTGAGCCATACGTACTGGAGAATACCGCGCTTGATTGCAAGGAAGGTGTGGGGATCAGAAATGTCAACTTTCGAGAGACACTGGTTTAGTGGCCATGTGTGTTGCACTGGTGGGCGGCCATGGGTCATGATAATAAGGGCCCTTTCACCACCCAGGAAGTTGATAAGGAGTTGAAAGAATGTGTAAATTGTGAATGCCTGGAAGCCCGGGTTAGGAGTAAACTAAGTACGGAGCAGCCAATTTACCTCATAGATATCTCGTATTGGGGCAATCCAAGAGGATGCCTTCAACGAAACGATGCTCGTCCAAGATGAGACAGAATAAATCGGAACCCTGAGAAAATTAGAGTCATCATGGGCACATAGACCATCGGCGATGCACATACATGAGGAGTATTCGAACCACATATCTCTGTAACAGGGGCTTTCGATAATTTTTCCTATAACAAATGTTATTATGCTGAATATTCCTGCAGCCACACGATGCTCATACAACTGAAGCCAGATAGACCTAGCGAAAACAGAGTTAGTAGAGGTTCATCGGCCCGATGGAAGGGTACACATACACGAAAGATAGCACGGATGCTACTAACGAAGCAACGCCCGCAACTATCACAGTCACCTTTGCCAGGCTGGTGCCCGTACCCCCAGATGATACCTGGAGCTCCATTGTTGAACTTAGGTGTAAAGGAATGTACTGGGGGCGGCGGGTCGCAAATAGTCCATGTCTAAGAAAAAGAGAGGACTTCTATATCATTAGCCGAGCTTGATTGGAAGAATTGTAATGTATTTCTGATATGATACAAAGCAAATGGACATGGAAGCTCCAGCTCACACGCGTGCCTGCGTCATTCACGTGCCAAGAACCAACTAACATGAACGCGATTCTGACTGCAAACTCTCCCAAAGGCTCTCTTAACAGAATCTACCTGGCAGAAGCCCATCTCTGTCTCTCAGCGATGTATGTAGCGCGAAATTTACGCGCCTAATGGCGTCAACAACCCGGCTGCCAATAATCGCAGAGGGCAAGCTTACTGCTCAACCCCTAGAAGCCGTTCCTCAGTTTAACTGGTACGTCTTGGTGTCGATATCAACTAAAGGCAACTCAGCTAACAGAGCTTTGTAGGGTATTCCTAGTTGAGCTGATTGTGTGCGGTATTCTGTGAGTCGTTTCCGGGGCACTCCATAGAGTATTGCCCAATAGTTACTAACTGCCTCATGCCTAAGCACCCTTTTCTTCCTCTTCTATTTCAATAGATTGTTTGCGACGCTACTTTCTTATGGCCTCCGGGCATATACGTGGCATTACTATCGTATCTACATAGACATCCACGCCCTCCAGGTATCGCTCTTAGGTGGAAGGATATTTTTCAAGGGTGTGCGATACCATGGGGAAAATGAAACGGTCCTGGTTCAATCAGGCTATGTCACTTGGAGATACTGGCTGCGTTCCGTCCAGGGCAGCCGATTGACTCAAGAGCGCAGTAGGCAAAATACCCCCAGCCTGAATTCTAAGAGGCGGGGAGGAAAATGCAAGGAGAGCAATACCAGCGAAAATGACGGTACTGGAAATGTCACCCTGCTTCCTTGTCGAATGGAAATTAAACTGCATGGCGTCGAATGGTTCGTTTATAATAGAAGTGCGGCGTATGATGCCATTCTGTCTGGATTCCATGACTCCGTCCGAGCCGGGTCGATGGGTGCTGAAAATGAAGATGGTAGGCGGGCGGGCACTGCATCAAGGGAGGCCAACATAGTTGCCCCTGACTCCTTTAGAGAAACGGGTGCTGGGTCACAGGTTACTGACCGAAAAGCGCGAATGAATTGTGAAAGGAGTTCAGCCTCCCAGTCCGAGTCTGTACCCGACACCGGAAGACCAGCGCTACCTACATTCATTTCTTTGCTTCCTATATGGGTCAGCTGTCATAAAGGAGCCCTGATAGTGGGCAACCAATATACCAAAAGCATTCTAACGTTTACTTTTGGAAAATGTGCTGGAAAAATAGATGCCGCCTCCTCAGGTCCCCTCGATCTCTACAAACAATGCTTTGAATTCGAACTGTTTCACCCGCTTGTACAAATGAAACCTAATCCGGACTTCAAGCAATCTCAACTCTCTGCTTTAAACACTGCTACTGGGGGCCGAAGAACACACCACTTCAATTGGACCCGTTCCCATCGTAAGCAAAAAATCTGGCACAAGCTGCGTGACCTAATACCATATTACCAGAGGTCGGTAGAATCATTTCGTAAAGGGACTAATCGGCCCAAATCCGCGCGCCCAATGCCGGAAGATCTCACATCAGAGCCCCACTGGCTGGGCCTTACGCGTTATCTTGACGAGGAAAGTCGCAATGAGCATGAAGGCTGGAATGCTATTGAATATGGGCGCTTTTCGACACTGCTAGACTGTCCTGCTATCACGTTGAAATATCATTGGGATATTCCAGGAACAGTGTCAGGACAGCAGAACCATCCTGGATCATCTGACCGGAGAATGGCAAATGACATTAATGGAGCAGTACCGCCTGAGTGGGGTATGCATTTGATAGTGAAAGGAGGAATGATCAACTACGGCCCCTGGGCGGACCGGGAGCGAGTCAACCTGCAGGCGATGCTGTTCCCTAACTTTTACCGTGACTCAAGAGCAGCAAGCCACCTCAATATTGGAGAATCGCGGCAAAGCAGTAGTTTTAATTTCTTGGTTGACTTTGAAAATGAAACCAATATTCGTGTTCCTACAAGGGAAGCCTCCAAAGACTGGAAATGGAAAAATAGATCCCAAGCGACGAACGGCGCTTCGCGCCTAAAGAAGACAAAAGAGAAGAGCCATCCGCGAGGTAACGACACCGATAAAGGAGCCCATGGCCCTGATATTCGACCATTTGGTTGGATTGCTTTGCAAGTAGGCCACGGGTCGAGAATCGAATACCAGATGGACATGTTTGCAACCTCAAGTGGCTACCGCAATACCTTATTGCTTGAATTCCAAAGTGCGAAAATGACCACCAGCGTGAATCACGCTATTTTATGGCAGGCTACCTACCATAAAATATCTTGTGATTTATCTAACCCCTTGGAATGGAACACCATGCGCACCTGGTCGTTCGACATCGACAGCCCTGACCTAGACTTGTTTGTTCTCCGGGAACACATATTTCTATTTACTGACCTTGTTAATGACTGGACTTCGGGGCCATTTTCCGAATTTTACACCTTTTTACCATTTCAATATAATATTCGTCTCTCGGCTGCCAATGCCAAACTCTTTTTGAATGTTAACGATTCGAATATAATTAATGACCCTACCGACACTGATGACAACTCTTTCCTTATCTTCAAATCAGAGACTTTAATTTCTAATGTATGCATTCCAACCGTCAATTACCGGCCAAAACAGAATTCTATTCCATTCGACCTCAATCTAAGTCATACCACCGTGGAGCTTTCAGCTCCCCTGTGGAATACCCACCGCTCATTTATCCAACAGTCCTCTATAGCTTCCCTAGATAACCTCGTAATGACTGGGAACTATTCATTTAATACCCTTTCTTCTTCTACATTAACAGATGTTCTCACTCTCGACATTTTCGGGGCGTCTGCTAGCTTATATATGTATGGGTTTCTCGTGAACGACCTTCTTAAACTCAAAGAAAATTACTTTGGTGAACATGTTCACTTCAAAACACTTGAGGAGTATCAAGACCTTGCAAATTCAGACAGCAAAGCCAACCCCACCATAACCTCGACTAATTCTAATGATCTCGATGTTATTATACACATTCGTGGAAACAGCTACAAGGTTTTGTTCCCTGGAAACGTTTACGATACACTAAATTGCGTGGCCTTTAAAGCTGCCACCCTTGAAACTGATGTCAGGTTTACCAATTATTATATGGATCTTCAAGCTTCATTTAGCCCTTTGACAGCTTCACTGGAGATGTTGAATCCTAGTGCTTCAGTCTCCGAGCCGGACCTATTCATAGATGGATTGAATATATACGGACACAGGCTATTCGGATTACCACCAGCCGAACCGACCTACGTTTGCAACTGGGACTTTGATGTGGGTCGTATTGTAGGACAATTCTCTTCCAACTTTTTGAAAAACATCATTTCCGCACTTAGATCTTTTGCTTATTCTATCGATGACGAGGAAAACTCTTTGCCCCCGCTCTACCCTTTTGTGTTGCATGATATTATATTCTTGCGTGCAAGGATTACTTCTATCGAAGTCTGGGTGGTATTGGATGCAGCTGCATTACTTTTCAGCTCAGGAACTGTGGATATTGATCTCAATGACTGGATAGGCAGGGCTTTTTCAATGCGCCTCAATTTAACCATTCCAGATATCACCGCTGCCGTCATCGACCAAAATTCAGCCACAAAGCAAGACACTAGACCGACCCACCCCGTTAAGACATATTCTATATTTGAAACTTCTATCAAACTGAAAGTCGTGGAACGTAAAGCAGATATCTCAACAAAGCTAGCGCTTCAACAACATCATATTAGAGTGCATGACCAACGCACTCAGAGAACTCCATGGCTTGTACGGGAAGCTGAAGAACAGGTGGGTAGCCCACTTAATATAAGCGAGGGGCATAGAATGGCGGCGATGCCAGTCCCACGTATGCCGCCCCCTATCCGAGACAATTTAACCTCCTCGAGGTCCTCCCTATCATCTATGTCAGTCGGTCCTAACAAATGCAACTTACCTAAATATGAGAACGTGAGCAAAGAAGAAAACAATACCACGCGCCAGGTCAGAAGCAGTTTTTTAGGATCAAACTCAACGGGTATAGACTCTGACGCTCGCTCAAACCGCCCTGCGAGCCAAATGAGCTCTACTGATGCATACCATGCCATATCCAAAGACAATACAGGCAAAATATTGGTATCTAATAGTTCGAACTTAACCCTGTGGTCAATGCCGCATTTTCCTCTGCATAGAGTTGCTCTAGATCGAGGCGATCTTCCCTCTCCAACCCCTCTTGTTGTACATGATAGAGATGAAAAATTTGAAAACGACACTCCTGATTTGATCCTCAGTGGCAACGACATCAAAACTAACCATCTATTTTTCTCCGTTGGCTTTGTATCTGGAATACATGGCTTTTGTCGGCCAGAAGCTCTTTTCGCAGTAACCTCGCTTCTAGAAAGCATTCAGCCCATTCACCCCATTGAGGTACTAGACGATCTACAGGCAGCAGTTGTCTCAGATATTCTAACCTATACCAAACGTTTAACAAGCCCGAAAGAATCCATGAATCTGGGCCTTACATTGCCCATCTGTCGAATCAGGTTGATTAATACATTTCCTCAACCCGAGGGACAAGGAATGGATATGTCTCGGGATCAATTTGATTTAAAAGCGTCCGGAATGCGGGTGGTGTTCAGTAGAAGAACAAAAACAGAAAAAGACTATGTGAAACCAAAACAAGAAGGGCTTACCGTGCACTTCACAGCCAAATCTATATCGCTAGCTGTTGTGGTGAAAGGTTTATTCAATGACCCATGGGAGCACATGATACTTTCCTTCCAAACCGAGGAATTTTTATTCTGGTTAATGATTGAAAAGGCAATATCAGCACGTATACAAATTCAGGATATTAACCTGCTTTTTCCAAGTGAAAATATTAAGTGTTTGGCCTCTTTCTTCCAACGTCTAGATGCTTTTACCAGTTCGATTTCTAACTCCATGGCTACTATAACGCACCGAAGAAGGCTGCATACGCTGATTTACCACCTTACCAAGTTTGGCTCCAGGACTCCTGACCCTCAGTTTCTGACCAGGCCATCGTACGTGCTACGAGCGGCTGAAGAGCATTTGCGAGTGCATGACTCTTGGAAAATCCTTTCCAGACTCCGCAATATCTATAAATGCCTACCGCAAGAACAATTACAGCAACTCACGTCGAAATGCATCGACAATAACTTCTCTTACCCGGCAGATTGTGAATCAGTCGTATTATCAAATTTTGATCAATGGAGAACTTGGGATCTTGCTCATGTTAAGAAGAGCCATGTGATGAATATGATCTGGGGCCCAAGCAAAATAAAGCCAGTTACCGACAAGATGTTACAAAACATATCAGTCTTTGTGAGATCATCTCAGCTGTTTCTACATCCACCCCCAAACGAAGCACTTCTTCTATTAGAAGACCTATCGACACAGATCCAGGTTACATTTGATACACAACAAGGCATCCTACCTACGAAAGGGTTACTTACAGTTGAAAACCGTTGTTCTAATGCTATATTGAAGTTACGGTGGGAGCTTATCAAAATTTTCGAGGAAAATTTGGATAATTTTATGAGTATCTTCTTGCAGCCTAACAGCTGTGATGCCCCGTCCAACATACCCAACAAGAAGAAAGAAACTAAAGATTTCCATGTCCTTATAGTGGTCGATAAGGCGTCTGCTATATTAGATAGCATTAACTTAACGGCGTCTTATTTGGGAGAAGGCCTAAAGAGCTCTATTGTCTTCACGCAGACCTCTGTAAATCAACAAGAAAAATTAAGTATCCTTTTCGGCTCCGAAACCGCGTTTGCAGAGCTTAGAAGCAGAACAACACGGCTTATGCTGTGGAGACTTTTTAACTCACATGCGTTCCTGTCCCATTCTTTCACCAAAGTGGACTCTCATGAAATCCATGAATGGAAATGCCACGCTAAATGCCGCAGTCTACAATATGACATGATTGAAGATCCTCTCGGGTTGATACAGGTTGCTGATCGCTTTCTGGAAGACGAAGTGAAAGGTATCTTGGGTATTGTCACAAACCTTGATGCGAAAAGTAAATCGAAAGAAAGAATTGCTAAACCGGATGTTCATCGATTCTATATGACTGCTTTCTTGGATGACTATGAGCTTCGCTTCTTATTACTTCCGTCTATTACGTACTGGATGTCTGGAGGTGTTGTCAGGTTATCCCTTTCCCCGAAAACAACTTCTTCGTTTCAGATCGATTTTGATATCAAAAACAATACTCATACTCTTCAGTCTAACAAGGAGGGCAGAGAACGCATCATCTCATCCCTTGCCATTCCCCCAATCAATGGACGTCTTGTAAAATTCACCTCGAATAGCCGAAGTGCGTTTGACATATATTCAACCATTGAGCTTATCAAGGTGGATGCCGATTCAGTGAGGAATATTTTAGGTACCATTAGAGGGCCAGAAATATCTCATTTTACGTCTGATTTGCAACATGATATAAAAATTTTGAAAAGAAACATTGACGATCTACTGCGGCAACCGGACCCTGCTCCTGTGGATTTCAGTCCAACGGAGCCAACACCCATCTACAGACTGCAACTTACTCTTGCAGGTCTAAGTATCCATTCTAGTGCCCCTAGTCTGGGATCTAAAAACTCATTTGCTGACATGGACCTAAACTTTGGTGTTGTTCAGATTAATGTTGAAAACACAAACATTGACGGTTCGCTTCTTGATTTGCCCCAGCTAGAAGTGATTCTTTCTCAGATGATTTTTGATGTGAGAAAGCGTGAAAAAGACCAAACCCAGTCATTTGGAAAGTTGAAGCTATGCGCCAAATTATCTGGTACGTCTAGCAAAAATGACAGGGGAGAGACCTTGCGATATTATCATCTATCAAGTAGATGCTTTCATGTCGATTTATCCGCAGAGACCGCCTCTGTGATACTCGACATTGCCACACATCTTCAAGAACGGTTCAAAATGCTTGATGTGTCCGAGGAAATCAAACAGCTGCGAAAATTGCGGCGCATCAGATCCCGGGCTAAAGTTCAAGGCTCGCTTGTTCCTGCAATCAGCGTTGACGGCCCATCGGAGGGTCTTTTCAACACTATATTTTCCGTCGATCTTCTCAACATTCAACTTAGCTGGCTGGTGTCGGCATGCACCGAAATTCCTCAAGGAAAGGAGACTGAAGACCTTGTTTTTTCTATCCAGAGAATCGAGATAGTTACCGGTAGGCAAAGTGCCGCACGGCTTCGTATTGAAGGAATGCAGCTCCAAATGGTACATATGTCGAAAGACAAGAGAAAACGATCCCAAAACTCTGCGCTTCTTCCAGAAGTGGTGTTCGACGTTGCATACCTCTCCCTTGGTAACCAAGGTAGGCTCGCCTTCCAGGCCGCCGGAAAAGTCTTGGATATTCGGATGACGTCCGATTTCATTCTTCCTGCAAGCATTCTTCAACGTTCGTTAGCTTCAGCCAGCGAACGTGTTCGAGAAGCCAAGTCTCGATGGAATATAGGCGTGCCCTCTGAGAAAAAGCCGAAATCCCGCGGCTCTGGTATTGGCCAGCTATCGTCGCTCCTGGTTGACGCGGATTTTGCTGGCGCTGAGGTTAGTTTACAAAGCAGGGATGGTCACCGTATTGAAGGTCATATTGACCCTTCAAATTCGAATGTTCCACAGAGTGGTGCCAAATATGGCCAATACTTCGCGTCCGATGCAGCATCTATCGCAACTTTTCGAGCTCCTGGAGTAGCCGTCAAAGTCCAATTTGAGGATGCTGAAGGAAAAGATCCAACACTAAACGCGGAAATCAAAGTTGCCGCGTCCACTAATGTTCTCCATCCTACTGTAGTACCTCTTATTACGGAAATTACATCAAGTATTACTGAGGTTGTCGGAGAGTCTGGAAATGAGACTACTGGAACCCTTGATGCACCAGTTAGTGAGAAGGGGGCCCAGGCAAAATCCATTGAAGCGAATGACCCTACGACCATCCTTGGCCGTTGTAAACTCAATATCGGTCTTAGGATTTGCAAGCAGGAATTCACCCTCAGCTGCCAACCAATTGCTCGCGTTGCTGCCAGCGCTCGTTTCGAAGATAGCTATATTACGATAAATACCGTGCAATCTGAGGAACAGAGACGATTTTTCGCGATCTTGATGTCTTTTAATAAGCTGCAAGCTTCCATCAAGCATGTTTACTCGAGTGAATCCACGGCAAATTTTGATATCGATTCGATTGTCGTATCGATGATGAATAGCAAACATGTTAGCTCCAGCAATGGCATTTCGGCTATTCTTAAGGTTAATCCCGTAGGACTTCGAATTAATGCCAAACAAGTACAGGATTTCCTTTTGTTTCAAGAGATATGGGCGCCACATAAACGTCCATCTAAGCCACAAAAGACAAAGCCATCGCCTACAGAGGCTCAACCTTACATAGTACAGCAATATCAACAAATGGCGTCAGCGGAATCGTTCCCATGGAATTCTACAATTTCTATTGAACAGCTGGATGTTCAGCTTGACTTGGGTCAGACTCTAGGAAAGTCAGAATTTAGTATTAAAAAACTCTGGCTTTCGTCAAAGAAATCTTCTGATTGGGAGCAGAACCTCTGCATTGGTTTCGATGCCATCAACGTTCAAAGTTCCGGGCGGTTAAGCGGTTTCGTGAAACTCTCTCAGTTCAAAATTAGGACGTCTATTGAATGGATAGATCATGGGTCCAATTTAGAATACCACACTCCTCTCATCCAGGCTGCTATCGGGTTTAACCAGTTACAATCGAAGATCTCCTTTGAATACCAGCCATTTTTGGTGGCAGACATCACATCCTTTGAGTTTCTAATGTATAACGTTCGCGATACAGTAGAATTGCACAATGATCGCCTGGTGAGCACCCTCGATGGAGGAAAATTCCAGCTCTTCTGCACGACTTTGACGGCTTCCCAAGGTTTGGGTCTCTTCCAAACTCTGCGGCGATTAGTTCAAGATAAGCAAGCGGCGTACGAATCTTCGATTAAAGAGATCGAAGCTTTTATTCAACGAAAGTCCTCCGTGGGTTCATCTCCCTTAGATGTACAGCCTGAATTAGCAGCAGTAACCAACGAGTCGAATGAAGCGAAAATGCCCATATCTCTCCAAACAAACGTGGTTGTAAATTTACAAGAAATAAAAGTTGGCGCATTTCCGAATACTTTCCAAGACAATCAAATTTTCAAACTCGAAGCTCTAGATGCTGAGGCACGCTTCTCCGTGGTCATTCAAGCAGGAAAGATACACAGTGGTTTGGGACTAACGCTTGGGCAACTCCGTGTGGCTCTCTCCAACGTTAGCCGTCCTACCGAGATTGTTCTTGAGGAGCTCTCGGCTACTGATATCGCTCATCGTGCGGCTGGTTCACGCGGCGGAACGATCTTGAAAGTACCGCGACTTGTTGCCATCATGGAGACCTGGCAAGTCCCAGCATCAAATCATATTGATTACATTTTCAAGAGTTTCTTCGAAGGCAAGGTTGATGTTGGCTGGAATTATTCACGTATCGCCTTCATCCGAGGCATGTGGGATACACACTCACGGGCACTGGCAAACCGGCTCGGCAAGCCCCTTCCTCAGGCAGCTGTTCAAATTACAGGAGAGCCTAAAGGCGAAGACGGGAAGTACAGCGGCCAGGAAAAGATCACTGCTGTGGTAAACGTCCCACAATCAAAGTACACATACACAGCGCTAGAACCCCCAGTGATTGAAACGCCCCAGCTGCGAGACATGGGCGAGGCGACCCCACCACTGGAGTGGATTGGATTACACAGGGATAAACTCCCTAATATCACGCATCAGATTATTATTGTGACGTTAATGGAGGTGGCAAAGGATGTAGAAGATGCATACTCTAAAATTTTGGGGTCATAAAAGAGGGAGCTGCAGAGTCCATGGGTCTAGTCATCGGCGCTATTTATTATTATTCCAGGATATCATCAGTGTATTTATATAGTTACCATAGATTTGAAGAGTTAAAAAAGTATTTTTCGATCCCAAATCTTTTGAAAGCTGAGCCTCGTACGGAGTTGGTTGGTCGTGATTAGGGTTAGGGTCAGCCGGGGAGCCGTTTAGGGTAGCTTTCCTTAACGATCTGCCCGCCCACTCTCTGGGTGATGTTGCGGTGAGCGCATCAGGCTCGGAGAGCTCTCATTCGTTGCTTAGGCATTTAGCTTGCAGTTGACTCAATCTGCATATTGGGGTTGGGAACAGCAACTATTCTGGCTGGCGGTACGGAGTATGCGGCTCAGGTCTGCTCCAGGTCAACAATCGGCTTCATTAGAAGACAATTGCAAGTCAACAATATACTCTGTAGCAACTGAGATGCTCAACGCGAAGCCAGCCATACGCTCAAGTCAAAAGAATGTACCATTTGGCGTGCTGTCCCAGCGAGGGGTACACGGCAGGTACATCCAGACAAATAAGTGCGGGGGAGGCGGCAGGTAAGGTGTTGCTGACTAACACAGCTGCGCCAATCAGGGCACACTAGTGACCCCTCCACCCACGCAAGATTTGAAATCGGCAAAAAATCTCAATTAGTAACGCCCACCACCCCTCGCTTCTCCCACTTCGCTTCTTCTCCTCCACCCCCCGAGCCATCCTCAGTCTGTCGTCAACTCCCACTGAGCTGATCTTTGACTTTATAGGGCTTTTGCTTCAACTAGAAATCTGATCAGGTCGAGGTTCTTCTCGATCCTGATTACTTTTTAGTTGATATTTTCTTTTTGGGCCACAAAACAAACCCCGCCTCGAAGGCATTGAAAATTTAGAACACCGTCAAGATGGTCAAGTAAGTCGCTGCATATCTTTCGATCTTACATCTTGCGAAGATACTTCTTGGTTCTTGCCCGCTGTTTTAAACATGTAGCGTTTTGCTAACTCTTGCTGTTGTATAGCTTCACGGTCGAGGAGGTATGTAAGGACACGTACCGCTATTGGCGTTACACACTCGAAGCATACACACCTCATGCTGACAATGTCTTATTTAGATCCGTCAACTGATGGATCGTCCTTCCAATATCCGTAACATGTCCGTCATTGCTCACGGTATGTATAGCCGATTCCAGGGGAACGTATAGGCTGGAAACACACACTAATCGTCGCCACCATAGTCGATCACGGAAAATCTACTTTGACCGATTCTTTGGTTCAAAGAGCTGGTATCATTTCTGCTGCTAAGGCTGGTGAAGCGCGATTTACAGATACTCGTCAAGATGAGCAGGACAGATGTATTACCATCAAGTCTACTGCTATCTCCCTTTATGCCCACCTGCCGGACCCGGACGATATCAAGGATATCCCACAGAAGGTCGACGGCAACGAATTTTTGATCAACTTGATCGATTCGCCTGGCCACGTTGATTTCTCTTCTGAAGTTACTGCTGCTTTGCGTGTCACCGACGGTGCTCTCGTCGTCGTTGACTGTGTTTCTGGTGTTTGTGTTCAAACCGAGACTGTCTTGCGTCAGGCTCTTAGTGAACGTATTAAGCCTGTTTGTATCATTAACAAAGTTGACCGTGCTCTTCTTGAACTTCAAGTTTCGAAGGAGGACCTTTACCAATCCTTCTCGCGTACTGTTGAGTCCGTCAACGTCATCATCGCCACCTACTTTGACCCGGCCCTTGGTGATGTCCAAGTCTACCCTTACAAAGGTACTGTTGCTTTCGGATCCGGTCTTCATGGATGGGCTTTCACTGTCCGACAATTCGCTGTCAAGTATGCCAAGAAATTCGGTGTTGACAGAAATAAGATGATGGAACGTCTTTGGGTAAGTCAAGCCAAAATCTAACCAGTGATGATTTTGTACTAATGATGCTTGCAGGGTGACAACTACTTCAACCCCGCCACCAAGAAGTGGACTAAGAACGGAGAATACGAAGGCAAGCAGCTCGAGCGTGCTTTCAACCAGTTTATCCTTGATCCTATTTTCAAGATCTTCAATGCCATCACTCACTCAAAGAAGGATGACATTGCAAACCTCCTCGAGAAGCTTGAGATTAAGTTGTCTAGTGAAGAGAAGGAATTGGAGGGCAAGCCCCTCCTTAAGATCATCATGAAGAAGTTCCTTCCAGCTGCTGATGCTCTCATGGAAATGATGGTTCTTCATCTTCCGTCTCCTGTCACAGCTCAGAAGTACCGTGCCGATACTTTGTATGAGGGTCCCGCCGACGATGAGGCTTGCATCGGTATCCGTGACTGTGATTCCAAGGCACCTCTCATGCTTTACGTCTCCAAAATGGTACCGACCTCTGATAAGGGTCGTTTCTACGCCTTCGGTCGTGTCTTTGCTGGTACCGTCCGCTCTGGTCTTAAGGTCCGTATTCAGGGCCCAAATTACACCCCTGGCAAAAAGGAAGATTTGCACATCAAGGCAATCCAGCGTACTATTCTTATGATGGGCCGTTTCATCGAGCCCATTGAGGATGTTCCTGCTGGTAACATTGTTGGCTTGGTTGGTGTTGACCAGTTCTTGCTTAAATCTGGTACCCTCACCACCAGCGAAACCGCCCACAACTTGAAGGTCATGAAGTTCTCCGTCTCTCCTGTTGTTCAGCGCTCCGTTGAAGTCAAAAACGCCAATGACTTGCCCAAACTCGTTGAAGGTCTCAAGCGTCTCTCCAAATCGGATCCTTGCGTGCTGACTTACATCTCTGAGTCTGGTGAACACGTTATTGCTGGTGCTGGTGAATTGCATTTGGAAATTTGCTTGAAGGATCTTGAAGAAGATCACGCTGGCGTTCCTCTCCGTGTTTCTGACCCAGTCGTCTCATACCGAGAAACTGTTGGTGCCGAGTCCAGCATTACCGCTTTGTCCAAATCTCCAAACAAGCACAATCGTCTCTATGTCAAGGCCGAACCCTTGGGTGAAGATGTTGCAAAGGCCATTGAGTCTGGCAAGATCAGCCCTCGTGATGATTTCAAGGCGCGCGCCCGCATCTTGGCTGATGATTTCGGCTGGGATGTCACTGACGCAAGAAAGATTTGGTGCTTCGGCCCTGACACTAATGGAGCTAACTTGGTTGTCGATCAAACTAAAGCTGTTCAATACCTCAATGAAATCAAGGACTCCGTTGTGTCCGGTTTCCAATGGGCATCTAGAGATGGTCCTATTGCCGAAGAGCCAATGAGATCCGTTCGCTTCAACATCTTGGATGTCACTCTTCACGCTGATGCCATCCATCGTGGCGGTGGCCAGATCATTCCTACTGCTCGTCGTGTTATCTATGCTGCCACCCTTTTGGCTGAACCTGGAATGCTTGAGCCTGTCTTCTTGGTCGAGATTCAAGTTCCCGAGCAAGCCATGGGTGGTATTTATGGTGTACTTACCCGCCGCCGTGGTCACGTTTTCGCTGAAGAGCAAAGACCCGGAACTCCTCTGTTCACTGTCAAGGCTTACTTGCCTGTCAACGAGTCCTTCGGTTTCTCTGCCGACCTCCGTTCCGCCACTGGTGGACAAGCCTTCCCACAGTCCGTGTTTGACCACTGGCAGATTCTTCCCGGCGGTTCCCCGCTTGACCCAACAACGAAACCAGGTCAAGTCGTGCAAGAGCTGCGTAAGCGCAAGGGTATCAAGGACGTCGTTCCTGGCGTTGAGAACGTAAGTTTGCATGTCTTTTTAGGGCACTGCAATTTAATCTGTACTGACCTTTTTCTTAGTATTACGATAAATTGTAAAAAGCTTGTTGCGATGATTAGACTCTTGAAGAGGATTTCATTTTTGATGGTCCGTTTTATGAGTTCGATGATCTGGGATTTGCATCTGGTAACGAAGACATGATAAAAAAGAGCCAGGGATGTCTCGATTTTCGTATGACATGGGTTTTCAAAGCACCAAAAAGGCAGATTGCTCGCTTGGGTGGTCCTCCAAATACCCATGGACGGGGCAGAAAGAATACCAGGAGCTGGGGTGGTTTATGGTTATTTTTTGCCTTTTTCCCTTATGTATTTCCTTGAAGTTCAGATTGTCGATAGTCACTGTTTTCTCTATTTTGTTGCTGTTAATTTGAAAGAATCGAGATGTTCAATACAGTGGTTATCATCAGAACTTTTTTTTGGCAAATCATGCAGTAATCCGTACGGGTGGTTTTTAACACTGCGACGTTCAAATTTTGTAATACCTTTTCACTAAAGGCAGCCCAAGTCAAAACCTCCGATTCCAGTCAAAAAAAAAAAGGAAAAAAGATATTTGGCGGTACTGGGAATCGAACCCAGGCTGGCGCGGCCACAACGCGACGTCATACCACTAGACCATACCACCCTGTTGTGATATTAGTGCCGGTACCAAGAAGGGTTATCAACATAAGCAAAGAAACTTCAGACTAGGTGGGGGCAGCATGGCGCTTTCAATTATCGATTACAACACAGCCATGACTTCTGAAACCTAAACAAACAGAGTGTTAGAATGTAGAAGAAGCATACGGCAGACACACTAAGAGATGATGCACAAAAGTCAAACAGCCTCGTTCATCTGCAAAAAGTATCTTTCGCGGGTAACCATCTTAATTTTATACCCACCAAGTTATGTATGGATGTGCTTACATAGCATCTATGTTTCTCTACCTAGATCCCTTTACATTGCCCCTGAACCTCCAAATTTTGCCGGAATAAAGAAAATATCACTACAGGCTCAGCGTCAATGTGTATCTCTCTGGTTGCCGACATAGAAGAGCTGGAAGGACTTGCAGTGCCATCGAGCGTTTATTACGAATACTGCGTATGGTCTGGCACTTACGGCCTCATCTCGTGATGAAGAAGAGGAACGTGATTCTAGAAGATTCAAGGCTTAAAAGAGGGATGATAGCAGGGTGCAGCTGAAGTACATAGAATAAAATCGTGATCTTGGCCCTCGATTTCACCTAAGTAGCGTAAGAGATTAAAGGAGCCTCACTTGTGGCATAATGCTCCCGTATAGGAGGCGATCGAAGTATTATACAAGGACGCTCACGCATAGCAGTGTTGTTAGTGCCAGCGCAATAACCAATTCCATTTTCACCACGAATCGTCGACTTCGGCAACGTCGTAATCAACGTCGTGGCCGGTGTCTTTCCTCATTGATAAAAGCTCAGAATCATCCCCATCCATAGCCGTGTCGCCATCGGTCTGCTTGGTTGTTGGCTGTGCGGAAAGGGAGACCGGCACCTTGGCGACCCACGTCATTTCAACTTGACCAACGCCCGGGATGTTGGAAGATCCGTAGATAAGCTGTTCTGCTATGTACCGATCCTTGAAAGTCACAATCTGAGAGTCGGACCGGTCTGGGTTTGATTCAATATTCTCGTATTCTCCGATTGTCTGAAGATAATTAGGCCACGCAACATGCAAACGGGAAAGAGGACGATTATCATTCATACCAGAAGATACTGCCTTAATGCCTCATCACGGTTGGCATCAAACTCCACCCCAGACACTGCGACTCGTTTAGGCCTGTTATCCAGCCGCATAACTCCTCCGCGGCCACGAAAGCTTCCCCTGCCACGGTACCCACCTCGACTAGCAGACGGGTCATATCCACGACCTCGCGGTGCAAACCCTCCACGGCTACGATAGCCTGCCCAGCCGCGTCCACGTCCCCGAGAAAATTCCGAAGACGCATTCGGATCAAGGCCAAGGCTCTGAGCCTCAACCTCTAAAGCTGCCAGCTGTGCACGAAGCTGTTTTGTCTTCTCGCTCTCATTACTTTTTAATGCCGACGCATCCACTCCCTCAAGTTGATTCTCATTTAATGCCACTTCTTCCCCATTTTCAGCATTGTTGGTGGTTTTAATCCCAAGTCTTTCCATCAGTTTTGCTTTTTCTTCCTGCTGTCTCTTAAATAGCTGCTCTTTTTGTTTTTCAAGAGCTTGCATGGCTTCTTCAGTTTCCTTCCGTTTCTTCGCCTTGTCCTCGTACAACTTTTGAGCTTCGGCTTGCTGCTTTTCGAATTCTTCTTGATCAAACGGTGTTTCTGGCACTGTACCGCCGTTGGTCTCGTCGTTTCCAGGTTTGTACCAATATACCTTAACAAATCGGTTATCAAAAATGACCTTTGGGCTACTCCATGCACTCTTCGCTGCGGTGAAGTCATCGTACTTAACAAGCGCAATATGTCGATAAGGCTTCAAGGTAACTTCGCTGATATTGCCAAACTCAGAGAAAAACTCCCTGATCGTTTGCTCATCAAACTTGTCTTCCGGTATCTGTTCAATAACAATAGTGGTGATTGATTGATCCTCATTTGGGCCGACCTGTGAGAATTCGGCGCGACCTCGTTTCTGACTATTAAAACCTTCTCTATCACCCCGCCCACGGCCTCGGGCGCGACCACGAAGTCTCCCTCTATCAATACCACGAGAAGAACTAGTGTGGCCAGCTGTTCCATTGGCAGACGCCGGTCGTTCTGTTACGATATTCGATTTGGTCGGGTCATACTCTATAAGTCCATTAAGTAATCCATCACATGCTCCTACAGAAATCAAACGACTCACCATCGTCCTTGGATGGGGCCACTAAATGATCCGGGCCATGCTGATAGGGGCAGGTGCTTCCTAGCACGCAAAAGCCTTGAGTATCGTAGCTCGTACACCGTTCTGCCAGCTTGGCGGGTGGGGCGCCACCTTGCGCAGGTACTTGGGGGAGATGCGGCATGTCGGGCAATTGCGGGAATCCCATGGTCTGTAAGGCAAGCATTGTAGCCATGGGATTGTTGGCATCAAACGGTGGGAATCCTGGCGGAGGAGCTTGGACGTTCGGAAAACCGTTGCGTTGACCCTGTGGGAACGGCGGCTGAGAAGCCGGCACAGCTCGCCGATTGTCCCATCCGCCTCCCATTCGGTCAGCTCGACCACCGCGTCTGCCACGCATTGCCTTGAAGGGGCGGTCGTGGCTTCGGTGGTACGAATCACTTTCATCGGGCCCTTGAGATACATCATTAAAGCTTCGTTTCCTGCTACCAAAATCCAATCCCAATTCTTGAGAGGCGGCGCTTTTGCCGGGAGAGTCTGAATTTCCAGCCACAGATGTGACGAACTGTGCATCTTGCATTGAAGATGAGGGTTGAGAGAACGGAACGTTCTGGGATGGCGTTGATAACACAGTATCCAACGGCGCTTGCTTGGGCTTGGAATTGTATTTCTTAAATATTTCATCCACAAAGCTGACAGTGTCTATGGGGGTGGTAAACAGAATTAGTACCGTTTAGCGAACGGGGCACTGTCATCTCTACTCCCCGGGGCGGACGTACTCTCTTTTAAGAAATCCTCCAGGTTATCAATCGACGCCTGGCGAATCTCTTCATCAGGCGCGTCGGAGCGGATCAGCGCCAGCACGTAGTCGGCGAGAACGTCTGAATCTGCATCGGAGCTGGTCGCGGCGCGTGGTAGTTAGTTAACTGGTTGACTGACTGCTTGCATCGGGTGTAGCAGGAGTGAGAGCTTACATATCCTCCAGCCGCCTCACCACCCATGATTTCACATCCACTGCTTCGTCTTCCGTGAAGTGCATTGTTGTGTGGAGTCTCGTTGCTGGCGAGTGTGTGTGGTTGACGGAGTGCGGGCTGGCCCAGCTTTTTTGTCGGATTTAGCGTCATCATCCAACCACGCCAACTGATCTAGAAGCGGTGCTGGGAATGGTTGCGTGCCAAGAACTAGCGTTAAGCAAGTTATCTAGTTAACTAAGCCTTCAGAGTGCTGGACCTCCAGTCGCCCTCTGCACAGATGCCACTATGCGCCGGATTTACCGTTCTAGTGTCCGGCTACTGCTTGTCCTTTCCGCTTTTCTCTTTCTATACACTATCATACGCTCCTCGAGCAACCCCCGTGTCATAGCACCCGCCGCGAAGCAGCTTGTTGTAGCCAGCCTGAAGTCGGACAATACATCGTGGGTGCAGGAGCATCTACCGGGATGGCATGCGAACATATACATTGCCGACGATTCCCACGCCCATTTCAGGGTACCGGTGAATAAAGGGAGAGAATCAATGGTCTATTTAACGTGAGGACGTTGCCTTGACCTTCGAGCCTGGTTGGTTGCCAGACTCTGTATGGCGTAGTGCTAGTTTCCACCTGGTTCTTGCTGATAGGAAGCCCACTATGACAGATATATAATAGACCATTATCACAATCTCCCAGACTTCATCGTCTTTATCCACGGGCGACGATACCAGTGGCATAATGATGATCCTATCTATGGTACCTCACGACTGCTGCCCCGTCTTGTAAGCGTGCGAACTGAATCAAATACTAGACGGCGTACCGATGATCCGCAATCTTCGTCTCCCTTACGTTCAAAGCGTAGGCTATGCTCCTCTCCGATGTACTTGGGTTCCCGGGTGCCCGGCCGAGTTGCATCCTCTTGACCCAAGCCCGGATGGCGTGCCAGCACGGGTGGCCGCTGAACGTGCTTATAAATCCGCCTTCAAAGCTTTACTTCCTGACATGAGTGTCCCGGGAAGCGTTGGCGTAACTTGCTCGTCACAGTTTGCCGTTACCCGTGAACGAGTGCGAGCACGGCGCAGATCAGACTATGAGCGGATGCGCCGGTGGCTCGCCAGAACAAACCTCGAAGATGCAATCAGTGGTAGAGTAATGGAATATACATGGCATAGTATGTTTCTTGTTCCTTCGCATCATCACCGTCTTTTAGGCTTGTTGTTGATGTGTGGCAGTTATTATGGGAATGCCGCCGGTGTATTGCCCTCCCGCAGGAGAATGCTACTGTATTACGTTTGGGGTATGCAAATTGAACTGCACCATTGCACGATGTGAGAAACGATATATACTTCCTACGTATGCGAAAATCCCAGACGGCTGGCCGGATCGAGGTGGAGGGGACAATGGATGGCCAATGCCAGGCTGGAATGATTGATCCACTGGGGACTCTATTACTGCAATCCATTCGTGCCTTTTGGGAGGAAGACCTATTCCCAACTGAGAAAGCAACTCTAAGATCTCAACTGCCCACCATCGCTCTGCTGATGGATGACTGCAGTCGATTTGAGCACTACATAGCTAGTGCTGGATGGAGGACAAGCCGCGTTTTACAAGACGATGAGACACATATTGTTTAACAGGTCGAAGGCACCTTTCTTAAATAGACCAGAATTAAAACTTGGGATGAAAAAAGTGATGGTAGTAAGTTGCTTTATTCTTTGTTAGACAAGGGACTGATTTAAAATGTAGTTATATAACTAACCACTAGTTATAGCATATGGTTTGGCTGCCATTCGCTTAGTGGTCTGGAAGTCTACTGCGGCAGTTCTATAGTTAAAGGGGCATGTTCGGATGCCTTCTTTGCAAAACCAGTTTTGCAAAAAATGATATTCAAAAGACGAGCTCCCAATCGTATTCGCCAAGTAGATAGAGCTGTATCACAGCCCAGCTACAAGGAATAGTAATTTGCCGTGAAAGGAGGCAGTGGGCGGTCAGCGTGAAGTGAAATTGGTACGTCGCTGGTATAAAGACATGACCACATTCACGGATCATCTCCGCTGGCATGGTTACCAAGGCTCTTCAGCTCAATGCCATTCCACGCCAATGCCATCTCTTTTTTCGCTGCATTTGTCCCCAGCCTATGCTTTACCCGTACTTCGAGGCCCTGTAGTCCCACCTCGCTGGCCCTGCCATTCCACAAAATCTGTCGAACAGCACCATCTGCGGCATCTGCTAGAATCCACATCAATGGAGATCTGCTCTTTGCCAGAGCATCTCTCACCCCTTTCGTCGCCTCTCGAGGACTAACTAGCACGCCCAGGATTCCATCACCTCTCCACCCTACCGGTGCGCCGGCGAATGTGCCCTCCAGTTCACGGATGATATTTGGGCCTAGTTTGTTGCGCAGTGCCTTGCATTGTACAATGACGCGCAAGGGGTGTGGGTGTGCCGGTAACGACCAGGTGCCCACCAAGTCGATTCCTGAGTCCGCGCGGCCACCAATGCGACTCAGGTCGACGGCGTAGGAGCGGAGGGCCTGGAGAACGGTATACTCGTAGTGCGTACCGATGTAGGTTGTGCTAGAGGGGGATAGTGAGGTTCGGGTCGCGTATGCGAGGAATGACGGGAGATCATTGTGCTGCGAAGTTGGCGCGGGCGGAGGAATGGGTAGAGAGGGCGAACGGCCTGTTGAGCTACAGCGGGAGAGAAAGCGACTCGGGACCGGCTCTCGAGCCAAGCGATATAGCTGAGTGAGCGCGCATCGTAGGTATTGCGAGTGTTTCATGGGTGTTGATGGCGATGAGAGGAAGCGGGCTCCGCATTGGAGCTTTTCGGGTCGAGTCTTGAAACTGAACTCCGTAGGCTCAGGAATCATTCAACCTACATACATACCCTCCTCTCACCTCCCTGCATTTCTTCAGAAGCCTTACTGTTCACTGCTTCTCTCGGAGAGGCTTGGAAAAGTTCCAGAGCTGCGCAGCTTTCTATGGCCGACATCCTCACCCAGCTTCAGACCTGCCTGGACCAGGCGCGTATTCTCAACAACTTGTCCGTTACAACACAGCTAACCGGTGTCTCCAGCTCGCGACGCAATTCTACGCAACAGTTGCCTACCTGACAACCTATCATGACCACTCGCCCGCTCTCCCGCCGCCCAACGACTCCAACGCCGCTCCGCTCAAAAAGATCCCCAAGAACCCGCCTCCCACGGCATCTACCACCGCGGTAAACACCCCCAGTGGAGCCCAGCCTGCGGACGCCGCTGCCACAAATGCGTCTAATTCACCGCCTCCTGACCCCCCAAACACATTTCTTATGCGCCAGCGCGAACTGGCCCGAGACCTGATCATCAAGGAACAGCAGATCGAGTACCTGATCACTGTCCTGCCGGGGATCAAGTCTACAGAGGCGGAGCAGGTAGAGCGGATCAAGCAGCTGGCGCAAGAGCTGAGAATAGTTGAGGAGGAGCGGAGAGTGAAGATGAGAGAAATGAAGAAGTTGGCGGAGAAAGTCGACGGCTTGCTGGGTGCGGTGAGTCGTGGGACAGGCATCTCCAACGCTCAAGGACATTAAGGGTGAATACGTCTTTGATACACTGCATTTTCTGGGTCATTTGCGACGGTGCTGGTTTGGAAGACTTGACGATACTTAGATTCCCAAAAAAAAAGTTTATGAAACTTCATCTCCCTTGCTATCGCTATGTATATTACTATCTATACGGCTGCCAAAAACACCCCTCACCCAAACTCCATGCTATTCGTTGCGAACCAGGCAGGCCGAATTAATTTAGGTCAAGAAGCAAAATCAAAAAAAGTCTCTGGGTATCACCTGGCATAAAGCTGTAAAATCCATGACCTAAAACTCCCGGCCCATCCTTTCCCGTATGGATCCCAACGATTCGCTATGATGATGATATTTCCTGCGCCCGTTACTTGAAGGTAATAAAATATCCGAAAAGCTGGAAGCCTATCCCTCTTTATTTGAATAGAGCTCTATATTCCTTCATTCTCTCCTCCATCGTCTCTCTTCGATCCATCTTTCCTCGGTTCAAACTAATATTAGCCAATGTCTGCTTTTTCTTTGCCAATTCCGCAATCTTCTCCTCGATACTGTCTTTCATGATAAACTGAAATGTTGTAACTTCTCTCGTCTGGCCCAGTCGGTGAACTCGATCGACTGCCTGGGCGACTGCCGCAGGGTTATACTGCGGCTCCATGACGTAAACTCGTGAAGCGGAGGTAAGATTCAAGCCAACACCGCCAGCTCCTAATGTTGCCAGCAGGATCGTGATGCTATTGTCACTGCGAAATTTATCGAGTGCGGCATTGCGCTGTTTAAGCACCATTGTGCCATCCAGCCGAGTAAAGCCAGTGATTCCACTGTCTTGCAGAGCAATCTCGATAAGGTCAAGATGAGACGTCCATGACGAGAATACAACACTCTTGATTGGGGGTTGGTCCGGTGCGAGATTGCTCTCTTCGATATTTCCGAGAAGATAGGTCATCAAGGCTTTAGTCTTAGTGTGAGGTCCTTCATATTGTCCCAGCGACTTGACCTGTTTGCGATTCTGTTTCGCTGCAAGCTGCGTGGACTGATAATTTTCAAACCCAGAGGGAGTAATGACAGTATACGCGGGTGGGATCAAGTTCTTACAGAACACGCACTTGAGATGCAAAGACTTTCCCACGTTGCCATCGAAAACACCTTTATACTGAGAAAAGCAGCTTGTACAGAGCAGATCATAGCATGGTAAAATGCAAGCAACCATGGCATTTTTATCGGTCGGGCTCTCATCACCCAACTGAGTGATGAAACCGCCGCATTTGACGCAGACATTTGCTGAAGATTCCTTCATCAAAGAAAGCATCTCGTAAGCCTTCCTTTCAGCAGCGTCGGTAGCATTGATCTCAAACTCCTCCAGGTCAATAGCGTCGTTTGCTGTCAGGCCTTTGAATCTTTCGCGGTCCTCTTGGTTGAGAAGCTCCTTGCCATGGGCACTAATTTGTCGTAGAACCATCATGGCTTTCAATACAAGGTGATACATGTTCCCACCGAGGGTATTTTTAGCCCGACCAGCTATGACATTCATCATGACATTAGATTCCTTCCTAAAGAACTCATGGAGAGCCTTTTCGCTTTCTGTAAACATGAGATGGACAGTATGATCATGACGAGGCGGCAGATCAATTCGATCTTTGACTCGTCGCAGTGTAAAGGAATCTATAAACACCCTTAATGTAGTAATTGCGTTTGGGTTCTCGGACTTGAAAGGAGAGATGATATGTGCTGCGAACCGTCCTTTTTCATTATATGGGTATAATCTTAAGAACCTGGCAACAGATCCTAGATCTTCAAGCCGGTTTTGAATGGGAGTCCCTGTGACGGACCATCGACGTTGGGCGTTCAAGGAGAATATTGCCTGGCTCTGGGCTGCAAACTGTTCTCGTATAGCATGTGCCTCGTCCAATACAATTCGAAAGAAATTCAACTGGGAAAGGGGGCTTGCATTTCTCTTGGAGCTCTTACAAGATAAATCACTCAAAACCGTACTGTAAGTGGTGATGACTATATCATATTTTACCAGTTCCGTAGGATCTTCAGTTCTAGATGGCCCATGGAAAACGTAGTAGGAAAGGGCGTTTTCATGTAAATGCTCTTTGATCTGGCTCACCCAGTTTCCCACGGCGCTAAGTGGCGACAGTAATAAAGTTGTTTTTGCCCGTAACGGCTCATTTGAAACATGTGTTGCAGCCCACTCTACCGACTGCGGTAATAAGGAACACACCAAAGATAGAATGCTTAGGGTCTTGCCTAAGCCCATTACGTCGGCCAGTAAACCGCCAAGGACTTGAGGAGGCTCTTCAGCGGAGGTAATGCCACTAATAATCTCGCGGTAGACCTTTCGCCCTTGCGATTCCAGCCTCCAGAGCGAATTGTTATCTCCCTCATTGGGACCCAGACGACGCGGTTGCTCTTTTTCTGTCATGTACCATAGGGCTTGCTTCTGATGTGGCAACAGTTGCGTTTTCACCAAACTGGATGGCTCCATCTCTGGAAGATTTTGAGTATTAAGCTGGTCGAACATTTTTGTCACTGCACTATTAATCTCCTCAGCGGTACGTGTCTCTGATTGAACAGAAAGGCGGTTTGTATTTTGAACGGAATGCCTGTTAGTATGAGGATTGCATACTGCTAGTCCTGCATCAACTGTATTTGGCACTCCTAGCCATAAGTTTTTCTGACCAAGGAACCTGCCTGTACTCTCCGAGAGCCGTCGAGGACCATATAGATTGACTGAGATATGAAAACTACTATGACACGATTGGCCGGGCCATTCATTGGACAATCTTTTGCGAACATCTAGGCGCGCTTGGGCACGAAATCTGGCAATGGAGTTATCAAGCAAGGGAGCTAGTCCTGCGGCTGTTTGTGGATCGATGAGGCCAAATGTTTTTTGTGCAGTATCTTTCACCTCGATTCTTATATCCTGGGAACGCTGCCTGACTAGCTCACACTTGATAGATGGCCAGTCGTGGGTCATATCGCCAAATACGGCCCTTGGAGGGGTGGGTACTTGATGGGCAAGAACGGTGGCACCCTCAATTTTTCCATAACACACCTCTTCCTCGCCCAGGGGACGATTAGCAACGAATACTACATCATCATCATCATCATCATCATCATCATCCTCGTTATCTAGACAACTTGTCAACGAAGTTCCGTAAATGTAAAAGGAGGAAAAAAGGGGTGAGTATGTTACCCAAAGTAAGGTCAATGGTGTTCGGAATTTGGGGAGCAGGCGTAGGCGTAGAATTGTCTGACGACCCATTAATGATATATCCTCCAAGGGATGTGTGTGTGGTGTTTGCTCTCTTCTGTGCATTCGTGCTGCTTGCGTCGTTGGCCCTAAATTTTTTAATTGGAGCAACGCCGCGCCTCTCGACGCCGTAGATATCTTCAATCATTCTGGAATGTCCTTCACGAAATTGACTGAACGTCCGTTTCGAGTCAGCCCCGGATACAGTGCCATCCTTCGGAGCGTTGCCGGACTGAGGGGCTGTGAGTCGGAGTAATCAGAATCATGACTACAGAATGAGGTGATAGAAAGTAAGTAGTACTTGCTGCGGACTGCCTTCTAAAACCTTTGGGGTCGAGCAGCAACGCTGCTGAAGGACCGCTCATCCCGACGCACGTACCCGGTCTAGCGATGGAGTTCGGCGATTCTCGAGAAGCGCGTCCTTGTAAGGATGGAGGACATAAGAAAACGTGGAGGACGTGGAGGAAGCGAGACCAATAATGGAGGGAAGGAGAATAATGAGTGAAAGAGGCACAAAAAAACTACATGAAGAAAAGAACCCTGGCTGAGGCAGAACTCAAGTACGCGATGAATGAAGAACCGCAGGTGGCAATAAGCTTTGGCCGAGGGGAGCTTAACAGGTGGAAGTGAGAAGCAAACTATGTACATAGGAACTATCGAATCCCAACACGTCATGAAAGAGTGAAATGAGTCTACCACACTTGCTCAAATATCAATGTCTCTAATCACACACAATAAACTCCGTATGCCTCATGCTATTCAAAATAGTTCATACAGAAGTTCGAATGAATGCCGCCTAAAGGTATCAGAAACACATAACGGTCAAATATTAAACATTATCATAGCCAAAGGTAGAGAAGAAGGCAGTAATGCAGCGCTGAGAAAGTAGGTAGAGGGTAGAGAGAAAATCAGCACCATGTAAACACCGGATTCTTGCTTTTCACAGCCTCGAGCCGCTCAACAATGACTTTCCGCTCGTGGCCATCCATCTCCTCTGCTGCCGCATAGCCAAGATCCCCTTCTAGATCATCACCGCCAAAGGCAACAGTACTATTCCGATGTTGCGATAGAGATACACCCTTCTTATGCTTGCCAAATCGCTGGCGTCCGTACGATCGGGGGCCTGGCACCGCCCAGCTGCTTGCAAGTTCTCGGCCACGCTCACCAAGGCTGTCCGGGTTGCCATAGTTCACCTGGCTAAAAGAGATTGGGCTGGTGCTTCGCTCTCGCGCGGGGCCAGACTCGAAGGACGTCGTGTCTCTTGAGAGCTCAAATCGGTTGGGATTAGGGAGTTCGTGAGTTGGAGAACCAAAACTCAATAGATCAGGATGGGGACGCGGTGATGCCATAGCGGTGCTGATGTCCATTTCTTCCTGTGACTCCTGCCGCACACGCGCGGCTCGTCGTTGCACCTCTGAAGAGGGCACACGTAGAGGAATCGCAACAGGGATGTCCACCAAATCGTCCCAGACGCAAACTCTTGTTCTACGAGTTAACTCTAAGGGGCCATGGTCGGGTTGCTTTAATGTCTCCACGACATTCCAAGCTTGTCCTTTCATAACAGCAATCTGTCTTGCGAACATGCTCTCTTTGAAATCCGAATCTTGGCTGAAGACACGCCGAAGTGCCGTTTGCGTGCCGCTCCACCAGGCTGTCGATGTGAGAAGGGGTAAGAAATGGTCTCGAGTTTTCTTCGAAAACGGCTGGCCAATGAGAGAAACCGGGAGAAAGAGCCAGCCAAAAGGAAAACTACGCCACTGTATGACTGTTAGCAGCGGGCAGCAGAATAATACCAAGAGAAACTTACGGCATCAGGGTGCTTCCAGGGCCAAGATAAACTATTATCAATGGCTCCGATGGATATTGTGGCATTAGAAAGTTCCATTGCATTCAGTGGTGTTCCAGATCGACTTATGGCTGCCATGACCTCGTGCCGCCTGTAAGGGTACATAGGAGAGCTCGTGCGCGCTGAATTGACAGATACCGGTCGGACAGGAGGCATCTGCTCTTCTTCAGCCTCGAGGTGATTCACTCCATTCATCTTTGGCGGCTCCGACATGATGGAGACTTCCTCGGTATTCCAATCCACCCTAACCATCCAATTATCAAGTCCTCGGTCCGTATTTCGCATTATATAATCTAATATGACCAATTTTTCAAGCTCTTCTCTAAATGACTGTTGTAAGTTTTCTGTCCATTGAAACTTGCGCTGCCTGTCGTCCTGGGGAGGCGTAGCCACGCGAGCACTCCGATAGTCATCCTCATCATCCGAATGGATTCCAGATGGCTGACAGGCCTCATTCCAGGGTCGTTTCTTTCTTCGGGGTGCATCCTCTGGGTGAAACCCTGTATTGGCTTGGTCCGGCCATGGGTGCTCGCGTAAAAATATATTTGCATCCTTAAACCCTTTCAAAAAAACTTGGAAACTGCCTTGTTTAGCTGGTAATTGCTTTTTACCTCTCCATGCACGTCTTCGATCCCAAAAATCGTAATAGAAAGATTTAGAAGACAGCCGTACAATATCAGTGTAAGGAACAAGGTTAGTTTTTAATCGTGTATCGAGTACATAAGCTGCGGCCTCAGAGACATATGACAAGTTTGGGATAAGGCAGGCGCGGCCGAAGAAACAAGGAAATAGATTTCGATGTATCCATTTGGTCCATTTGGGATTTCGGGATGCGTATGGTTCCTCGTCTTTTGGTTTGAATACTCCTACCACCTTTCCTTCACTGTTTCTTGCGAAGTAGCTCCCAGAGCTGCCTTGAGAGATCATTTTTGGATGCACTCCGAGCTCTATTGCGACCTGAACGCTTTCTACGATCTCGTCGAACTCCGCTTCGGTCATTCGTCCGGTCTCGGGGGGGTCTGCCTCAAGAGAAGCAGCGGTTACCGGTCGAATGCCCTCTGGAGCTTGGAATACGGTATGGTGAATTTCTAATTGCTCTTCCTCATTCGTCTTTCCCCTAACTCGGTTGATCTTGAACTTGGACGCGATTTCTTCGGCCCATTTTTCCAATCTCATATTAATGGCCTTAATATCTACACCGGAAGAGTCCGTGCGACCTCTCCGAGCTTTTCCATAGTAGGGTCTTCTATTGTGATGACCAGGCGATGCTTGTCTAGGCGATTGCGCCTGGCCTGCTGGGCGGATTGGAGCGTAGCGAGGGACGGAGGACGATAACGTCGGAGGAGCATTGTATGGATCTTCGTCGGATTCGTACTCATATTCCCGGTCCTCATCTGCCTGGGAGAGGCGGGCATAACCCGACGTAGCCGGCCGATTCTTTGAAGGGGGCATCGTGTATGAAGCGAAAAGCGGGCGACCTGGTACCGGAAGGGTCGGAGCTCAAATAAAGACGGAAAGGAGGTATCTGTTGGGGGCGAAGAGCCTGGCGCGTTCAGCGCATTCTCGCGCTTTCGATGAATTAATTAGAAGAGGGGCGTCTGCTATCACCATTCAGGCACTCTAGCGGAGCAATCGGAAATCAGACCGGCGGCCGTTTTGCCATTAAGGGTGAGGAAGAACAACTACCTACCTGGCTCGAGCGATGCTACGTCTGGCGGCCTTACGTAAGCACAGCGTGATCGGCAGTTTCATACCCGTTGACGACATCCCAACTTAATTGTTGCCTGCAAATGACAATAGTGTGGATGCTCGGATGCTATACATTTTATGCGCTTTATTTGTTTTATGGGCCAGTACCCACATATCTGATATGATTCGCTTTGGAAGCCGAAAATTTTGGGACATTTATATGAGCTCGCAACAGTAGCGCTTCCCTAATAAGTGCAGCAGCAGAAAAGGAAGAGGATAACGACAAACAAAACAAAAAGAAAGGAAAGAAAATGAAATCGAGCAACAAAAAGTTTCACATCCACTCCTACCAGCGGGGGCAAGCCAGCAGCAGACCGGATGTTACATCCTTCCCCGGCTCTGCCTCAAAAGACTCCATGCCTGAGGTCACCAAATCAATTATATACTTTGTTGAATTGTTCTTACCCATTAGCTACCACCGTTGTTCAGGCCTCTATGCACACTTCGGGCTATCGTATGCTCGGATGATAGCCCTCCCCCGTCCCATTGGTTCCAACGTAACTTCCATACTCATTAGCACTCTGCCATGGAACACTTACTCTACCGTAAGGGAAGATTTACTAGTAAAGTTTCGATCCCAACTCTGTTGTATAGGACTATCATCGTCAGGCTAGCCTAGGCACTTTTTACCTGCAGCTTGATTTCTCCTCCAGTTTATTTCTACTCTTCACGCAATGCCCCTAGCTCAATTTGGTCAATATATTTATATTGTATAACTATTCATCAGCCACGGCGTTTTAGTCTGTCAATGCTTGCTTTGTAGATTTAAGCCGTCTTCTCGTAATCTCGTGGCAGCCGTACGCCCTAAAAAACCACACTTTTATGTCTAGCAGCTAGCAACTACCACGGAGAAGGAAAACTGGGCGACAATGTTGAAAACACTGATGGAGCGAGCAAGCAACTGAGATTAGGGACATGGCAATAGTACAGCATTTTTTGCGATGGACAGGAGACCGTTCATACCCTTCAAACCATGTTCAAGTATGACACGGGCGGGATGTTGTAATCTAGCGGTAGCACTCCATACTGCCATCGAAATATCTCGAACCTTTTACAGGTAGCCAACCTAGCGCCAAGAACATGCTGGGTTGTTAATAGAATTAATTCGGTATTCTATAGAATTCGATTCCAGGCGGTACTGAAATCGCCAATGCTAACACACAGCAGATCTTTCCGTTCTACCCCTTTGGTTCTAAAAGTAAGATGCCTTGGACCGCGTCGTTCAACACTCTACTTTGTTGTATAGAGAACAAAGCCCAGCTATAGTTTGTTGGTAGCCGCCTTGGCGTAGTTATCATCACCGATAATTTGACTAGTTGCGGAGTACGGAGTAGTTACCTATTAACTAACTAGTACTCCGTACCAGAAACTCGTAACAACCATTGAGCTCTCCAAATACCAGCAATTAAAATATATAATATCCCTGGTTTTTCATACTTAAATCCATTTTTTTTATTTTTCGTTCTTGTACTACTATTCTAACGGAGTAGATCGCTTATTTTCACTCTCATCTTAATCTCCCTTTGCATCGCCGGCCCGATCCTTCGAAAATGACATCTGCCGTAGCATCTCTCGCGCTCGGTTCTTCTGCAGTCAGCCCTGGGCTCGGGACCGGGTCGCATCAGACCGATATCCTTGCGTTCCCTTCTTCGCAAGACGGAGAGCGCGTGGCCTCCGCCCCTTTGCCGTCAATGGAAATATCAACCACGACTGATGGCAATGAGAGTTCGACTACCTATCCTGCCGGCCAGAATATTTCCAATACAGGTTCTTTGGGTTCAAGAGATTCTTCTCACAATACCGGCCTCTCTACCCTAGCTTCTGCTGCGTCGGCGCCGACGCCATACCTCCGGTCAGTACTCCGTGTTCATGTGCCCGGGCTCAGGTAGATCCATGGATTCGCTGGGATACCTATAACATGGCATTAGGTGAGGTTAAGCTGACAGCCTTGTATTTTTTTGCTATCACAGACCGTATGACACCGCCGCAAACACATGCAGTAACCACAACGCTACCCAGAGCGTTAACTATGCCACCCCATCCCCAACTGCAACATCTGGCGGTCATGGAACACTCTCGGTAAGTCAATTGGGCCCATCTGCTCTGAATGCAGTCGAGCATCCTGGTTTCCTCGCGTGTTTTTGTGTATCTCGAAGCTGGCGCGTTCGTCTGCGCGCGACCAGACTGGCGTCCCAATCGGGTTTAGCGGCTTCCAATTAGCGTTTCATCTCCTTATCACTGCCGAATCCCGTCAACCGTTTCCCTTATCAACAGACACTCGAATATCCCATCGTCCCATCATCCGCCCAGTTCACACCTCGCGTCCCCCCAATTGCCGCGTCCACCATGCTAACTGCAAATGTGGCCGATCAGGGCTCCCAGTACCAATCTGTTTGCCAGAATTGCGGCACATCTAAAACCCCATTATGGCGAAGAGATGGAATGGGTGCCGTGCTATGTAATGCCTGTGGCCTTTTCCTCAAACTCCACGGTCGCCCACGGCCTTTAAACCTGAAAACCGACGTTATTAAAAGCCGCAACAGGGTCAAGACATCTGGTCAAGGCTCAAAGCGCAAGGTAGCTTAACTTCTCCTACATCTCCTAACCCCCGATGTCTAACTGGAGCTGATTGCTTGTAGTCTGCCGCCGAAGCAAATACTTTTCCCCAATCAAAACCGGACGGAACAATATCGAATGGAACCTATGGATTTCCTCGTGGCCAGCGGTCCTCCCCACCGTCTGATCGCTCGAAATCACCTGTCTCTCGAACCGATACTCCTAATTTTGTCCACAACAGCAATATCGCCCCCCAGAATGTGTTTGATAGTGTCACATTATCAGATCACGGGATAAACACCTCGAATTCAGGTCTTTCTGTTATACAGTTACAGCAGCCCTCTCCTGGGTCAAGCACGTCATCCAGTGATCGTCATATAGATATGACGCAGACATACGAAGGGTTGCTGGCTGCGAATACCGCGTTAAAAACTCGAGTTAGCGAACTGGAAGTCATCAACGAACTCTTCCGCGGAAGAGTCACCCAATTAGAGCAGAGTGAAGAAGCCTCTAGGAGGTCTGGCAGCAATGCTAGCGATTCTGAGTTGGAGCTCCGGCGAGCTCTGGAAGATGCCGCAAAGCGAGAATCAGATTTAATCCACAAAGTTAGCAAATTAGAACGTTTGCTGGATGGATATAAACAATTTCAGCTTGCACCTGACTCAACCGAACCACAAACAAAACGACGACGCCTTTCAGATGGCATGTCATTTCCTTCAGACACACCCGTCGAGTCTTCATAGCATCTATAAACCTAATTAGACGTCCCGGAACCAAAAACCATAGCTCACCAAAATCCCTTCCCTTCATGGCATACACTGACCTTTCTCCTTACCACTTGAAACCCTCGTTTTTCTTCTTTTTTCTCCCGAAGCACTGGGCTGCTCAAAATACCCGCTTGTAATTCCTAATCTGACCAATTGTATTTTTCTAATCTGCATGTTAATCTGTTCACTCTCTACTATCACGGCGTACTTGGACTCTGGTATTTATCTCGCTATTGATACCGACCTCATCTTCAACTTTGGGCTTCTCCTCCTTGTAGTGTTCTGTCCTCCAATCTCTGTTCGGGAATCTCACTCCTTTGTACTTTTAACTCGGGCCTGTGGATGGGTTTCTGTCGCTTCTTTTATTTGATTTACAAAATATCTGAATTCCGAAAGGAGCCTCTTGATCTAAGCTGGCCTTTGCGGCGGCTTGTACTGGAACATCGACGACTTTGCCGTTCGCGCGATATACGTACGGGTTTGTCTAGCTAACTTCCTTACCATTCCATCATGTATTACTATATTTTGTGTTTAACAATATGAACCAGAATGGTATGGTGACCGTTGCCCGATAGTTTCATTGTTTAGGATAATAAGGAATCGACCGAAATGAATTATTACCTAACTCCCTTAATATAAATATACTCCTGAAAATGCATCTTCTATAGCTTAAAAGCGAACTCAAATCAGCGTGTGACCGGTTGGCTGGCACGTAAACGGCTCTTCTTCCCGGTCTTCATTTGCATGACAATGGATCTTTCATGCCAAATACTCCACAGCGCGATCACCGTTCCCAGAAGTCCTGCAGAAAAGGTCACCCAGTATGCTGCACGATAGCATCGTAGACCTTCTCTGCAGTCTCGATCGCCATCTGGTGAAATGTAGGAGTTGCGGTCGAAAATGAATCCATAGATGAGATTAAAGATATTCCCACCAATCACAGCCGCAAGTGTCATGACACCCCAGTTTTGTGATATGCCCCCAATACCAAAGGTGTGAGCAACGATGGAGGGGAACACACCAAACAACATTCCATACGCCAAACCAGTCATTCCGGAAACGAAAAGAAGCTGATGTGGATCAGAAATCCGGGTAGCAGCAAATTGTGCACTGCAAAAACATAGTGAAGATATGAAAAGACACCATATTCGGGACATTTGGAGTTGTTTGACGAGAAGGTCAGAGCCGATGCCTGGGCGAGAGGTTAGTCGAACATTTCTGAAAAGAATATGGTGACGCTGAATAATACCGCTCAAAAGGCGTCCAACACAGCTAAGCACGGAGAGTGTGGAAACATGAATCGCCTGCTGCTTCTGAAGGAACCCTGAAGTCACGTTGCGATCATAGTAAGTCCATAGAGCCTTAGCCTATTTTAATCATTAGGAGCATGCAAAACTAAAACCGTGCGATAAAGCCAAAGCTTACATCATAACCAATGTTACTAGAAAATAATATTAGCAGGTGAGGGAAACTACTGGTAAGAGTGCATCCCTACTTTATTGTCATTAAGCCAATTCCAGTTAAGACGCCAAGCATCGTAAATAGTTGCCAAAATTCGACTGTAAGCAACATGTAAATTCCGCGTAAATCGGCATACAGCGAGTCGCCGGTTTCATGTAACCTTGTTTCTTCATCGTACAGGGAGTCTGGAGAGTTCGTAGATGACCGTGCCATCAATGAAGAGGTCTCCTCAATCTCAGCGTTCGGAATGGTGAATTCGTCGCGGCGCTGCACTGGCGATGTTGTCGTATCATTACCGTCTACAACTTGCTCTCTTGGCTCAGGGGCGCGGTGTGTCTCCGTTGACCTTGTTCTATGCAGCTGGCTTGATTGAGAGATGCTCTCCGACTCATTTTCAGATACCAAGGAATATGCAGATGAGTATGGAAGGACACGAATAAAAAAGGATGAAACAAATATTAATGATGAGGTCCCAACAGCAAGAACAAGTAAAAATAGGGATGTGTCATCATGAAATGCAAAGGCTGCTATGGTTGAAAAGAAAAAGGCGCTCAATCCGTATGCTGCAAGTGGAAACGCAGTAGCCGAACCTCGGTGATTTGGAAAATTGGACGCGGCTACGAGAGTGTCAGTGCCAGATGTCTAATAGACACGAATGCGAGCCCCAACGAACCTGTTTTAATAGATGCAAAGAAGGCAGAACAGCTCCCCATACCAGTAAGAAATGAGAAAAGGCATAGGAGAGGCACACTTATTGAGCCAGGTCCGGAAGCATACGCTGTGTGAATGTTAGTTTTATGTATTTTGGCCAAGGAACCACCTGGTGGGAGCGTTAACCTCGATGGATAGGAAAATACCCAACAAACAACGCTACAGTTCCAATCAAGGTCGCGGGCCACGGCCCCTTTGAGTCAACAAGAAAGCCAATTGGAATGCCGCTAGCATAAGTTCCCAAATTACCGGCGGTACCCTGTTTGTTTTAGTATACGCTGAGGATGAGACGAGGAAATACTTACAATCAAGTTACTTTCTGTTGACGACAGCTTCATGCGATCCATGAACTGGGGTGACCATGCCGAGTAGGCATACTGACTACATGTCAACCTAGATCAACGGTCGGAATGAAAGCCGGGGAAAATAGATACATTGGTTCCGCTCGCGAGAGCGATAGTTGTGGCCGCAACCACGGTGAGTAACCGCTCGGTGGTTGTCACCGGAGGAGCCATTGGTCGCGATATGTGGGATTAGGTACTCCGTACAGGGAGCTATTTCAAGTTTTCCTCCAGGCCCATGGGATGATATTAAAGTTGTGAGGTCTTGAGATCAAGAACCCCGAAACCTGGCGTAGGGGAACGATCAGTGATGCAAGCGTCACGATGTAGATGGCTCTTAAAGTATAAAAATATTCAAAATCCTGTCAGGAGGGTATACTGTGCAGCAATCATGCATATCAACCTGTTGCTGGCGCGAATTCAGTAACAATCACGATTTCGCCAACGGTTAGCAAACTGACTTACTCCGTACTCCGTATCACTACGGAGTACGGAGTAACTACGGAGTAGTTAATTAACTACTGACTAATCGGCAACTCCTCATAACACCGCCAAGATGTGTCATGTTACTCCGGAGATTACGTAATTCCGCCGCTCGCATCAACTGCAGACCCGTGAGATGGAACTCGCAAGGGAACTATTACTAACCTATAATATTGAAAGTACGACTACATAGGGACTCATCATGGGTGCTCTACTCTCTCTGCCTTTGATGGCAGTTCCCAGCATCGGAACGGTGAGAAAATTGTCTGCGAGCCCCAAACCAACGTTCACTAACCATCCCAGGTTGTTGGATGCCTGGCATCATGCTGCGGAGCTGCAACTTGTTCGGCACTCTGCAGGACCTGTGGGAAGTTTCAAAGCAGGTATATTTCTCTGTCTGTTGGATAAAGATTAAGCACTGACCTCAGACAGTATGGCTACGAGAATCGCCTACGCCTTTATTCTCCTAATCAACTCTATCCTTTCGTGGATTATGCTCACTCGGTGGGCGCTGAATAAACTCGAACACCTCACATTTGACTTCCTACCTATTAGCTGCGATGGTGAAAAATGCCATGGTTGGGTTGCCGTTCATCGTATCAACTTCGCCCTTGGCCTGTTCCATATTATCCTCGCTGGATTATTACTTGGAGTGCGCTCGTCGAAGGACCAACGGGCGGGTATACAAAATGGCTATTGGGGCCCTAAAATTATAGCCTGGGCAGCCCTTATAGTACTTTCTTTCTTCATCCCGGAGAGCTTTTTCTTCGTTTGGGGAAGTTATTTTGCCTTTGTTGGTGCCATTCTCTTCCTCCTTCTCGGCCTTATTCTCCTTGTCGACCTTGCGCACACTTGGGCAGAATTATGCTTGGAGAAGATAGAAGATGGTCGCTCGCGGGTTTGGCAGGTTCTGTTGATCGGCTCTACCGTGGGAATGTATATCGCCTCATTCGCGATGACCATCATCATGTATATCTTCTTCGCTCGAGGAAACTGCACGATGAACCAAGTTGCCATATCCGTAAGCACTTCCTTTATAAACTCGCGTTATTCGATGCTCATTTATATACCTCCTTTAGATCAATTTGGTGGTGTTCCTGGTCATGTCAGTGGTTTCTGTGCAGCCCGCCGTACAGGCTGCAAACCCTCGCGCCGGTTTAGCCCAAGCGGCTATGGTTACTGTTTACTGCACCTACTTGACTATGTCTGCAGTCTCTATGGAACCGGACGATAAACAGTGCAATCCCCTGATTAGAGCGCGCAGTACTCGCTCCGCTTCAATCGTCCTAGGGGCTATCGTTACCATGTTGACTATTGCATATACAACCACCCGTGCCGCGACTCAGGGTATTGCACTCGGGTCGAACGGCGCGCACAGCAATTACTCTCGCCTTGAGCAAGACGAAATGGAGCATGGCTTGGTGACACAGCAACCTGGCCGTTCCCGTCGAGAGATGCGAGCAGAAGCCTTGCGAGCTGCAGTTGAGAGTGGAAGCCTCCCTGCAAGTGCCCTAGATGATAGCGACGATGAGTCAGACGACGGTGATTCAAAGGACGACGAGCGAAACTCTACTCAATACAATTACTCGCTGTTCCATGTCATCTTTTTGTTGGCAACCATGTGGGTTGCTACATTGCTTACCCAAAATCTTGACCCCGACGCAAAAGATGACCTAGCGCCGGTTGGTCGAACCTATTGGGCTACTTGGGTAAAGATTATCAGTTCTTGGGTTTGCTATGTAATTTACCTGTGGACTCTTGTTGCCCCAGTTTTGATGCCAGACAGATTTGATAATTGATTTGGGTTTTTGATGCCTCAGACATCCGAGTTGTATGGTGGTTCTGATGGTTTGTGATGGGATGTTGTTTGAGCCCTTGTTTCGGCGTTTTGGCTGGGGGAACTGTAAATTTGTATTAGTTATGATACCTCAAGTTGCACATAAGATACGAATAAAATGAGTATTCCGGAGTATGGATTATCGTGCGTTCGTCGTAGAGGGAAGATAGTTGTGAAGTCCATACTCCGTACTCCGCACGGAGTACTCTAGTTACTTCGTACAGCTGGTGACGTCAAAGTCAGACCTTTGAGTTAATCGTACTCCGTACTCCGTAGTTAGTTAACTGGTTAACTAACTAGTTGTTACTCCATACTGTACGGAGTAGCTGGTTAGCTAGTTAGATAGTTAACTATCGGATAGTTAGGTTGGGGCTGATCAGCTGAAATTAAATTAACTACGGAGGAGTTAGTTAACGCGTTCATCTGACGCGACGCCAACCATCAGCATAGTTAACCCAACGCAACAGTGCATAAAACCTCGCCATGGGATGAACATGGCGACAATAAAGGCCATCGAGGCCCGTTCAGTTAGTTTATATTGCAGTGGGCTTTCCTGTTGTCTATATGTATACTGATGATTAATTTTAGGTCCACCAAATCCAGTCTGGACAGGTAATCGTCGACCTTTGCTCCGTGGTTAAGGAATTGGTCGAGAATAGTTTAGATGCAGGTTCTTCATCCATCGGTATAGGCTCCTCGCCGTTTTTTTTTTTTTTTTTTATTGTTAATCTTCTGACCGCGATGCATCTTAGACATTCGATTTAAGAATAATGGTTTGGATCTCATTGAAGTTCAGGATAACGGCGATGGGATTTCACCCAAAGACTACGAAAATATCGGTATGAACTGACAAAGTAGTTGTCATTAAGAGATATTTCTGACTTCGTGCAGCTTTGAAACATTACACCTCCAAGCTCTCTACCTTCGAAGACCTATCCTCCCTCGAAACATTCGGATTTCGTGGCGAAGCTCTCTCTTCGCTTTGCGGCCTTTCTCGGCTCCATATCGTTACTGCTCAGGCAACCCAAGCACCGAAAGCTAGACGGTTAGAATTTGAGATTTCTGGTAAACTAAAAAGCACCCAGGTAGTTGCTGGCCAGAAAGGCACTACTGTCTCAATCGAAGGACTTTTTGAACGGCTTCCTGTTCGACGGCGAACACTGGAAAAGAATATTAAGAGGGAATATGGCAAAGTTCTGGGTCTCTTGCATGCTTACGCATGCATAAGTACTGGAGTCCGTTTCAGTGTCAAAAATCTGATGCCAAAAGGGAAAAGCGTAGTGGTATTTGCCACAAAATCTAACCCAACGACCAAAGAGAATATTGCCAACGTCTATGGTGCAAAGACACTCCTTGCTCTGATACCACTTGATCTGGAACTGGAATTCCAACCGAGTGTATGCTCAAGAGCCTTGCATCAAGAGCACCCTGAAAATTTAAATAAAATATTCGTACATGGTTATATATCAAAGCCAATCTTTGGTGAAGGGAGACAAACCCCAGATCGCCAGATGTTTTTTGTAAACTCTCGCCCATGTGGCTTGCCACAAATCGCGAGAGCATTCAATGAAGTGTATAGGTCCTTCAACATTTCTCAGTCGCCTTTTATATTTGCAAATTTTGAAATGGATACTCGCGCATATGACGTTAACGTCTCACCGGACAAACGTACAATCCTGTTACACGACGCAGGCGCGCTGATTGAATCTCTCAAAGCGACATTGACGGAGATGTTTGAAAGCCAGGAACAAACTGTTCCTCAATCTCACTTATTAGGGAAACAAGGTACAGCGAAACAAATAGCAAATGGAAGCTTTACCTCAGCTTTGACTCATCTAAGGGCGGGAAACATTCCTTTGACCCCCAAAGAAGATATACAAAACGGACAAGGGGCGGATACTTCCATCTGTCGCACTGAAAACGTAACCATTAGATCAAGCAGAGATGAAGGACCAAGTATGTCCAATTTAAGCCACTCTATAGAGGTACGCGCTTCAATGTCGCGTAATATCAATGACGCCGATGACTTGTTTGTGTCCGCTGCTAGTCCACCATCCAGTGTTCAAGACCTTAGCGAAGTTCATCAGGAATTTCCTTCGACTTGTCACGAAACATCTAAAATATCGTCTTTAAGCAGTCAAAGGTCACCAAATATCATTCAAAATGCCTTTGACCGTATGCGTCCAACGAGACCTGCTGCTGAAACTGCAACCATCACGATTGGTGGCAAAACAGTTACATCGACTATTGGATATACATCGCCGCGGAAACGGAAAGGACGCCAGGAAGATTCTATCTCAGCACCACTCTCCAAACGACGAACGCGAGCAACATTTGCGAAAAGCAAGCTTGGGCAAACGTTGAAGTCTTTTTCTGCTCCAACTACTCAGGCTGGGAGGCCTTCACAATCAGATAATAGCGAGGAAACGGATAATGGATATACTAGCTCCGAGGATGAGGAGCAAGCTGATCTTAGCGACGCTAGCGACATAACATACGTTACAGTAGATAATGGGAGTGATTCTGCTTCTTTGGATGAAATCGATGCAGGTGATCGAGAACAAAAGGCCATGGACGAGCAGAAAATAGTTGAACTGATTCAAGCTGCAGAGGACGCTGCTCAAGTCCCCTCCGAATACACCACTGAGAGAGCTAATAAGATATCTAAGCGGTCTCGGGGAAATGATGCTACCGTGGAATTAATGTGTTCCATTGATGGAGCACTTGCAAAGATCAAGGCTCAGCTAAAGTCACTTGAAGACAGCCTTCGGTCTTTTCAGGGTCATAAGGAATCCGATATCTCCGTTGCTGAGGCAAATCAGGAGCTTGAGTCCCCCGAGGCCAAACTATCCCTTACGGTATCTAAAAGAGATTTTGGGAAGATGCGAATTGTAGGGCAATTTAATCTTGGATTTATTCTGGCTGTGAGGGAGGGATATGCGAAAAGCAATCAAGAAAATGAGGGCCTTCATCTTGTTGAAGATGAACTATTCATAATTGATCAGCATGCTTCGGATGAGAAGTACAACTTCGAACGACTTCAAGCCGAGACCGTGGTTCAAAACCAGCGCCTTGTCAAACCAAAAACGCTCGATCTTACAGCAGTGGAAGAAGAAGTCATCCTTGATAATATTCCCCTGTTAGAAAAGAACGGATTTTTGTTTGATATTGACGAGAGTGGCGACGAACCCATTGGGCGAAGGTGCAAATTAGTTAGCCTCCCGCTGAGTAAAGAGGTGGTTTTCAATACCCAGGACTTGGAAGAATTAATTGCTCTGCTCTCGGAATCGCCCCACCACGATCGTATCTCGCAGCTCGTTGACTACGATGATATTTCCAAATCATCACCTTTTGCAAGCCGCTATGTTCCTCGACCCAGTAAAGTCCGAAAAATGTTTGCCATGCGTGCATGCCGCTCTAGCATTATGGTAGGTAATACACTCACTATTAAACAAATGGAGAAAGTTGTTCGACACATGGGACTGATAGACAAGCCATGGAACTGCCCCCATGGCCGGCCAACAATGAGGCATTTAGTAAGCCTTGGAGGTTGGCAAGAATGGTCAGAGTGGCCCGAGATGGAGATAACGGACAGTGGTGATGATAGCTGTAGTCTTGGGAGCAACGAATGTGGGGTTTGGAGACGCTTTTTGGAAGAGTATGGCCATTTAGAATAGTGATTTCTTCATAGACATGTACCTAGAAAGGATGGATTTTAACATGTATTTGGTTATTACCTTGAGGACACGAGCATCGAAAGGAAAGAAGGAGCATTTGTAGCCATAATATCTTCACCAAATTCGATCCGTTCTACCGTGCCCATAGCGCAGGGAATTAAACCATCTCAGAGTCGGGAACTTCAGAACCACCGCCTTAGCCTACTCCGCTGTGATCCATCCTGATGTGCCTTCATTCGTCCATTTCTCAGGTCTTCTTCCTCTGCAAGCCGAAGTGTTTCCTCAACAACCAAGAGGTCGCGCTCCATCATTTCAGCCCAATTTTGCAAATCTCCAACTTCTTTTAAGCCGTGATGACCCTGGTCTGCCAGTTTTTCCAGCTCATTTCCTTGTTTGAAGAGTTGCTTTGTTGTTCGTTTTAGCTCGTCCTCTTGTTTTTGAAGAATGGCAGCGTTTTCATGGAGATTCGTGGCCCGAGAACGTAGATCCGAGTCTAGATTTGAACCAACGGATTTCAGGGAGGCAAGGAAGGCAGCACGGGCTTCTGAGGTAGCATCGGGGGAATTAGAGGGGCGCACGGTAGTCTCAGTGGCCATTGTAAATATGCGAAGGCTTGTCCGTTGCGATTCGTTCTGGCAAGATAAGCTGGATGAATGTGGTTATGTATGTAGCAAGGATTTTCAAGAGCTGAGCAGTCCACACACTATCTCGGACTGACGATATACGTTAAAGATATAATCCAAATTAACACGTCGGTAGTATCAAAAATGCTGTTGAACAACGGGTAATTGGGATAACAGAAGAAAATCAGAAGAAGCTCGATGCCTTCTTCCATCGAAACCCCACTTCCCACGTCATACACGCTAGAAACCTTCTTCGGGCACTCCTGGGTTGGGCATTACTTCATACACTGTAACTATGCCTGATACTTGTCTGGGGTGTCCTGGACACCCCGGAAGACCAACATAGCTTATTAGGTAGACACCTCAATGGTACCTATCTATCCATTCTTCAGCAAGGAAAATATCCAGATAAAGCCACACAACACAATGCTTTAGTTTGCTTGGGCTCTCCCTTATACAAAAGCTTGGTGTACCTTCAGCCGCCATAGGCCAGCTGACAAGGGCTTAGCGTTCTCCGGCAGTAGCGAAACGTGTCACCAATGGAGCTTCGTTCTCGAAAGGGGCGAAACATCGTCGCGGGGTAACGTTCGGCGGGTTTCGAGGTAGTGCCGATGATCGGGCTCGGGTTCGCCTTGGTAAAGAATGCGGTGCAAGATCGATTGAGGTCCAGGTGGCGGATAAGCGCAGCACGTGATCACTTCAATCGGCCAGGGATTCGAGATGGCAACAAGCCTT
Organism: Ophidiomyces ophidiicola; assembly: GCF_022830035.1. Classification (NCBI taxonomy): domain Eukaryota; kingdom Fungi; phylum Ascomycota; class Eurotiomycetes; order Onygenales; family Onygenaceae; genus Ophidiomyces; species Ophidiomyces ophidiicola. The sequence continues at coordinate 232,023 of NW_026054664.1, forward strand.
CGATAAGAGGCGTCATGCAAACAGACTGCTATTTTAGCCAACCAGTAAAACATATCGGTGTATGTAATTCAACCGTACTGCTTCTAAGTACTTCACAGTTATTTTCAATTTCCTAAAGAAACCTTTCTTACCACTGTGCTTTCAATTTTGTACGCCAGATCGGCTTGTTTCTTATCTATGGATGTATCTGGGTACTCAATACAATGTTTTCTGTATTGCTTGGGTTGATCCTTACTTATGTATTATCAACGAGACTCCTCCATGAAATTGGTGGTCTCGGCCTATAGATATAGAAGCAACAATATAAGGCCTGAATCTCTACATTCGCCGAGCGAGCAACATAAATAGCTAAATAGTTCTACTCCGTACTATGAATCAATCATCACCTCCATTTATTTTTCCTTGTTTGATTTATTTAGCGGTCTAGGCCAGACGTCTCAGCATAGAGTGCTCCTATTGTCCCATTTAAAATAATCTTGACGGCTGATAATGACTCTGCCCGCGCTGCCAAATCTACACATTCGTCTGCATCCAGGTATTTTCCAGGATTCTTTACATACATACCTTTTAACACCAGAATTGGCATCTTCCAAACACTCTCAAAGCGAATGAACTATATCAAGGATTCGACGGGAGTCTCAAACCCTTCAATTTGAAACATTTATGGTTCGCTGTATATACTCGCCTTTATGTAAGTACACACCTCCCTTTTGGGTTCTTCCAAGATGTTGCAATGCAGTTTTATGTTTCAGATATTCTAACTTTCGAACCCGTGGGTGAATTCTCCACATTAACCATTCAGCTACCGTAAAGTTGAAATATCACTCCAGCCATGCACCTTATGTATAAATGTCCCACATACATAGATTCGCCACTGGCTCACTGGCGGTTCCAGGACCACGAAAATATAATCCTAGTCTTCTTGCGGAACTGTCCAGATGTTTCAATATCTTTTAGTGTTGCTCCACTGACCTCATGGAGTATTTCTTCCCCAAGTTGTTCGAGACCTAATGGTAGGCTGAGTAGTCAGCTGCGAGTATTGAGTAGGTAATATCTTGTGGTTTGGCTTTTCCATGGGATGAATGTTTCGACAGCATGCTTGCGAACTCCGGATTCGAAGACTGGCGAGGCGAAGCAATATACTCATATCTATGTAATTGTCTGACCCCAAAAGAGCTGCAGTCATGGCAATTAGAAATATTGAAAATCCCAAATTACTTCACTCTTGCAACAAAAATACATGTCAAGAAAGACACCATAGGCCAAAGTCAGCATATCTGTTGTGGGGACACTTTCACTTTTCTAAATTCCATGTAATAAGTAGTTACCGATTCACAACAGCAACCACTCTGAGTTCTCCGTACTCTGTCCTCAGTAGTTAATGAAGGTTTCAGTTAGTTAGCTATCACACAAGCTCATAGGCGGGTCATAGTTAATCCGATTATGATATCGGCTTGGGATAATATTATTCCGGCTATCAAATTATCCACTACGAATTCCATTCAAGCAGTCAAGAAGCGAAACAAGAATTCTCAGATATGTCCCCTATGGGGTTTTCAGTATCGTGTTATGGGACACAGTCGAGTTTGTTCTAATGGATTATTAAATATTCTCGGTGCTACACAGTATATTAGAACGTGAGGAAAGACAGCTCAACAGCTGGATAACATCGAAATGACAGCGAGTCAGATGATGCGCATCGATTATTAACCATACGAAAGAGCTAGCTATGATCCCGGTATCAGTTGCCCTATAAAATACGCAATCTTCCCCCGCTAGGGCGTTGAACTCCCCCACCTATCTCGCATTGCCTCTTTTCTCTTTCTCTTCCATAAATACTCTAAGTTGGCCATCATGGCATCTAACCCTTCTAGTCAGGTATATTTCGTGACCGGAGCAAATAGAGGGCTTGGTTTTGGTTTTGTTTCGGCTCTTCTCTCCCGCCCAAACACCACTGTTATTGCAACTGTCCGCAATGACGAAGCTGCACAGAGCCTCGAGACACAGGCTCAAGATATCCCTCTCGTTGACAGTACCGCTCTTCACATCATAAAACTAGATTTTTCTACCGCAGTTCCACCTGAGAAAATTAGTGAGGCGATTACTGCTCTCCCTGCTGTCGATCACATTGATGTCCTAATCTCCAATGCGGGCTGCGTCCCCCCAATGGCACCAGCTGCCATGACTTCTGCCGCACACCTTCGCGCTGCCTTTGAAGTCAACACCATTGCTCCGCTACTCCTCTTTCAGGCTGCTTGGCCACTTCTTCAAAAGGCTGCGATACCCAAGATGATTTCTATCACCTCTTCTGTAGGTTCAATTGGCGGCCAAGAGCCCTTTTTTGGCGGAGCCTACGGGCCTAGTCGCGCTGCGGGGAACTGGATAACTCGTGCCCTCCACATTCAGCACGAGGGCCTGGTTACAATAGCTCTCCACCCAGGCTGGGTGCAGACAAGGGCAGGGTACTTTGTTGCAGACCAATGGAACTATGCGACTGGCCCACCAGAAACAATCGAAAATAGTGTCACGAAAATGCTCCAGGTCATCGATGATGCGACTCGCGAAACGACCTCCGGCAAGTTCCTTTCTTACACAAGTCACGAGATACCGTGGTGATCTCCGTAATTATCAAGGCCACGGCTGATGCAAGCTCATTCTTCTCGCGAGATTTGATCGTTGTCGAATGGTGTTCAATGTAACATACAGAGAGGACGATGTTATTTTATAATACTTACAATATATCATGTTAGCTGAATTCGGCGACAAATATTTGATTGTATACATAGCAATGTTCTGATGGTATAGTAAACCCCATCCCTCTCTATTTAGACAGACAACTACATGGTCCTAGGTAGAATTATGTTTATAGGAAAGAAAGAAGACTAGATATCCTAGGAATATTACACAAAAACTCTGATCTGGAAGGTTCACTGGCCAGCAACGCTAGTAAAAGCTGAAATATTATATATATTCAAAGTGAATATAATGGGACAGAAGCATGCCTCACCAGCCCGGTGCTCATTTTTTACTTCCTACCCATGTTATGAAATAAGAAGCTTTTCAAGTCGAACATTTATCTTATACGACCCAAATCCGCACTTTTAACGCAGCAGGGTTTACCCTCCCATCTTCAATTTCTTCGATCTGCCATGTTGATGCTTGTCTCATAGTTACTCAGCGTTGGAGCTGTCACGAGAATTCAACGTTGCGAGCTACATCAAAGGTATCGATGGCTCACTCAGAAAAATCAAGCATGATGAACTGGTACTGGAGTTTCTCTATTTAACGCTTGTTCCGTTTGAAGCCGGAATTTATAGTACGAAATGCGGAGAGAAAGTTTATTACGACACTCTCAATCAGAATTCCTGACAACCAACGGTTGTGAACTATAAAATGGGCTTGCAAATCTGTATAGTGTGGTCAGTGATGGTCTCTAAAGGACTGCCGACCTTGGTCCACAATTAGGAAAGCCTACGCAACATGGCGGTCCCTGATGCAAAGTGGTCACAGCTCGCAGATAATTCAATTCGATCTCCATTGCATCGACAAGATCCATATTCATAGGGAGCATATATTGAAAGATTATAAGTCTGAATTTCGAGAGCGTACTGCAAATCAGAGATGGGACATCTTCATACTTTTTTAAGATTTTCGGCCGCACTCCCCGGGCATGCATTCGATAAGTACGGAGTACTCCATACGCACCTTCACTGCGTAAAACCTAGCAATCCCCCGACTTTCCTGGTTGGACGTCTTGGTATTGGGGCGAGCAGGGGTTGTGGATTGACCGGCAAGCTTATGACCACCCCAACAAAGGGGAACTAGGGTAGGATTTAGTTGCTGCGGGAGGACAGCTCGCCTTTTCAAGAAGGATTAGGGCGCAGGCCCCCACCATATGTTAAATCATGGAAGAGAATGGCGTGGGATCAAGCAATGATATCAGCCCGGCTAACCGACCAAGCATCACATTGGCCAAATCTCTTGTTTACAATTGCCGACTACAATATGACTGGGCAGTGTAGTTACATGCTTTCCACAGGTCCAAATGCAATAGACAGTCGCTGTTACTGACATTAGATCAATCCCGTATATAGACCCTTGCATATCTCCAGTCCTCTTTTCCATAGAGTGAGTACTCAGGTGAACTTCGTATGCTGCGATGGAAGCCGGCCGGCTTATTCATGGGTTTGCTCACTGTACAAGCTGATAGCTCTGGTTCTGAGACAGTGAGAATTGATGTCTATGGAAGGAGCCAATAGAGTATTTCGACGGCGGTCGAGAGCGGCCATTGTAGCTTAGAGAGAACTGGAGGCACGAAGCGGTCGCCGAGGGTCACCGGTTGCCGGGAGGGGCCGAGAATGGAAGCACGTATCAATTGGTACATGGAAGGCTCTCAGGGTCTCATTCACAGCATTGATTGCACGAAATTAGTCTGCTTTCTGCTTTTACACTGCGGGTCACGAAGCATGGCGGCTTGATATTTGCCTCGCCTTATGACAAGGGCCGCGGACGGCCGTGGTAAAATAAGAAGCCATGGCAAGGGTGAGGAGTGGCAATCGCGGGTGGCGAGCCGTTGCAGGGAGGAGCCAAGCTTAACAAGAGCCAGCGCGCCAGGGTCTCAGGAGACGGCGTTACAAACATGCCTCGAGCAGCTGTAGCGCCGTTTCCTATGGTCGATATTTGTATGTATGTCTGGCAACGCACGCTCCCTGACTGTATGCCGGGCAGCGGATAGGCCCCGCAATGTCAAATAGCGGCGGCACGGGGGTGAATCCTGCTCTCCCGACTGAGCAGCCGCCCGGAGGATTGACCCCGACAGGCAACCCAAGAACCAGGGACAAGGAACTAACAGGTTGTGAGTTAGCTACCAAGCTTTTAAGGGTCAAGATGCTGTCAATACATCTATAAGTGCTTATCAAGATCGGGCCTCCTCTGTCTGAGAGCACAAGAAGCCCTGGAAGCAAGAAGCCTCAGTCACCCTCTATATTCAGTGGAATATATATATATATATATATTTGACATTTTGCGGATACAACATTGCAGCTGGATATCTCCAAGACATGGCGCCTTCGACAGCGGACTGGACGAACATCAGAGACATGAGTGAACGCAGGAAAGCACAAAACAGAGTGGCTCAGAAAAACTACCGTACATTCCCCTTCCTATCAAGCTACCAGGCGGGGGGTCTAACTTGAAGCACTAGGGACGCGGCAGAAACAGCGAATGGAGCTCGCAGAGGCAATCTTGATGGAGATGCCACATCTGCGTCCAGCCGCAACGATCATAGCTCAGAAGAAAGGGCGACGCCCAATTGCACACAGTCTAGATGACAGGCGCGAGATCTCTCCCGTGGAGTCAGATGGGGGTGCGGAGACTCTGCACTCTGGTAACAGCTGCGCAGGCAGCGGACAGAGTTCCTCTCCGGATGCCTCGCAGACAACGACAGCAACCCTATGTCAAGTCGAGCAGAACACCAACATTGGCCATAGCTACAATCTTCAGCTTTGGCATGGCCATCCAAAATCAAATCACGAATGTATTGATCCTACCCTGGATAGAACCGATTGGATACATCTCCAGGTGGCTCAGTCGCCGCCTAGCCGCTTGGGACCCAAACTTGATGACCAGTTCATGGGAGTGGGCTCGCCATCTAGGCATGAAGAGCTAGGTCGGGATGCTGATTCGACCATAATCGAGCCCAATTCTACGCAAATCTTAGGAAGTTGGTCACCTCCGTACTGCTTGACGCCTTGCTCAGTCGGGCATCCAGCATCTGCGGCATTTCATGCTGCAACGCCGTTGCCACACGGCGATCCGGGGAACTTCACGGTCAACCACGTTTTTGATGGAAGTGGTACTGCAATTGGAAGTTTAAAGAGTCCTGTTCTTACTGCTATTTCTCGGGGAAATTTGCAAATCGCTCGCTTGCTTGTACATTCTGGAGCGCAGCTGGATGTACCAGACCATAGCGGATACACACCGCTCCAGCTAGCGGTCCAGGAGGGCGACTTGAGCGCGGCCCGGGTTCTGCTTGACTTGGGGGCGGATGTTTCAGTAACTGATGCCCGCGGCCGAGGCCTGTTGCACCTAGCAGTGGAAGGCGACAAGCGAGAGATGGCCAAGATGCTGCTGGCGTGGTGCGAGCGGCAAAATACCCACCCCATGTCACCGTCTCACAGTTGCAGGGGGGACGGTGAGGAGCCCCGGGAAGTGAGGAGCCTGGTGCAGTGGTGTCTCAACATCCAGGACCAGCAGAAGCTGACGGCAGTGCATCTGTGCGTGCTGCTTGAACGCGTGGAAATGCTGAAGACCCTGCTAGAGTACGGCGCTGACGTCAACATCGGATGCGGCTAGCCTAATAGAGTTAGAGTCGGCACGTCGGCGGGCCGGAGCGGCGAGCCGCTGGACTTGGCGATATCTGATTAGATAATCCGGAGCGGGAGTGGGCGGGATGAGGGCTTGAGGCTTGGCGTGTATATGGACCAATCACGTCGACGAAAACTAAACAAACTATTCCACCCTGGGTTAGCGTTTTTTCCTGTAAAACGTTCTTCTCGACTTGCCCATCACCTCTCACCAACAGTTGGAAAAGTGCTTCTGCCGTCCAAGACTGAATTAGCGGTCCCCCGGGATCCAACTTTTGGTGTTCTACTGACAATACCCTGCTTCTTCGTGGAACAGCCCCGTCTCTTGCCATGAAAATCCATGCCGCACTGGCGTTGACCCCAAGCGCGTTGCCAATCATACCACCAAAACAGCAGTCTAGCATAACCTAAATCATGAAGAAACGACGGCCTTTGTGGAAGCTTGAGTTTGTCATGTGTATGCCTTGCCTTACTACCCCAGACTTCTACATCTTCCTTGATCCCCTTGACGAGGGTACCTTTCGCACGTCGAACTTCAACATGAGCATCAGCTCTAAAGCATCTATTTTAAGGAAGTGCACGGGATTATCTTCCTTGAGCCCCACTCCAAACATTTCTTGAAAAGGATTCCAGCTCGGCAATCCCTGCTCCCGGGCCGTTCATCGGAGCAAACCTACTACTACTTACTATTCTTGCTTCTTTTTGTTTTTTTTCCTCCCACAATTTAAATTTTGCTTCACCGTACGGACTACTCGGAGCACTAACTAATGGCTATCACCGCTCGATGGAGCATGCTGCAAAGTCGGCCGACTATTGTATGTCTTCTGTTGACTTTTCCTCGCGAATTCTCCTGGGACTAATTAGAATCCGATAATTGTTTTCAACGCTCTCACAATAGAGTTTGTTAAACCGCGAACTCCCGATACTGAAAAGGTACTATCTTTCGAAAAACTCCATCCCCAGGTGTACAGCATGGAATGAACAAAATTTTACTACCGAATTCCTTACTTGTCACTATGTTAATATATTCTCTCTCTTATTTCCAACTCTGCCTTCTTAGTATCTACTAGAGTTGCACGCTATTGGCTAAGCAAATGGAAATGCATACATGCAGAGATCATTTGCCAGATGATAAGTACAGCTACCGATGTTTACAGACACAATGAATTGCTACTTTACCGATCATACTAACTGGAAATAAATTCCCAGGTGGTCCCTGACAAGTATTTCCTGCTGCTAAACCATCCCTCTGTCACAAGCGGCAGGTTGGCGGATTTAGTATCCGTGACCTTGCCAAGCCTTCTAACCTGCTCTCGAGGTTCACCTGCGTTTGGCAAGGCCACAGGTATGGAGCAATATGCACATGCATCTCCATGAGAGAGACGAACTTAGATATCGAATTCCTGTTTAATCTTTTGGTGTAAGGATTGGACCCTGTCTCAGGAGGGATCGCTAACTTCCGATCTATGGCCACTACTCTGTGCTTCACATTCCCTGTGTAATGGTTGGTCTCGCCTTCTCAATACAAACTTAAAGACACTGTCTAGCTATTAAGTGAATAAAGATTCAGATCCTATGGCTGTATTCTTATACACCTTGACGCTGATCAAGTCGCGAAAGTCTATCCAACACGAATCTTGACGATGTCTTGAGTCCAAAATTACCAAAAAAGTATAGAAAGGATGTCCTTCTGTATCCCATGATCTAAGTATCAATGAGCAGAGGGTCGGTTTGCTGCTCGGCTTCCAGCAACGACACAAAAGAATTTTGGGTCTCTGGTCCCTCTCTTTTGTCGTCGCTACCTACGATTGAAATGATAGGTGTTGAGTTTAATGCCGATGAAATTGTTCGAAGCATTCTAGCACAAAGCTTCGACCAAACTCCATAGGCTTCAAGTCGACAAGACCGTCAATGACCTTAATGCTCGTTGTTCAGGATCAAGGATCTAATTCAATAATAGGCAGGTATATTTACATTCTCCAATGAGGTTGCAGGGATCTTCATGTCGAATTCCAAATCCTTTGACTGGTTAAGCAGAGGACCGGGCCTTGAATTCTCTCTATTGGGTAACTTGATAAATTGTCTAGCTCTCTAGCTACGATTCAAAAGATTTTGTGATTATGATGTGTCTTGAAGACGTCGAACTAAATGAATAAAGAGGGGATAACTTGACCTCATACTCTAGGATACCACACAATTCCTTATTCCTGCCAAGAAAAAGATCTTGCATACACATTGAAACTACAGGACAAAGCTTATATTTTGGAACTGAATTGTGACCTTTGCGTCTATGAGTGTGAATGGAGGCCTCTATGGATCACCCTTAAAGCTCTATAGCCGAGATAAAAATAGAGACTATGCCAGTATTAAATAAAGGGCAGGTATTGGTATTGAATATACCGTAGAAGCACTCTACGTTCACTTGAAGTCCCCAAAAATACTACTTATTGGGAATCTTACCGAAGCACTACATCTTTGATCGTTTGATCTCTAATTACAAACCCCTGAACTGAGCATAAGAAACAGCTTAAACTATTCTCTGCTGGCATTGTGACTTGAGCATGTGATGGTTTACTTTGGCCTCCTTAAGTACATGTTCCATATACCCTGAAAGGAGAGCAAAAGCTACTACCTTGCAAACTCTTCCTATTAGAGTCAGACAGTCATAACCACGTCTCTAAGTGTTAAAAACCATGCGGTTGATTAGAAATTCGAAGATTTTGTGGTCATGCGCTATGGGAGATCTCCTTATGCTAAGGCCTCGATGTTCCTACTCCGTGCTTCCGCGACTTGGCCACCAGAAGCTTCTTAGGCTGTAGTTGATTTGCGTTAAGAGATCTCTGGAACCGCCAGCTTCTCAGGGTTGATCTTTGATAGCTGAAATAACTTGATGGTAGGAGCTGACAGTAGCGCCATCCAGAGGTTATACCCTCTAAATATCCTGGGCTGCAGTCGGTACAGACTTTTGACACCAGATAAAAGGCAAATCACAGTGTATCGGCGATGGAAGGCAATCTGCCAACCCTTCATGCGAATGGCCGCTTGGGTGGCGATGGTGAAAGCTGTCCTAACTTCTACACAGTCACAGCCACGGGCCCCGGCTGCGTTAGTTATCTTGACCGCTTTGTGGTCACCCCCGGACTTCTCCAACTAACCTGTCATAGCAACAGCTGGGCTTGTCATAAAAGAGAAGTGAAGACAAGAGCTTTCTGTCTCTGGATTCAAAAATACTATCTCTAGCTGCCGAGGAAGAGGAGCAGGTACTTAATACATATAGTACATGGAACTACCTAAGATTATTCCAAAAGTCGTCTAGAATACATCCAGTCATAACAGGACTTTATTTTCCAAGACATTGTACTTTAACAAGATACGTAGAAATTTGAGGCATCCTCAGGAGTCTCTGACGACCTTTGCAATAGAAATGGTGACTCTACCACAATACTGCGGTCTCAAATCGAGATTTGTATGGCGATCGCGGCGGCTTGTATGTCTCGCCTCGATAAATACAATATGGTGTAACTCTGACTGCTTTAACCTACATTGTCAAAAGTCTCCCTACAATCAAGGGTTCTTGATCTATATGATTGGAACCAGCACATTTATTTTTCTTCACAGGCAAACAGGGTTGGATGTATAATTGGTGGCGTGTCATCTTTGCGGACAACGCATCGTACCCGCCTTGAGCGGCATTTCGGCGAGTATCTTCTACCATTTTCATCAGCGCAACAAGTGCATGAGACAAAAATACAACTAACTGATCAGAACGGCGAATTACATATATTTAACGTCTCTCCAGAGTAGAGTCATTCGATACGGGGATTATTCTGGCACCCAAATAGATATTGTGCAGGGTATCGAGTGAAGGCCTTAGACTCTTCCACAGGGTACGGAGTAGTTTTTTACCGCCTCGTCACACTGTGAATTTGCCGAGGGGCAGTCTGCGATACACAGATACTCATAGTGCCTGATATAGGGGGATATTGGGCTTGCCCGTCTAAAGTATCGTTCCATACAACAAAATATCCGTGGACAAGATGCGTTGTTTTAGTTCCTCCAGTTAGTTAGTTAGTTAGTCAAGGGTGCCCTAGTCAATGCTTGCGGATGGGCCTCCATAGTGTCATTTCCTAGCTTCGGTACAGGGCACCACTGTCGACCGCTTTTCCATCGCAAAGACCAGATTGTGCTGTTTCTTGCGATAACATAGCTCCCTCGGTAGAAGAGCTTACATTACACTTAATCGACTCGGAACCCCGATGTACCGCTGGTGACGCCATGTCTAACCTTGGTGACTACTTCCGACGAAATTGCAACATATTATTCTCTCCCGGCCGAGGGGTCCTGGTTAGTTACCCGAAGGCCAAGATTTGGGTACTTCATTACCATTTTTCATCTCACGTCTAGGTTGCCGAAGGACCCTTTATGGGCCAATTCAATTCGCCTTTTGTGACTCAAAACTTGGGTAACTAAGGTACGTTGGGCTGAAAACCGGGAACATCCTGCCGAAGAACTGGGAGCTTCAAGAGATCCGCAGATTGGCCTAGAGATTATTGGACATTAGTGGTCCTCATGCCTGGGGCTCGGAGCCTAAGGGATGCATATTTTCTTGAAAGAGTGATTAGCTAGGGCGCAAAGCATGTCAAAGGGCTCTGAGCCCCCTAAATAAGTAGTTCAGGGGAGTCTGGAGTCCGACTGCAGTCTACAGCTGCCCTGTGCAGCACATTGCAAAGACGCACCACTCTGTAGCCAACACTTTTGGCCTAGTACTGTATGATCGCAGCGGATCTAGTTGTAAGTTATGCCAAGGTGCAGAGCGGGTCAAGTTACTGAACTAGGCCCAATATGGACTAGCCCATTAGAAGGTCTTGGCATGGGACGCGCCGTAGCTTAGTAATTACCTAATGCCGCAAGACCTGGTGATGGAACGAATTCGTCAAAAATAGTAATCTTGGCTTATAACTAAGGTCATAGCTCATAGCTTCCCACGAATCTCGACAATACTTCGCTCTCCCTCAAGTTCCGCAAGCAGCACCCCCTCCGGGACGTCATCTCCATCCTCTGACTCCAGCTCAAGTACCCATGCCACTCTCCCAGCCCGTGGGCTACGCACTTCGATTTCCATCTTCATCTGTTTCACAAACGCAATGACTGCGTTTTCCCCGACTTGGTCGCCCTCTGATACAAGCATCTCAATCAGTTTTCCGCTTATTGGTAGCACTATGTGGGAGCTGTTATTTGGGTCTCCCAACCGATGAGTGGATGATAGGGAACTGGCCAAGGTCGATGTCGTCGAGATAGTGATTTTATACGGGACAGTATTTGCTGGGGCTGACACTGATGCTGGCGTGGTGTATTCGATCTCGGCACTGAGGGAAGATGGAAATTCGTTGCGCAAAACGCGACTCAGCAGCAAATGATGCGGCAACTGGGGCTGGGATGATGTCGCGTTAAGGGGCTGCACGTCGATGGACCATGCATCACCCTTGCGGAAGGCTGTGTTGGCGACTGATGCAGACAAAATGTGTGGTGCAGAGGATGCAGGTAACACTGGCCTTTTTGATCGAACAAGCTGGGATATTTTTCGTCCTTCCGCGATTATGTCATTCAAATTATTTTCGAGCCACCGCGTGTCTGCCCGCCAATCCTGAAAGTCGGCACTGGCAATCACTGCACGCAATATATCAATATTTGTCTTAATACCGGATATTCTTGTGTCTTCAAGAACTCGTCTGGCTTTGGAAAGTGTGCTATCCCAGCTCGCAGCTGTTACAATGATCTTCGCAAACATATTGTCAAAATCCGACCCCACTACGACAGGCGACAGAGCTGAGATGCTCGTGTCTACTCTGACGCCGTTACCTCCAGGGATATGGAACTCTGTTATTTTTCCGATGCTGAGAGCGAAATTGGCATTCGGGTCTTCAGCACATAAACGTAACTGAATAGAATGTGACCCAGGCGGCATCTCTGGATTTTGATCTTGAGCAAACCCAATATCTTGGAGTGATGTACCCTGAGCAAGCAGTAACTGAGTCCGTACGAGATCGACAGACGTGATACTCTCCGTTATGGTATGTTCTACTTGCAGCCGAGGGTTTATTTCCAGAAAATAGAACTCGGATAATTTTTCGTTGACAAGGAATTCGAATGTTCCCAATGACAGGTACTTTATCTGTTACCATTTATCAGTACTGTTATGCGTGAAGGAATAGTCCTTTTACCTGACTGGCGATCCGTAACGCCGCTTCGATCACTTGCCGAATCAATTCACGGTCTTTCATGAGCGCGGGGGCGCATTCGATGATTTTCTGAAACCGTCGTTGAATGCTGCAGTCTCTCTCCCATAAGTGTCTGACAGCTCCAGTCCCATCTCCCACTATTTGAACTTCAACGTGATGGTATCCGTCTACCGCAGCTTTTTCCACAAAAACTTTTTTGGAAGGCGATTCGCCAGTAGCCCGATCAACAGACTTTTGTAACATGTCTTCATTTTGGACAAGTCGTATTCCTCGACCTCCACCTCCATCTACTGCCTTGATCATCACTGGGTATCCGACCTCTGTAGCGAAAGCCTTGATAGCATTGATATCGCCTGTTGGGCGCGCCATCGCCCTCAAGACGGGAACACCACAGGTACTGGCAAGACTCTTGGCTTGTAATTTATCGCCTGTTTGCGATAGTACCTCCCAGCCCGGGCCAATGACCCTGGCGCCAGCGTCTTCCCACATTCGCTGGGCAAACTCTGGACTTTCACTCAAGAATCCATAACCAGGATGGACGGCGTCTATAGAATGTTCCTGGACCAATTTCACGAGTAAAGTAATATCCATGTACGCTGCCGGAGAAGGCAGTGCCAGGGCATGGTGAGGGCCGCCCAAGTCACAGTGAGATCTGTCATCAGGGGTGTAGAGTGCATAGGTTTCGACCGGGGCTGGGAGTTCTCTGGCCGCCTGGAGGATTCGGACCGCGATTTCACCTCTATAACAGCCGTAGACGTGTCAGTACTACTTGATTCCTCTCTAAGAAACGCAGTTCTGTAAACATACCTGTTGGCCACCAACAGCTTTTTTATCGCCTGTGCTGGAGGCACCATTTTGTCAATTTGTTCTCTAATTCCCTTTCGGCGCAGTTATAGACCGGTGAAATTCAAGGAGACCAAGTCCAAAAGGTACGGTCTCTCATCTACGTCTGCATCTCCATCTGTCATGTTCAATTCCATATCAAATAATACGTCCAAAGACAATAGCTGCCTATCAGAATAGATCCCTCGGCGTTGTCCCGGCAGTTCCAGCGTATGCTGCTTACCCCAGGCTATACTTCGGCCACTAGAGAGCTGGTGCGGGGGTCAGCTTTTCTCCACACAGCTCCAACATGGCGAGATGCCGAGGCTGTTCTTAAAACGTGCCTTGAACGGCAGTCTGTGCGCTAGAGACCTAATTACTCCCCGAGGATAAATATTTGATTAAACATATCTACTCTGAGCGGCTAGCAAATGGGCTACGTACTCCTACTTCTTCTAGGGTCAGTGCGTGACGGGACAACCTGGGCAGCTTCATTCATGACGGCAACAACAATCGCAGAAGAAAGGTAAAGGAGTTGCTGTCTAGAATTGGGGGGGTTCTATAAATTCGTTTCTAGCCTCTCAACATTTGCACGGTTAATCCTGTAATACTAATCTACAAACCATGGCCAAAGATGAACAAAGAGAAGACGGTGTAAATGCCTCTCGTAAAGCAACCGAGCGTCTCAACCAGCTCTCGTCCCACCTCGAGTCCAGCTCTGACAAGGCGAAAAAGCGCAAACCAAAATCTTCAGGTTCCCTTCCTGCCGACTACTCTGACGTGCTCGGCCAAATAGCCAGCCTACGGTCTCTCGCAGCCAATCCTGACCCCAAGAACCGGGGTTATATTCGACAAAAGCAAGCTGGGAAACTATGGGTCCGCGAACGGATAGACCTGCTCCTTGATCCGAATTCGTTTCAGGAAGTTGGATCTGTGAGCGGCACAGTTAAGTGGAAACAGACCGGGCCGTTAACGGAAGAGCCAGTGGCATTTACACCGAGTAATAACGTGCAGGGTAAGGGTAAACTAAATGGGAGAGATATCATATTTACTGCGGATGATTTTAGTATCCGAGGTGGGCATGCAGATGGAGCGATTGCGGAGAAGACGGTATACATGGAGAAGCTGGCGATTGCGCTGAAGATGCCTATGATAAAGCTTGTCGATGGGAGCTCTGGAGGGGGCAGCGTAACGACAATTAAGACTGAGGGGTGGTCATATATCCCTCATGTGAAGCCGTTCGAGTACGTGGTCCAGCAGTTGAACATGGGAATACCAAATTTGGGTGCTGTGCTTGGGCCTGCAGTAAGCTGCATCTACTCTCGATTGTCTCTTTCGCATAGACTGACACCATTATTCAGATCGGTCTTGGTGCTGCTAGAGTGGTAGCCTGTCACTTTTCGGTAATGGCAGCCGACGTTGGAGCGCTGTTCAACGCTGGCCCAAAAGTGGTCGAAGGCGCAACTTTTGAGGAAGGCTTAGACTTTCAGGAATTAGGTGGCCCCGCGATGCATTGTACCAATGGAACAATTGACAATCTAGCGGCCAATGAGGCAGAATGCTTCGAACAGATACGTACTGTCTTGGGCTACCTGCCGAATTCAGGAGCAGAAGCCCCACCGGCAATTCCCTGCGATGATCCTGAAAACAGGGAGGATATTTCGCTTCGAAGCGTAATTCCCAGACGACAGCAAAGAATGTATAATCCATGGACGATTATCAAGTCGGTGGTAGACCGTGATTCGTGGTTCGAAATTGGCCCACTATGGGGGAGAACATCGATCACTGGCCTTGCTCGTCTCGGTGGCCGACCGGTGGGGATAATATCTTTGAATTGTGAAGTCAACAGTGGAGCATTGGATGCCGCTGGAAGCCAAAAACTGACTAGGTTACTGAAGCTCTGCGACGTGATGAATATCCCTATTCTGCAATTTATTGACGTCCGTAAGTTGAATGTCTTTTAATCCCCCGGAAAGGATATTTAGGTATGCTAATGGCTTATAAGCTGGATACGCGATCGGTACTGTCGCCGAACGAACAGCAACGATGCGCTGGGGAGTAGAGTTGGCCAAAGCATATTATTCCACAACCATGCCAGTGTTCAACGTCATTACTAGAAGAGCGTTCGGAGTTGCTGGCGCAATTATGGCTGGCTGTCGTGACCCAACCATGCAGGTTGCATGGCCCTCGGGCCAGTGGGGTTCATTACCTTTAGATGGCGGTATAGAAGTCGGGCATCGGCATGAACTGCGAGAGGCCGAAAAGGCGGGCAAGAAAGCTGAACGGTATAAAGAATTGGAAAATGAATACCTGAGGCTTATGAATCCAGTTCGAACAGCCAATGCATTTGGGGTGGAGGAGATTATCGATCCAAAAGACACGCGCACCATTGTATGTGCTTGGGCAAAACGAGTCTACCAGACTCTCATGCCAGAGAGGCTGGCGCAGAGGGCCAGTGGAAAAATCCAACCTAGTTTTTCATAATTAATAGACCCCGCACCAACAAATAGAGCATCAGTATAGAAACTCTTGGGCTAAGGCAGTTACTTGACCTTGCCAACGCCTTGTAAAGTGAGGTATACATCTGTTCCCCAGCCCCACATACTCTGAAGATGAACACTACCGCCAAAATATTCGGCATATGCACGTCCCAAAGGAAGGCCATAACCTAGGCCGGCGATAGTGCTGTTGTTAATGTTACTGCTAGAGAGTGCGTTAAGTCCGTCAACGTTGCCATTGTCGTCTGAAGGAATCTCATCGTCTGAATAAGTCGTAAAACTGTATGACCAAACATGTGGAAGAATTTCGGCAGGAATGCCACCCCCACGGTCACGGAATCGGATTGTAATGCTCTGGGTTGGAGAGTCGATTGAGCCAAAAAGGCCATTGCTATTATTCCCAGAATATTCCCCGGGCTCATTTGAGGTCTGAAAGTCAACGTCACTCTTTGCCGGTCTACAAAACTGGCACATAGTGAGGGACGCTTTGCCGTTATGCTCGATCACATCGGGAGCTGCCGCGATGGTTACTTCGACGGGTTCTCGCTCGTTTCCACTCTCCACAACAGCACGGAAAGCGTTTTTCAAGAGCTCGGTGATGATATATTCTAGATGAACCGGTATATGCGCAAAGGTAGCATCAACTTCACCGTTGATAATTAGGCGAGGTCGAACACCATATTTCAGCTCACAAATTTCTGCAACAAATTCCTCGCAGCTTCGAATAAGTCGTGCGGGCTGTAGAGCCGTGTCTATGACGCCAATATAGTTAGACGGAATGGGTGGCCTTCCCTCCTCAGTGGGCTGAGATGCCATATGTAAGGCCAAATGTTGCTGAGCAATTAACCGCGTCCCTATCCTCGCGCGGAGGTGTTCATCTAAGAAGGTAGTAACCTCTTCAGGAATTATGTATTTTCGACACTCAAGGAAGCCTCTCGCCAGGATAGGTATTGTGTTAGTATGGGTCTGAACAAGCTCAGCCATGATCTCTGTGAATTTTTTTTCATCCTCTACAGTTGTAATCTTCTTCTTCTGATACGGGAGCAACGTCGACAGCGAATGCACGTAGTTGTTATAGATTTGTGAAACATGAGGATTGGAGACGACAATGAAGGGAAGGTTTCTGAGAGCTTGAATCCGATATGCGAGTCTAGCAGGGAGTAAAGAAAGAGTAAAGTTCGCTGACGCCAAAAGTGCCTCCCTAGACAGGGGAGGGCAGCCGTGTCTTTAAACATTCCACGCGTCAGCTCTAGGTATACCCATAGCCGTCCGGCATCATTCACAATGCGCTCGGACTTACCTGAGAAGATCATTTAATGTCAACGGGCGTTTCGGCCTAGAAGCCAACTGTGTAACTTCGTCCGTAGCAACATCCGCAGGAGAGGGAGGGTAGGACCATGAGTTTGTATCAAGGGATGTAAACGAGCGCCACTGCGCTGGTTGGAGCAGCGGGTTAGAGTGAGAAAGACACCGAGATCTGCGGGCATGTCGAAGAAAAGACATTGCGAGGCTGTCCCATTCTCATCCAGAAACCTGATGGGCGAGCGATTCGGAGCGAGAGGTTATGATGAAGCCCGGCCTGGTAGCACAGCCGGCGGGTTCGGCGGTTAGGGGCGGCTGGAGCGGCTTCAGGAAGCCTACCGCGCGAAAGCGGGAGATATCCTGCTTAGTCAGTGAATGAAGATGATGTCATTCACTTTTGTGATTTCGGCGGCGAGGTACGGAGTAGAGGATGACGAGCACAATTATAAGGTAGAAGTAGTGGTAGGCTGAGAGACTAGGTGGCTATTCGACGGAGTTTCATCAAGCAATAACATGACACCCGCTACTTGCAGAAACATTAACCTTATGCTTGGCCCATCTGATGTGAAAACATAACATTGCTTCATCGATAACCATAACAGCAAAATGGCCTATAAAATGATATGTCCGACAGATATAAAGACTCTCATATCATTACAGTTACTCAAAATATAATAATCTTCGCCATCTATTCAAGAATCAAATTTTCAAGTCAATCAATCCACTTTGTTCAAAATGCCTCGTTTCAGTAGCCCTTTCTTTTTGTAGCAGCAGCCATAGGCCCTGGTGAGACGGCAGAGCCAAGTATGCAAGAGAGAACTGTGGTAAGTTCGAACAGCAATCTAATAGCTAAAGCTAGCTCTCAATTTCGCTAAGAGCTAATAGATTCTATGGTCTCTTCTGGGTCGGGCGAGCATTGCCATGCCTATTGCAATCGCTTGAAAATCCAAAGGCTGTTAGCCAGGAGGTAGTTATGGGGTGGAATTATCCAGGGTCTGTGAGGCTCCAGGGCGAAATTTATCCACAGGCAATGCCGGGGCCACTAGGTCCGGATGGTAGGTGCGATCTGCCAAAGGACATTCTTTAGCAATATATCCAGGTCGCGCTAAATGCCGACTCTTTCTGCTTGGTGCGCTCAAATCATAACTTCGACAGATTTCACAAAAAAGCTGATACGAATCAGCGAGGAGACGAATATTCTGGTCATGACAATCAAGGTTAATAAAGACGTCGGAAGTCCGACATAAGTAACCCTTACAAAGATTTAGGAGCTGATTCCTAGGTCAAGAATAAAGGAATACCAGAACGGTGCCCATGGTAGGTTTTGCCGTTATCCTCAGGTTTCTTAGCAGAAAGAGGTACAGGTCCACTCTTCATTCATCCAATCGAGGTGCTAAAGGACTTCCTGGGCTTTGTGACATCTTTGAGCATTGTATGATTTCATTTGGCCCGCTGGATATTTGCGGCCATTTTGGATGAGGTTAGGCTAGGTGGTTTTTGTTCAGCGGTCGTGGACAAAGGGGAAAAGATCGAGGAATTCGTTACATTGTCAAGTAAGAGGAGTCCTCCTCTATAAAATCATTTCTTGGTTTTCTATCTTTCGCACTTTGTCTGGAGGCTATGATATAAGCCTGCAATTGATTTCTCGCTCGTCAGTTCGTTCGTTTGGTCATCTCCGGGCTTGGCGTGGGCAGCATAACGTTATGCTTGTCCTTGGCAGGCTCGACAGGATTGGCTGGCGCTCCAGGACTCAACAACCTCGTATCAGCATCAGATGGCAGGCCTTGACTAGTCCAGCTTTATAAAGCAGCTGGCAACGTCGTGATTCCCAATGGTTCGTTTTCGGCCGAATGCCGCAACCCTAGGCCCCAAGGCTCGAGCACAGATGACCGCTAGTGTCAGTAAGACGTGAAAAGGGATATTTATACATCATGGCTACCAAGCGCAAGCGACAAACAAAAGACCTTGAGATCCCAGAGCTCTCCCGGGATGCAGGAGAACGGAAAAGAGTCCTCAACGTTTTGGCTCAGCGACGATATAGTAAGCCTGGACCATAAGGGCTAGACATGGTAGCGTACTGATTCCTATCCAGGAGAACGAAAGCGAGAACGTCTCGCGGCCCTGGAAAAGGAACTGAAACAAAAGAATAGCGATGGTAACTCGCCTGGCGGAATATCCACGGATAGTGAGGCAGGCCAATTATTATCAAACTCGACAGACTCCTTTCACTCGTCTGCGCAGTCAAGAAGTGCTGATGACCATGAAAAGCTCTTGCCGCCCACACCGCCTTCAGAACGCCTACAATCGCAAGGGCCTTTACTAGATTTGTTTGTCAACCAGACCTTATCAGAGTGCGTATCTGATATCTTAGAGGAATCGGATTTCTTGGATCTATCCCCAGAAGACACACTTCTGGATCTAGAACTCACCAACGATACCCTGAGTCTAGATTCTGTGTTTGCCTTGTCGCCGCCGCTTCCCAGTTCGTCTATCATGACAGAGCAGCTTCTCTCGAATCCTAACAATCCGGTTGAGGAGATTAATTCGAACCTCTTGGGTGATCTACAGACGCATCAGGCTTCTACTTTCACGTTTCCAGATGAGAGAATCATAGAAATACCTACCTTCGCGCTTTTGAATGCTGTGTTAACAATTGCTTCTCGCCTTGACCTAATGGATAACCTTTGGGATGTTGAGAGCATAAGTCCGATCTTCACCGGCTGTAGGGGAAATCAGCTAGGTAGCTTGAACCAGAACCCTCCACTTCTACTTGACCTACCAGAGAACTTTCGGCCAACTCCAACACAACGGTTGATTCCACATCATTCTGTTCTTGACCTCTTACCTTGGCCAACAGTACGTGATAAACTAATACAAGTATTCAGCCTGCCGCCACATCTACGGCCAGCGCCTGCTGCGGATCCAATGGGCCTTGTCTCACTGGTATATGATATAGAGGACCCTACCGAAGGTCTCAGAGTCTCTGGACCGGATCCCTTCATGGCAAATATGTGGGAAGTTGGACAGCATGTCTTTCAGCGCTGGTGGTGGGCATTTGAAGGTAGTATAGTGGAGAGGAGCAATAGATTGAGACGAGAGAGAGGCCTGCAAGGCCTCGTTATAGGAACTATCGAGTGAAAGAGCATATAGGTACACATGATATCTATATAAGAATCACGTGTAGCAAGATCCCACCCAAGTGGGATTCTCCTTTCGGTTAGCAGGAGAGGCTGCTGGGCTAATTGATAGCTCCTGTTGTGTTCGTGGCCATTTTTTTCCTGCTTTGCTCACTTCATCGTTGCAAGTGAGGTTTCATACCCGTCTTCTCTTCCACTTCGCTCCGCCAATACTCTCTGGATACATTCTCAATCTCTCACCTACTCTTTTAAGACCGTTCAATCTCATTTGAGAAGCCTTATAACTGCCCACCACACCGCTTGTGCGCGCGTTTGTCGAGATGGGGGTAAGTTCTTTGGTTTTCTTCTTATGTGGGAGGGGAGGGTCACTAAGCAACTCGCAGTACATGAGCAAGCCGATGATTCCGCATTACTACAAGGCTCTCATAGAATCTAGAACGGAGAAGAACTCGTCCTTTCTCTGGTGGAGCATCTTGACGTACTACTTTGAGCTTCATAATGGCTACGGCCAGAAGATGAGCTTTAAGTACTGCGACGGTGAATGGCAACCCTATGTTGTCGTTAGTCGCCTTGAATCCGGAGCATTTAGCCCGGTCATCCTCCTAGACTTCGAAAGGGAGAACCGTTTTGGATTTGTCCCCCCAGTGGACGACCCGTGGAGAGAGGTGAAGGCGCGTCTCGAGGACTGCCTCGATGACATGCGTATCGAGCGTGGAGACCAGACCACTCTCTACGCCATTGGGACTGTCGGGTCTCACTCCCGTTTCTACTGCCTCAAGCCGAACGCCAATAAACTGTCTAGCTACCCGGGGCTCGAGGAAAAGACATTCGAAATCAAAGAGGACGAGGAGCAAATCGAACGGATCGTGCTCCAGTTGATTCGGGACAGCTCTCGCGAGGTCACTCTTTTCGGGATCGCTGGCAACAAAATCGCTCGACTCATCGGGTCGATGCGATGCCATCGCGAGGGCTAGAAGGAAAGAGGACAAGTTTAAGGAGTGAAATTTGATCAGCACAAGGGGTTCTAGGTCTACAGTGTGAAGGAGAATATGCCTCTCGTCTCAACTTTGTTTCTACTATGTTAAACAACCCTGTGCTACTCCACTGTGTATGTACTACTTGCAAGAAGCACCATGCAGTCTGACGTCAGTCCCTGTTCTGTAGCCTTCTCAGCCTACCCACACAGGCACACACACACACACAAGAGGCACACAAATAGAGGGGTTGCTCTCTCAACAAACACGCTTCCCAGCGTATTTTATGCTGTTTGTTGTTGTTCGGCTGTTTCGCCAAAAAAACCCACTTTTGGTGGGCAGCAAGTGGGTCGTGACAAAGCTGCGACGGAAAACTTCTTTTCCTTTCCGTGTCTGCAGGCCGCTTCCCTCCCCTTCCGTGCACCACTACCCCCCCAACACTCTTTGTCGTCTTCACGCCTCTTCACTTTCTCTCCTTCATCTTCTTCCAATTGCCCGACCACCGCTCGAGCAACTCGTCTTTTGTTTACCGCAAATTTCCTCGACAGCTCTACGCTTCGCTTCGCTACTCTTCCACACCTACACTTTAGTTTACGCAAGACCGTATCTTGCTAACTAACCTCTTCAAAATGGTTATGTTTAACGTGAGTCTATCCGTTTTATAGCCCCGCTTTGCTGTAACTCGCTGGAGAATCGACTCTAAACGCGCGTTTACAGGTTACTCTTAAGAAAGAGGCCACCAACGAGGACCTCGAAAAGTAGAGGCTCTCCCTTCTCCGGCAATAACTATGACTCATACTGATTATTTCCTAGGGCCAAAGAGGAAGCCAGGAAAACTGGTGGTACCATTCGCCATGAGTACAAACTGATCAAAGGCTTCACGTATGAACATCTTATCCCCTCCATTGACCTGTTTGGCAAAGCACTCACCACAAGCCTATTGTTCAGTGTTGAGTATCCTGATGACCATGTTCACGTCCTTCAGAGTACCAGCCTTGTCAACGTTGAGCAGGATGGGCCAGCAAAGACTCAGAAGTAATGAGCCCGCTCAACTGGCTGGCTACTCTACGGAGTATCACTCTCGACACGCGTCCTTTTCTCCTATTACTCGGATCTCCTTTTATGACTGCGAATATCCAGCAAAATAATAAAAAAAATTAATGGCGCACGAGCCTTTTGCTCAGAAAGCGAAGGAGCTAAAGGTGTTCTACTGCGGAGTACTTCTACACGGTTTATTCGGACATAAGCTAGTATTCCTTGCCTATCTGTGTTTGCTGATTCCTACTTGTCGCGTATTTTCCTGGGGCTTTCATTGAACAGGACGGGGGTTAAGACCAGCAGTGCTACCAGGGTGCCTAGGCGGGTCAACTTTGACTGGTAGTTTTGCGGGGTTCTTTGACTTCCGGGTAGATTGATATGGAATCATAGCTATTACAAATGCATACTTTGCTATCATACCCACCTTCTCCCCTCCCTGCATGATACCACCCTCATCATTTCACAGTAGTAGCCTGCCCTTACCACCGCTGGCCTCGTGGTGCCTTGCCAGCCTCTCTGGCTTGCTGTCTGAAGTTGTGACTCCCAATGACGACATGGCGGGTGTAACCCCACCTTGTTATCTGTGCAGCCAATCACTGCCAGGCACACCAAACAAGCTCAAATTTACGCTTATCGCGCGATGTCGTCATACTGGGGCTAGGTTCCGCTTAACTATGCCATCACTATTCGGACATCCGTCAGCCCACAAAGCCGGCACTTTAAATTAGCTATAAGCTGCAGTCAAGCCAATACTCTCAGCATAGTTGGGTGTTCGAGCTGGTACATGAACTACTGTTCGGTGTCTCAGGACGTCTTCAGAGGCGGCTTAAGAGAGCTAGAGACTTAAACGGTACCAACGTCGTGAGCCGAAAGATCGGCTTCTTTTAGATAAAGTCACCGCATTATCTATCAGGTCTTTTCCCTTCTCAGATAGTATCTATTGATGCTGGTTAAAAAATCCGAAACAGAATTTCCATACTATTTGGCCCCCGTTTAAGCTATGAATCCTGCCTTGCTTAGTGTTAGCATTCTTTTTTTTTTGCTCCATACTAAGCATTGAGACATGAGGATTATTTATTGACTAACCTTGCTCTCCACTGTTCCTATTGCTTTTGACTTACTCTTCTTGGCTGGTTGGTTTTAACTACCAAACCTCGAAAACACCGATATATAACTATACGGTGAAGCCTGGCTGCCTGAGTTGCTCCAGTCTGGCGGTGAGGAGCTTATATCGCCAACCGGCTAGATACCTTTAACAGGGGTATACTTATATAATATTTTCCAACCAACCTTTCACCTGGAAAATGAATACTCCTCATGAGTTCGGTTTATGCGCGCATTCGTTCTTCAAGGTACCCCGTGCATACGTTCTAGAACAGCAACTTGGCATTCCTTCATACCATAGTTTCCTTTTGGCTAACAGCACTATCAGAAGCCCAGATGCTGCAATTCCATTTTCTTCCACTCCATGGAGTCCTGCATATGGAGTACAGTAGCTGATTGGGCTGATTTCCAAAAAGCAAACATGCATGTATTGTGGCTTTCTCTTATTTTCTCTATATGATGCCGTCGTTGGTGATCGGCAACAAACTATTGAAGCTGATCCAACCAAGGCGGCAGCAACGGCTGTCAATGATGGTGTTGTATTGTGTGACTCGTATGTACTCCGTATTCCGTACGAGAATAGAGTACGTTCTGGACTTGAACTCACTTGTCAAAATTTTGCTGGCATGGAAGTTAACAAACTATAGTTAGTTGGTCCCGCTGGTAAGAGAATGTTGAATCTAAGAGAGCTTTTTTGTATGCCCAGATCATCAGTCTTTTTTTCAGCAGCGGGTGCAGGTGGCTTAATTCGCTTACAGATGAGCATAAGTGCCTGTAACATGCTCCTATTAAAGGACTCGGAGGCCCATCGATTTTAAATAGGGTCTTGGGTTTGGAGTACATATTTAACCTCAAATATTCACTATGCAGTATTCCGGATTGCTCCCCCTCTTTCTCCTGCAGTTTGCTGGGACTGTTTTCGCAGTTGAGCCTGAAGCGGTGTATGACGGTGGTTATAGCTCTGCCAACTCGCCCGTACGACTGAGAATTGGCAATGGCGGAGCTGGACAGAGTGGTTTGGTTAAGGGTAAACGGGCCTGAATTTCCATCTAATAATGGCTACAGATACTTACATGTATTTGTGCTAGCACTTGCGGATGCATTTATTCAATCCGAAATCGAAGCAGGATCGAAACCATTCCGCGTTGCCTGGTACAAGAGTGACACTACCGTGACCATCAACTATCTCAAAATTGGCACCGTTGATGTTGGTATCACCTATAGCGCGGTAGCGGAAAATATTTCTATACAGCAAGGAATTGCTGAGTCAAGACACTATGCCTTCCGAGACCACTTCATGCTCACAGGGCCTCCGTCTAATCCGGCAAATCTGACGAAGAGTGATGATATAATGAACATGTTCTCTTCCATGCACACTGCAGCTGAAGCTGGCAAAAGCGACCCACCTGTTCGCTTTTTGAGTCGCTATGATAAATCTGCCACAAATATTAAAGAAGCTTCGCTTTGGCTTAGCATTGGACAGGTAACATCACTCTAGGGCAGGAAATCGAGGGACGTGTTTCTTTAATTAACATAGTAGTAGGTGCCGTGGGCAACAGCATATTCTACCTGGTATCACCAATACATCACTTTCCCTATCCAAGCTCTTGCCGCGGCCATTCAACTTAAGGAGTACACGATCACCGATTTTGGCACGTACCTCTCACTTCCACGCGGACTCCGAGATCAAATGGTTATTTACAAAAAAAGCACTGATAACGCCGATGATCTGTTACTTAACCCCGCTTACCTACTTGTAGGGACACGAGCAAGTGATGGAGATATAGCCAAGTTATTTGCAAAATGGCTCGTCAGTCAAAATGGCGGGCAAAAGGTTATTAGAGTGTTCAAAAAGGATGGGCAGGTTCTGTATAGCCCTGCACCATGATATGCGTTCCTTGATGGCAAGGACACCATACTGTCTAACGAGAAACTGTATTAAGCCTTCAAAAGTGTTATTTCAATGGTATTGTAGCTAACTTAATGTAATAATGTTCAAAAGAGTTGAGAATATGTAAAATGAATCATGGGTTGTCGTTAAAATGTCCATGGGATGCCAAGTCACAAATTTCACCTCCTTTCTGTTCAGCTGCAGGTAATTGCATGTTTGCTTGACTATAGATAACTACACTTAGCGCATGTACTCATATTTGGCCCATTGCTACTCCGTACTTATAATCCTACTACGACTGGGTCCGAAGCTCGAGCAGGTACAGTCATACCATGCATCCCCTTGTATTTAGACGGTTCGGGCGAGCTCCACCCTTTCAGAATATTTGGATCAGTCAGGGTATAGACCTCTACACCCAGTGGTCGGGTGGTATCTCGCATCTCACCACTACCATCCCAGCCCCAATTCGACAAATCGCCGCCAGGACATGTAGAAAGGGCACACAGCAGATCAACCTCCGCGAAGAACTCTAAAAAATCTCCTTTCTCAGCGGGGGATGTGCCCATAAAGTATCTCCCTTTCTCATCTAAGCCCGTGACCTGGAACAAGTTGATAACGTCGTGGACATCGAATTCCGTGAGTCCATAAGGCGCAACCGCCCGGGTGAGATTCGAATGACAATGGAAATCATCGCTCTTGCCACCCATCAGTAAGTTTACGTACGGATCACAGCGAGTACCCAAGAGATCATGTATTCTACCGCCAAATTGATCCACCCCATAGTTTGCCAACGAGTCATTGGTGATGGTAAGAAGGGGTCGCATGTATGGTAGGCAGGACCATAGACGGTCGAATACAGAGACATGGCTTTGATGAATCTGACGAGACCGCGCTGCCCAAAATCTTTCGCGGGGATTGTGTAGGTTCCAGATATTCAGATCGCCCACTTGAGGTCCTTCTGGGGTGGTGATCCTGCAAACCTGTCCAGCGCGAACAACCCAGGCATGTCCAGCGCGGGGTCGAATAGTTACAGCGTAGTCAAGATTACGCTCGCCACACACATTTGCGGTTTCGGCTATGCGAGTATAAAATACCTTGTCGGCATGAACTGGGGAGTCCGTCGGGGCATCGTAGGCTGGAGGGGGTCGACGTGCAGTCATGGTACCTGAAACCAAAGTCAATCATGGCGTATACAGAAGCGTGATGGATGCCACACTTGCCTGACAACTCTTTGTTGCCTTTTTGTCAGTCTGGGGTACTTGGGGGACAGGAAGATGGGGTTTTCCGACAGCCAAGGCAAAAAACAGTATTTATAAGCTCAACGTCCTCTCCTCCTTTCGTTACCCCACACGGGTGTTGACGGCAATTTTGGGTTCAGCTGTTTCAATATGACTTTCATCTGTATATGGAGTACAAGGGAGTCCTTCTCCATATTGCTATAGAAATCAGCCGATGAGTGGTGTTGAACGCTGGTTAGATATAAAACAGAGTGTCAGTATTCCAATCTAACTAGTGGGTAAATTATACAGGAAATCCTAAAGTGCATATAAGATATATTCCTGCAATACAGTGAAAAGACCTGGCTGATGCGTCTCAGCCACTTTCTACAGATGCCGTCGAAGTTTCGCTGGGGACCACTGCGACCCGCATGGTTCTAAATGCATAGTTATCCCCGCGGCCTATAGTTAGTTAGGTAGTTAATTTAACTAGTTAGTAATGCCGAAAGAATTGGCAAGCATAGAGATTGGCTCATTAGGTACACTCCATATTACAGAGTGGAGGTCATATTCACTGTCAAACTGCCCATTATCTAGAGCATGTTTTGAAGTAGTCTGCTTTTTATTCCATATTTGAATGGACCCGCCCGCTTAGCATATTGTCACGTGGGAGGTGCAGGTGCCAGAGGTTTCAGCTTGATTATATAATCATATGGCTTCTTTAACGTTGTGTGTCTGGATCAGGTATTTTTATTGCCTCATACCCTCAGACCTTCCACTTCGGATGAGTCAGAAATGGGCTAGGCCCAATGTAGTGTAGCATAATTATAAGCTTTGGAGCTAGACTCTTATGGATAATTTCTGCCACATTCTGTGGAAGATCTGAGTCAGTTTTTCACATTTTATTAGAGTTCTCTGATCAGATGTTGAACTTAGTGAAATTTTGAATCTTCAAAACAGTCTGTCCAACATCTTTAATCATTCACTCTTCACACAGCTTACATTTTATCATCAGAATACTTTCATAGTTATCTTTATTGAATCTTAAATCAGTTATTTATCTTCAATGTCTCACTCTCTCACTCAGAGTCATCTGACAAAATAGTCATGCATCATCTCTCTTCACTTCAGTTCTCAGATATTTTCAGATCTAATCATCAGTAAACAGCTTCTCACTTAATCAGCAGTCAGAGCTTAGTGTGCTCTGATATCAGAAATTTCTTGCTCTATTGTCTGAGAAGACAGATGATGTTAAGACAACATGCTGACATCTAAATGTCACTTATCAGTTACATCTGCACATCTGAAACTGTCTGTTGATATGATTATTTTCTCCAACAGTGACTTGACCAAATGTGAAGAATCTGATAAGACTAGTGAAGCTGAACAGACAGCTGATCAATTAGCTTTGAATCTCTGATAAATTCAGAATTTTGTTGAGAATCTGCTTATGTGCAGTGAGAGCAGTGGCTCTGATAGTCTGAATTCAGATATCATTGTGTCTAAGTTGAAGAAGAAGAACTTAAATCTGCCCAGCATGCAGATCAGTTTCAATAGTTTTGTGAATAGCTTATTTAATGAGAGTTTCTTTTAGACAGAGTCATAATTCTTGAAAGATGCTCTTCAGCATCTGTTGAAGTTAAGTAAGTGTTTATTAGAGCACAAAAAGATTGACATTGTATTTTAACTGCTTCAGTGTCTTTAAGTGTCTGTTTCTTCACTAATTCAGTAATAAATTCAGAATGATGAATCAAAGTCATTCTATATATTTAAATGAAGAGTTAATAATCTAATCAGTGTGCTAGAAAGAAATGACTTCTTCTGAATTGCAGTGATTCATAGTCAGAGTCTTCAGCACATAATGTTGAATTAAATAGTGCATCTTATTCATCAGAAGTTGACAGTTCTTCAGAGTCAGAGTCTCTTCTTCTATTACTTTCATACAATCTGTTTAACTGACAACATCAGCATTGATAATCTTACTTTCATAATTGAGCAGATGATGTCTGTGTTGACACATGTGATTAAAAAGTTTGCTCACTCAAGTCATCATCAGCATACTTATAAATGTTGTCTGCATTGAGACTAACTGATTCTAATTGCTTTCATTCTGCAGTTGAATCACATTCAGAACACTGCTAACACTTTCACTCAATTATTGAGTCTTTATTTCATGGACATGAAAGTTAAACAAAGAGTTCTTGCTGTTCTGCACAGTCTAGAAGTTATTGATAGTTACACAACTCTTTATGATGAGTGACTGAACATGACTACTATTGTTAAGATTAGTGAATGATTGTTTGATCATCATTGTAAGTGGCAACTGATCAGTTGCCACAGCATCAGCTTTAAGAAGACTTTGAGTCAACTAGTGTTGTCATAATTGATAATTTTAAGTTTCAAGAAAATGTTCAGCATCAGATCATTGATGATAAGAGTTCATTTCACTCTTATATCACTAATCTTCATGTTCAGAGTCAGATTTCATCAGATGAACTTTGTCAGAGCATGTTGAATCTGTCTTCTTTAAATCAACTTAACTATATTCATTTCTTGCAGCAAAATCAGAATCAGATTGAGATTGAATTGTGTCACTATTTCATTTCTGAAACTCTGTTTGCAGTCTATCTGAATGAACTGATCAATGTGTTTGAAACAGAAAGTGATTTGTATAGTTGACTTATTCTACTGAAGATTAATAAACTGCATCTGTTAGAGCTGATGTGTACATCACTCTTGAATTCTATATTGATGTTCAAGAGCACATATGATGATCTTTATGAGATCTTTCATATCATCTTTGCTGAGCAGTTTAACATGAATGAGAATAAGAATTTTCATGAGTTGCTATATTTAGTTTATGGTGATCAGAAAATGTCAGCATTCATCTGAGACTGTCAGTGCTGATGGTGTGAGACTCAGAGAATATATGATACTCACTGTTGAACATTGTCAGTGTCAGCAATGTGGCATCTTTGGCTCAACTTCTTATATATGATGATGAAGATCTTCTATAAGAGAGTTGAGTTCTCTCAGCAGACAACATCTGCTCAGTGAGAAGACATCATTTCATCATCTTGAAGAACTTGTTCTTCATAGCTTTGATGTCTGTATAACAGCAATGTTTTTGCAACTGATCAGAGACATTCATACTGTGCTGGATACTACAGATTCTGATGCAGTGCAAGCAGTGGTTTTGAATCTGCAGATCAGTAAGTTTGATGATCTAATCAGTTATATATACTTCATGACATTTGCACCAGAGTCAGTATGTCAATCTGGCAAGTTGATGAAGAGAATGAAAGATCACAGTGCACATTGTTTGAAGATTAATTTTAAGACTCAATTCAATGTTCAGAACTCTGATGTGCCACAGTCATCTGATAAGAATTGTGCAGATGTTATCATGACAGTTCATACATAGTTTCTTCATCTTGTTAAAATCTATAAGCTGATCAAGACTGACACTAAACATAAAGATGTTAAGTTGCTGTCTCAGAAAGTTGAGCAGTCTATTTTGCATTTCATCTGACAACATCACTTCAATTATGCAGTTGAGATGTTGTATTTCTGATGACTGACAAACTTTTCTACACATGATCAGCTGCTCTGAGATGCTGTTCTAACTAACAGTCTCATCACTGTATATCAGAGCACTGAACATTTCATGAAGACTGATAAACTCAATGAGCTGCTCAATCTGAAGTTGAAGAAATTGCTGCAATCTCAGAGAACATCAACATTTGAGATTCAGAAGCTTTTTCAGAAGTCTATCTATACTTTAAAATATACACATCAGCTTCATCAGGCAGTTGAGCAAGCTTATGAAAAGTATACTGATGCAAAACATATTAAAAAGTCTGCTAGTGAGGATATCTGCAGTCTTGCTTCTCTAATATCAGAGCAGTTGTGTGTTAGTGTAGAGAGTAATTCTGAGTTCTTACTCAATATGAAGCTGTCTGAAGTCTTTCAAAATCTATTCTTCCATGTAGCCACTGTCAACACATATATTGTGAAGGTTTTGGAGACTGGTGGGGTGGGTGTTGGTGAAGAGAACAATAAAGATTTGAATGAAGTTGATTCATGTAGAGAAGATGCTGTTGAGATTGATTATTCAATTAATTATCTTCTGTGATCAAAAATCTAACAATCTTGATACTTAGAGAAGTGAATCTGATCAGATTTTATGTATGAGTGTTTCTACATAGATTATACTCATATATAGTGAAATTGGTCATTTTCATTGCTATGTACATATTCTATTTACATACATGAGCTCACCAGACATCTGACCCAGTGACAGAGTAATTCTGTCACAACATCATTCAAAACAATATATCCTGGACAAGTTATCAATTAAGGTGGATACCATGTCAGTTAATGTAGCCAGTTGGTTTTCAAGCTGTGTGAGACATGCATTAATCTCCAACAAATCTCTGTTCTCTGCTGATCACATGAAGTCAAACATTTGAGTGAGTCTCTCTGTGAATTGTGCAAGATTAAGTTGATCTTGATTATTGATTCTGCAATGGGTTTCTGCTGCAGGGGGATTCTGTTGCTGGTCAGAGTGAATATTTTTTGGAATGCAAGGGTCATAAATCTGATGACTCTTTTTTTGAAACAAAGATTCTTCACTTTCAGATGCACCATGTTTATTAGCAGAGCTGTCTGTAAACTTGCATTTGATTGCATTCATCTGACAGTGGAAATAAGTACTGTCCAGACATTTCTTATTTTTGTGCACTGATGATTTGTAGATCCTGCACTGCCAATCATCATGTTTGTTGCAGTATGTACATGTCAGTATCTGCTCAATATCATTCACATCTTCAATTCTGTTGACATGATATAGCATATCAATGATTTTCAGAGATATTTCATTTCAAGCAGACTCATCATGAGAAGTATATCACTGACTCTTTGTAATTTAATTCCATGTTATTTTGGAATTTGTCAAAGTTTGTTTAACTGACACATTGGCCAGATCACCTTCTTTCAGATTTGAAAATTTTAATTGAAGTATTCAATTGGAAGATGGTGTTGCTGGCAATATGTCAACTATGATCCAACTGTCAGTACATACAATGTTTCACCACTGAGCAGACAACTTATCAGCTTGCTCTGTGATAGTGAATCTTTTAGAAGCATCAGCCTGTTCTATGCCACATCTGTTTTGATTATCTGCACCAGAGTAAATAGAAGCAGACTCATGATCAGAGATGTTGAGTATATCTGAAATGTTATTGATCAGATAATTGGTCAGAAGTTGCTTCTGGGCAGCATCTGCAGAGAAAGTTGCAGATTCATCACAAAACATATCAACATCACTAGAGTTTGGCTGAGCATTGAATTCAGACTCAGATTGAGTGATAAGTGTATTGCTGTGATCAGATTCAGACATGCCATGGAAATGATCCATGTCTTGATTAGAATATTTTTCCAAGAGAGCTGGATTGATGTCATTATTGAGAGCATTGCATTCAGTAAGACTTGCCAAATAATTGAGAGACTGATGGGCAGTAAGATACTCATTGATTGAGAGGAAATCTGAAGAGTCTCTTGATCTTATGTGATTTTGAATTTAGTCAGAATTCAACATCTGGACTTCTGAATGGAGTGAAATTTCATCAGATTCAAGCAATTCAGCTTCTGAGAGCAAGAATGTATCATGAGCAGAAGAGACAGACATTGCAATTTTTGGATGATATTAATTCAAAAAAGATTAACCTAAATGGGCATATCAAAAAGAATTATGTGAACAAACAGACAGAGGAGAGAGTGAGTGAGCAGATGTTGAGTCAGTGTGAACAGTTGGCCTGATAGATAAGAGAAGATGAAGAGGGAATAGAGGCTGAAGTTGTTGATATCTGACATGTATTAAATGTGTTGTGGGTCAGGTGATTTTGCCAGATATGGCCATTGTCAGATAGTTTGCCAGAGATAAGTGAATATATGCATATATGTGCTACAAAACAACATGATACTCTTAATTACAGTCTACTGTACAGACAGAGTTGTTGATCTAAGAATCAACTGGTCAGAATGACTCTTGAAACTATATCAGAAGTTAAGA
The DNA here is from genome assembly GCF_022830035.1 of Ophidiomyces ophidiicola. NCBI lineage: Eukaryota > Fungi > Ascomycota > Eurotiomycetes > Onygenales > Onygenaceae > Ophidiomyces > Ophidiomyces ophidiicola. Next base: position 264,683 of record NW_026054664.1, read on the forward strand.
GAATGAAAGAGAACATGAAAATGATATATGAACACATATATGGACATCTGAAGTTGTTCAGAAATGTCAACAGAAGTTGATCATTTCTGAACAGAATCTTGCCTGATGAATGTGGCTCATGCACAAGTTCATATAAGAAGAAATAGGGGATCTGCTCAGTTGAATATGATTTTATATTGTATTCAGTGGAAAAATAAATATCACACTCCACCCCAATAACATGAACCTGATGTGAGATCTGGTCACTGGAGGTAAGTGAATGAACTACATTGTCCAGATATCTAAGAACACACTCACCAGATGGAAGAGTGGGAGAGAGATTGGAGAAACAGTTATGATGATGGTTTGCTGTTGAGAATATACCTCTGATACTGAGTTATTATCAGACAAATGTTTGTTGAGCTGAGTTTAGAGCTTTCATATGTGAATAGCTGTTATCTGTCAGATTATTGGATTCCAAGGCCCCCCTCTTTGAAAACCATGTTTCCCACCAAAATGGTGTTCAGAGAACCAATCATCTGTCCAGATTGATGAGTCATCTATAATATGACTATGACAAAAGATATAATTTCAATTATTTGACATTAAACTGATGAGATCTCTGTTTTATAGATTCACAAATGTGTTTCTTGGCTGATGATCAAAGTTCTGGCCAACTGGGTATACACTTTATATACATACTGGCCAGAAAATAACAAGATCTATATAATACTTCCACTGATCAATGTACAGACTCACACAACTCAAGAAACAGTTGCTCAATTCTTCATCTGTTTCTGTTTCTTCACTCTGGAACTGAGTCTCTTGTTTGAATCCCAAGTCTTTCAGATGTGGGCATTGATGAATAAGTTAGTCAGAGATGTTTATGGATCAGAGTTGAACAGTTGATCAGATATATGCTGAAAGTGACTATCTGTACTGAATGATGAATCAGATATTATATAAGAATCTATCAGAGATGTCAGTTGAATACTATGCTAGAAGATTGACACAGATGTTAAGAGTAATGTGAGTGTCATTAAGTCTCTGAATATGCTGAACTGAGAATATGACAATTGAACTGAAGCAGAAATCTGACAATATGAATGAGTCTTGACAGTAGCATGCTGACTGTTGAACAACAGCACATTTAATTAAATTTCTGGAGCAAAGAACTGACTATTTAAGATGAGAACATCTATCTGAATCACTGAAATGAACTAACTATCTGACATCAGTATGTCTGTCTGATCATTATTGAGATTCTGACTAACTGACAGTTTCAATTCATCTCTTGACATGCAGTTATGAAGACAAGACTCTGAGATTCTTAGAGTTCAATTGATCTGAACTGCTAAAGTCTGAATAGTTCATATGAGCTGAGTGACAGACTCTGATGTAAGTCTGCTCAACTCTCTGATAAACTTCTCACTGTCTGAATGAATAGACTTTCACTTAATTCAATGAAAAAGCTGTTTCAACAACTGAGCTTCATTTAATATCAACTGATTCAAACACAAATCTATAAGTTCATTCTTTGACATCAGAATCAAATATGTGGGCTTTCATGACATTTCTTGATAATAGAAATTAATTCAAGAGTTCAATCAGATCTGCATCTGAAGAACAACATTGTGATGATGCTTAACTCTTATTTTCTGAACAACAACAGAGAACTTAAATATATTCAGCAATTTAGAATCACACATGAAGCAGCACACAAAGTCTTACTGATCAACTGTTGACTGTTCAAAGTGATTCAGAATGAGATGATGAAGACAGTCATGATCAGAGTTGATCAGCTTGTACAGTACATCTTAAATATGATCTCATCTCTCAGCTCAGCTACTTTTAGTGTCACTGACAGACTTCATTTCCAGCTCAGATGATAATTGAGCATCTCTGACTGAATCATCTTCTACAAAGAGACTGTCCATACTGATTGTCACTGATCTGACAATGATGGCAGTCACACTGACAGTTATGGTTGAGAGACTAGAGATCTGTGAATTAGAATCAGAATCTGATTTAAGAAGCTGTTCATATACTGATTTAATCTTACTGTCATCTGAAATCTGAGACTCTTTATAATTCTTCTTGACTAACAACACAAATGTTTCAGACCAACCACTGACCCAAGCAGTCTGATCCAATTGCTGTTATAGCATGTTGACTGATGACTTAACAAACATGTCATATTGAACACTGATCTTGATATCAGAGACATCTGTGCCATGTGTTATGATGTCTGATATGATCAGCATCTGAATCTGACTATTAATCTTACAGAACTTCTCATACAGACTGATCTTGTCATATTTCATCAGACTGACATGGTATAATTTGACAGTGAAGTGAGTCAGAGTAATGAAATACTCAAAGTGACTGATCAGTCATTCTCTGATCACATCAAGAGTGCTCTCCAGAACATTCTTTTTCATCATAAAGACTATGATTTTAGAGATTCTATCTGATGTTGGCTCATGGTTCTGAACTGATGATTCAACAGTTGTGGCAGTGGCTTCACCAGAAGTCTGTTTAATTATGAAGAAAAGTGACTCAAAAGTATTGAACTGTAAGGTGGCAGCCTATAAGATAGATGCTAAAGAACAATGTATCAAGTCTACAGTGTAAGAAAGATAACTAAGTTGCACTTATAGTATCAAAGTAGTATTGCTATATATGCAGTAAGAGAAGAACTCATCACTGATCTTCTGTGAAAGAAGACCAGTGTGGCTTTAAGTACTAGTGAGATTAGAGCTACACTAACTAATAAGATACTAGCTCTTAGAGCAGATCTAGTCTACAGTGAGCATGACAATTATCTCTCTTTCTTGTAGACATTGTTCTTGAGACCCTAAAATGTAGCATAGTGATATAATTAAACATCAGATTGCACTATTGATGTTCTAATTTTGGAATATTACAGCATATGATTAATAATTTGCAATAGTGTTGAATGTTGATGTGGATGGAGTCTGCAGTGTTGTGATGTTGAAGTGTGGTGTCAGTGTTTTGTTGTACTGATGTCAATCAGGCATCAGTGTTTTGTTGCACTGACATCAATTGAATAATTAGTGGTGCCACACCACCAGCATTAGCACAAGCATTAGCATGATTGGTGATTGTGTAGTCATCAGCATTAGCATGACACTAACACTTAGTAAATATCAATAACATCAGTGTGCAAGCTTTTTCTTCTTCTTTCTTCACTTGAGCATCATCACATCATCATCATCATCATGTCTTACTGCTTCTCTTGCCATGCTGCCTCATCACTCATCATTCTTCATGTTGTGTGAGTACTGAATTGATCTGTTCACATCACTTTGACACTCTTATTGATGCTAAGCAGTGCAACAGAGATTTTGCTTTTGCACATTGTGAATTGTCAATTCACAACATTATTGCACAGTAGCATTTACTACTGTTATTTTAATTTTGCTAATGGCTCTTGACTCATCTATGCTATTCATCATTAGCATTAATCTTTTTGCAATATACCCACTTTTGCTTTTGTTTATGTTCTTCATGATGTTTTTAACATCTTGATTTTTGAACTTGTGTGAACATTCACTAATCAATTTTGATGTAGTCACACTTCATGCTTTCACTGTCTTCCTCTGCTCATCAATTCTGACAACTCATGTATTGTTATGTTCAGACATCACTGTTGTGAAGTGTGCTGAAGGGCACATCATTCATGTACTTAAGTAAGAACTCTATATCTTTTGCATGCATGAAGATTTTTGATGATCACTTATTGATGCATTTTTGACACTAAGTTGTGCTGATGCTCTAGAGTTTGTTAAGTTTCATGCACTTCTGACATCTAGATTGTTCTGTTTCTTACTGACACAGACTTTAGATTATTGGTTTGAAGAGTGAGCTTCAGCAGATCTTCAATTTACAGAGTCTGATCTACTATGCTGATAGATTGAACATGACTGTCTTCACTGAGCATTCAGATCTCTGACATAAGATGCAACATCTGATCACTTCTACTGCAAGACAGTGCAGTAAGCATGCACATGTGACTGTTTTGATCAGTATTGAAAGACATCAGATCTGTAAAGCTGCTGCCACAGTCAATGTCAAATGTAAGACTGTCACTCATAAACAAATTTCATTAGTAATAAAAGTCTGTGTGTCTGCACTGTCTCTGTCTGCAGCCACCCCTGATGCCCTTCTGTGTTTGCAGAGAAGTAGAGTCAGAGAAGAGAGAGAAGAAGAAGAGCAGATTAAGTCAGTGCAGACATATTTAAAACATCATCTCACTCATCATGTTCATCATCTTGTTCATCAAGCTGCTCACACTGTCACTGTTCATCATGCTGTCTGCCATGCTGTTCATGTTGCTGTCTGTGATGAGCAGAAGATCCCCAACTCTCAGAAAGATTGAGCTTTGACTTAAAAAAGAGTTATTTTTTGCACACTTTGATGCTTTTTTCTGTATCTAGTTTCTTAAGTTCATGTAGTGGTCATCTTCAGATGTTTAATCAATAAAGAAGTCTTCCATTACACTTCTTTTTCTTTTCTTCATTGAATAACAAGAACAAAAGTCTTTGAAAGTTTCATTTTTCATATTTCTTATGCAACATGAAGTACTTTCTTGCATTTTTTGCAGCAATTATGCTGTTTTTCTTTTCTGTCAGCACTTTTTTGGGCATTCTTCTTTGGATGTTTCTTGTTGTTCAAAGAAGTCTAGTACTTCTGTATTCTGAACATGTTTTTCTGATTCCCAGATGTCATTTTCTGGTCTCCATTCTTTCCAACAGACTAAATATTCAATTTTGTTTTTGTGTATCTGTTTGTTCAGAATATCTTCTACTTGATATTCTTCATGACCATCCATCAGTTCTGGACCTGGTGATGGTAATTTATTTTCTCTTTTATTGTATTTCTCTAGCATGGAAATATGAAATACTGGGTGAATACTTCTAAATGAGAGTGGTAATTGGAGCTTATAGAATTGTTTCCCCCATTTTTCAATGATTTCAAATGATCCTATATACTTATGGTCCAGTTTTTGGGCTGGACAAAGCATGCTTAAGTTTTTTGCATTGAGGAGTACCCATTCTTCTACATTGAATACTTGTGATATGTGCTTTGAATCATAATACTTTTTCTGTGCTTCATGGGCAACATGGAGTGTTTTTTCAAGACATTTGTGCATCTTTTGCAATGACTCTGCCCTTTCTGTGGCTTTTGGAGCCATGTGTTTCAATGATTTGTCCACATTTATACATAATTCTGGTCTATACCCCATTAATGCAACTGCTGGTATTTCTCCCATTGAGCTATGTTTTGATTGATTGTATGTGTGTTGAGCCATAGATAGCCATTGCACCCAATCATCTTGATGGTAATTAATAAACTCTTGTAAGTAATGTTCCAGAGTTTGGTTTTGTCTTTCTGTTTGACCATCTGTTTGAGGATGGTAAGTGGTGCTTAATCTTTGTTTTGCACCAAAGTAGAAGCATAGAATTGACCAATAGTTGCTTGTAAATAGAAATCTCCTGTCAGAAATCAAATTCTTGAATGTATCATAGATAGTAAAGATGCACTCATAGCATAGTTCTGCTAAGTCTTCTGTGTTGATGTCTTTTCTACATGGTAGATATAGGGCAAATTTCATATAGATGTCCACCACTACTAGAATGGCATCAAAGATATTGTCTCTTCAATTGAAGAAAGATAATTCTGTGATGAAGTTCATTGAGATTGACTTCATAAGTTGTGAAGATATTGAAATAGTTTCTAATTTCTCATATGTTTTATGTCTTCTGGGTTTGATTCTCTGACAGATATCACATGTCTTGACATAATCTGCTACATTCTTGGTAAGTCCATGCCAATAGTACTTATTTTGAATGACTTCAATGATACATTTCATTTCAAAGTGACCTCTCTGTGGGTCATCATGATTTGAGTGTATAATCTCATTGATTAATGCTGATTGACTAGATACATATGCTCTATTATTTGTTCATAGCACATTGTCTTTGAAAATTGTTCATGTTACATCTCCAGTCATGAAGACATCTTTCTTCTCCACCTCTCTTCTTTGAGTGGACACAAATGTGTCCAGCCCTTGGAGCTGCAGCAATAGAGAGATTAAGAATTCAGACATTTCAGTGTAGACTGTCTCAGACTTCATAACAGCATTAATCATGAGTCTTGACACAAGAATTGATTCTCTAACATCTTCCAGCAGTGTTATTGTCTGTATTGAGTGCAACACAAGAGAAGAATTTGTGCCAACATCTGTGTTTTTATTTGTTTCTTGCACTTTTAGTGTTTGATCATGCACTCTGACACAGTTTACTATAGGAGCCAACTGTTTGTTGTTCTCTAGATTTCATTCTAGTTGAACATCATGTCTGATCTTCTGTTGCAGAGTAGATAGAAGAGTCTTATCATGGTAAATGTCTTTGTAATTTGATCAATGACTTGATGCATCTGCTGAGTTTAATTTACCCAGACAGTGCAGTAATATGAAGTCATATGTGCTAAGTGCTTCCACTCATCTTGCCTGACATCTGTTTAAGCTCTTGGTTGTCATAAAGAACTGTAGATTGACATGATCAGACAAGACATGTACTGATTTCTGACTTTTCTTCAGATAGTGTCTTCAGTGTTTGAATGCAGCTACTATAGCTAAAAGTTCTTTGTCATGGATATCATAGCAGATTTCCACATCAATTAGCTTTCTACTTCAGAAGGCAACTGGGTGCCATAGTCCATCTTCTTGAAGTCATGTAAGAATAGCTGCTACTGCATAATCAGATGCATCTAGTTCTAACTGAATGCACTGTCAGTTGTCAAAGTGTGCTAGATAAGATGCTGAGATAAAGCTTCTTTTTAGTTCTTCAAATGCACTTTGAACATCTTTTGTTCAGTCAAAGTTGCACTGTTTCTTCTTTGTATCCTCTTTGGTGAGCTCAAAGAGTGCATTTGCTATGCATGAATAGACATGAATAAAGTGGTGATAGAAATTTGCAAACCCAAGAAAGAATTGAACTTTCTTAATGCTTTTGAAAGTTGGTCAGTCTAGAATGGTCAACACTCTATTCATTTTCATTGAAATACTCTTGAGTTCTATGACAAATCTCAAGAAGGAGACTTTTTCTGTTGCAAACTTGCATTTGAATTGTTTGACAAACAGTACTGCATGCTTCAAGCACTCTAATATCATACATGTGTGCATCTTATGTTCTTTCATGCTATTTGAATATATAAGAATGTCATCCAGATAGACTACACAGCACACATCTAGTAAATCCACAAGAGCTTCATTTATGTAAGCTTGAAAAGTGGCAGATGCATTGATAAGATCAAAGAGCATGTAAGACTCTGTGCTGCAGCCTTCTTACATTCATCCCATCATCTAAAAGAGGTTTGTAAAACCTTCTTGATGCTTAGATGATCATGCTTCATGGCATCTGGGGTTTGTAAACTCCATGACTGATCACATGATCACACTAGCAAAGCTGAACACACAAAACCTGCCACAGACACTTCTTTATGAAGATCAGTGGCAACATATCTAGAGATTCTAGATACTGTTGTAGCAATATAAGTTATCTCTCTCTCTCTCATGCTTAGATCTCTTTGTAACCACTTCTCACTCAACCTAACCTCATTTATGAAGACTGTAAGCCATTGCCATGTTATCTGCAACCACTCAATTCTCACAGTTTGCCACTCAAATAAGCAGATGGCCTAACAATGATTTCCACAAGGCAGAACAACTGAGACCAAACTGAATCCTCAACTCTTTTCTCAGTATCAGAGTTAGCTGAGACACCAAGTGCAACAATAAATCTCAATGAAAGCATAACCCAGGCTGAAAAATCATCTTCAGAGAATACAGAATCTCTTGAGAACTTAAGAGAGTGGATACATCTCATGGAAAGAATTCAAGAACTACAGCAGAGTTTACAAACTCTGAATAGAAAGTATGAGCAAACAGAATTACTTGATGTCCTGACCTCTAACTCAAATTCTTCAAAGAAGAGTTCAGTCATCAAGCCTCCACAACACAAGATCAACTACCAGATCAAGAACTATGCAGTCTACTGACAGTTTACCTTTCAAATAGAATTCATCTAAGATGCTAGTGGTCTGGATGACAATGAAACTCTGAAGTATGCAGTCACAGAGTTGGACTATAATGAGAAAGATCTTTGGAAATCATACTCAGCTCAGAACTCTACTCTGAACATCTGGACTGGACTTAAATAATTTCTACTTTTACAACTAGATGATTCTGAAAACCAAACCCAATTGGCCTGGAGAAACCTTTTCCACCTTCATAAAAGAGATGATGCATCAGACTTTGACTGATTGCAACAATTTCAACAACATTTGCAACAAGTGAATGAAGAGACACAGAGTGTGGATAAGTTCATCAAACATCTTTTTCTATGATAATACAACAAACCTATGCACAACAAGCTGGATGAACAGAAGAATCTCCCAGAGAAACTGAATGAGATTCAGACAGTTGTGATGTGATTATGATCTAGTGTCAAGAGCTTCACTTCCAACCCAAAGTCACAATTCATCTCAGAGACAAATATCAACTGTGGTGGAACATCATCCTATTCAAATCAAGCCCATGGACCACAAGGTCAGAATTATAGAAACAAGATCTGAATCTCATTGTGACAGAGAGAAAACCAACATCAGAGAATCTTCAATTCTCAGTTTACAAATTCAAAGTGGGGTGAAAAATCAGATAAGAATACTTGCTACAATTGTGATGAGACTGATCACTATGCAGATAAGTGCATCAAGCTGAAGAAGAAATAGGGGTTTGAAAAGCAGTCTGTAGATAGAATGAATATCAAGCAATTGAAGTTGTCTGAGCTATAAGCTGTTCTCTTAATCACATTGTTCATCAGAGTTCATAACTCTGAAGTAGAAAAAGAAGTTAAGTGAACTGCTGTGGCAGATTCACTATGTTTCTTTCTGATCATAAGTCTGAAGCTTGCAGTAAGACTGGGTCTGAAAATTCATAAGATGAATGTTGAGATGGAGACTGCAGAAAAGAATCATTCAAAGTTAGTATCTGAAGAAATTACAAACATTTTCTTTGAGACACAAGATACTATGAGTAATTGACAGATGTTTAATGAGCAAGCATTGATTGCTGATATATCTGAGAACATGATGTTAGATCTTTTCTGGCTACATTATCATGATTCTGTTGTTTCATTTGGAAATCTGTCACTTGAGTTTTGTAAACAGAGTGGATTAGACTCTATGACAAAAATCAAGTCAGTTTCTCTAAATGAACTTGTCAATGGTGGTAAACCCTTCTATGTAATGAGGGTTCATAAAAGTGAACAAGTCATCACCATGAATGTGAATCTGCAGATACCAAACAGTTATAAAGATTTAATTGATGCATTCAGTGATGCAAAAGATGCTTTCTTATCTTCTCACTGAAAGAATGATCTAGACATTGAGTTGTTGCCAGAGACAGTGTCAAAGTTTGGCCCCATTTATCAGCTTTCAGAAACAGAGACAGAGACTTTATGAGAGTATGTCAACTTCATCTTGTCAAATGAATTCATCAAACCCTCCAGATCATCAGCTGGATCATCCATTCTGTTTGCAAAGAAGAAGAATGAGGGGTTACAAATGTGTGTGGACTATCAGAACTTAAATTCAAAGACAGTAAAGAACTGATATCCACTCTCACTGATTGAAGACATTCTAAATCAGATTGGGAAAGCTAAGATCTATATCCAGCTGGATGTGAAGAATGTGTATCATTGTTTATGAATAAAAAAGAGAGATGAATGGAAAACAGTCTTTTAGACTCCACTGAAAATGTTTAAATATCAGATGGTTTCATTTAGACTTACAAATGCATCAGCAGCATTTCAGTCATACATTAACAAGACACTGAGAGAGTACTTAGATGTCTTTGTGATGGTGTATCTGAATAATGTTGTGGTGTACTCTGAGAATGAGAAAGAACACACTGAACATGTTCATAAAGTGCTCAAGACACTGAAAGAGACTGAACTCTATTGCAAGAGATTTAAGTGCTGATTCAGTGTTACAGAGATAGACTTTCTGAAGTATATGGTATCACCAGAAGATGTCTCAATGGAAAAAGTCTGAATGAACACAATCATTTCTTGGTCAGAGTTCAAGAGTTGCCAGAATATTCAAGTCTTTCTGAAATTTGCTAACTTCTATCAATGGTTCATTCCCAAGTTCTCCAAGCTCGCGCTTGATTTGACTAGCATGTTAAAGGGTGGGAAGTCAGGGAAGAAGCAATTCAGAAAGAAAAGAAGAAGAAGTGAAGAAGTGGGCAGTTCATTCAGCTTTCTCACAGAAGAGACTCATAAATTCTTCTATGACTTGAAGAAGGCATTTATAAAGCAAGTGGTGATATATCACTTTAATTCAAAGAAGAAAATCAAGCTGGAAACAGATGCATCTGAATTTACTGTGTGTGAAATTCTCTCTCAGCTACAGAAGAATGACATGTGAAGACCAGTGGGATTCTATTCAAGAAAGATGATTTCAGCTGAGTACAACTATGGCATTCATGATCAAGAATTGCTGATCATAGTTGAGTCATTCTGTCAATGGAGATGCTAGCTGAAGAGATCAATTCAACCCATTTCTGTTCTGACTGATCATGACAGTCTCAGACATTTTGAAATCATGCAAGAGCTGTCAAGATGACAAGTGCAGTGGGTCCAGAAGTTGTCAGCTTTCTGATTTAAGATTGATTATGTGAAAGAATCAAAGAATTCAGCAGATGATTCTTTGTGAAGACCAAACTATGCTGAAGCATTGAGATATGAGAATATTCAAGAATGTGAAGCAGCTGAACAGCTCTGTTTCATGCTGATCTGTTCTGATCAGTAAGCTGAGAAGAAAGACTCAGAACATGTCTTGCCTAACAGAAATGCACACTCTGTGAACAGAAAAACATGTTATGAATCAGAGCAGACTTACACAAAGCTGCTTCTGAGTGATACTTACAGTATTCAAAGATTTGAGAATGAGTTATGAGATGTTAAGCAGCTCATTCTCAGTAATGCTCTGAATGAAACAGACTCATAAGAAACTGCATCTCTGAATCTAATGACAATGTTATCTGAGATGCTTACTGATGACAACCACACAATAGAAATTAGAAAGAATCTTCAGTTAGACTCAATCAAATTTGCAGACTGAATAGAGAAGAAAGACTGTCTCTTTATGAAAGAGCATCTCTATATACTCACAAGTGAAGTTCTGTGAATTGAATTGATTAAAAGACACCATGATTTATCTCTGGCAGATCACTTCATGAGTGAAAGAACTTATGAACTGCTAGCACATAGATTCTATTGATCAAGAATGAAGAAGCTTGTGAAAGAATGTGTTGATGTCTGTGATGTTTGCTTAAAATTCAGATGAATTCAGATGAAACCACAAGAAGAGATGTCTTCTTTGCCAATTCTCAAAAAGTCTTGAAAACACATTGCAATGAATGTGATTACAGACCTTCTGTCAAGTCAAAATTTTGAGAGAGTGGAATTCAACTGTATTCTGATCATTGTGGATCAGTTTATGAAGATGTCTCACTTTATTCCAGTCAGAAAAGAGCTGACATCTGAACAACTTGCTGAATTAATTATGCATGAGTTAGTCAGATTGCATGAACTTCTCTTAAGCATAGTCTCTGATCATGAATCAATATTCACAAATGAGTTCTGGGGAGATCTGTTATATCTCCTCAAAGTTGATAGAAGAATGAGCATGGCATTTCATTCTTAAATAGATGATCAGACTGAAAGACTGAATAGTACTCTTGAACAGTACTTACAAAGCTTCATCAATTATGAACAAGATGACTGAATTGGGAAATTGTCTCATGCAGAGTTTGCTTACAACAACTCTAGACAATTCTCAACAGAAAAGAGTCTCTTTGAGTTTTTGATGACAAGTCATTCATGAATGGATTTTCTGAAAGCAGAAATATCAGCACCAGTCACAACTGAATCTCATAAACTAACAGATCAGTTGAAAGAGCTGCATAAGACAGCTTGAAAGAGTCTTACAAAGATGCAAGTCTATTAAAAGAGCTACTATGACAAGAAACATACTGCAGTATCATTTTACAAAGATGATCAGATGTGATTAGATCTTCATAACATTAGAACAGCACATTCTAGTAAGAAGTTGAATGTTCTTCAGCATGAATCATGCTGAATTGTGGAAAAATTGAAGCCCCAAATCTATTGATTGAAATTATCATCAGAGCTGAAAGTACACAATGTGTTTCATGTGTCTCTCTTAACCAAACACAAGAAATGGAAGAGAGTGGATAGTCAATCACACCACTCAATTCATGAGACATTCTCTGTGAAGCAAGAGTATCAGGTACAGAAGATTGTTGACTCCCATAAGAATGACTAAGTGATTGAATATCTTGTGCAGTGGCAGAAATATGAGGAAAGAACTTAAAAGTCTTCAAAGAATGTGAGACATCTAGATAAGAAGCTGTTTGAGTTTCATAGAAAGCATTCAGACAAGTCTGATCTACACTGTATTCTGAGAATGTGCACTTAGAGAGATCTTATTAGATTCATAAAGATATTTACAAAGCAGTTAGAGATTGATTCATGAAGCAGAAGAGCAGTGACCCAAGTAGTGAATCAATTTAGAAGAAAACTCAGTCTGTAAAAGCATTTACAACTGTCAAGAAGTAGTTCATGAAGTGAAAGTAGTGAATTTACTCTAAGATAAAAGAAAGAACTAGACTATTAATGACTGAAGCCCACAAAAGAAAGAGGAAACTAGACTATTAGTGGTCAAAGTCTGCAGTAACAAAAGAAAGAAAACAAAAGAGTAATTCTAAGAATTGAAAGAATAAGTTTTGTGTGTCTGATAGACACAGTTATTACATCTGTCTCTATCAAGAGAACTTGTGACACATTGTCTCAATGGGGAATTTGAGTTATTCCAGCATGCTGTACATGGCTGCTGAAGATAATTGTCTGTCATGATGATCAGAACTTCTTCCCAGAGCTGAGCTCTATTTCTCAGCTGAACAGAATCTGTTGGATCAGTAAGAGTTGCAGATCAAAGAGAGGGAAAAGTAAGAAGTCATCTCTCACAATCAGATGAATTCTGATCTGAGATTAAGAGCAGAAGATGGCTCATAGTAATCAGTGTTCTGACCAGTAAGTTAACAGCTGAGACAGAGACTGGGGGAGCAGAAGCAGAAGCAGAAGCAGACATAGCAAATAGAGAAGAAGTTGATGAGACTGACTTCTAGAGAAAGAAAAAGCATTAGCTGGAACTCTCAATATTACTTCATAAATGGATTTATGAAGCAGAAACTGTCTTATAAGTCATGTTACAAAGCAACTCAACATATCTTGAATGCATCAGAGACAGAATCAATGCTTGAGAATGAATGCAGCATAGAAAAGAGCACAGACTGAGAATGTGAATGTGATAGAAATGAATCAGATCAAGAAAAATGAAGTGATGCATTATCAACAAGAGTTCCAGATTTGAGAGACAGATGGTCACTCTCTCTCAAAACCTAATCAATCAAGACAACAGAGCTAGTAGTTGAAAAAGAATCATTACTAGACACAGTAGACATCATTGAGTGTTTCCACCAAGCTTGAATATTAGCACTCTGGATATGCCATCAGCCATGCACACAGAAAAGAGGATTATGGAGTGAGAAAACACTTCATAAAGAATATTTCAGACTTCATAAAAGTAATTACAAAGCATTAAAAGAAGAAGAAATGGAAGAATATCACTTACATCATCATAATCAGAATCAGACTGACTGAATCATGACATCTGAGAAGAGATCTCAAAGTCTTCAGAGACATAACTCTCTGTTGCATAAATGAAAATTAACAGCAATGATGTCTCTCCACTTTAATTTTCTTGAGAAACAGCAGTAGTTGAGAACTCTGCTTCAGATGAAGCAGAAGATTCTGAAGACATCTCTTGCATTGTCTCTGAAGAAAGTCTTGAACAACAACTGATTGAGATTTTACCTCTAAACTTATTGAGTCATTGTTGCTCATGTTTTGACATCTTAATTTAAATGGAAGAAAGACACAGTAAATTATCTCTCTGCATAATGTGTTAGCACTGAGAAAAGTCTCTATAAAGTCTCTCAAGATTCATAATTATCAAGAAGAGAATGCTTGTCTAGAACTCTTATCAAAATAAAGAAGAATGTTGTTGAAAAAGAAAAAAAAAGAGAGAGAGAGAGGAGATCAAGAAAGAGATATTTATATTTAAGAGATTGTTAAGTATCACTAGATGAATCATGAGAAATGACAGTCACTACAGCAACTACATTACAATCACAGAGAAGCTGTCACTTTTGCTGTGATCTTACTGTCACATCTACATCTAGAAACTGAGATTGAATTAAGACTCCACACTGCAGTCTTCTTACATTCATCACATCAAAAAGAGATTTTGTACAAAATTGTTACAATCACAGTGAAGCTGTCACTCTCACTGTGATCTTGATCACATCAACATCTTGAAGATCAAGACTTGTGAAGAGAGAGAAATCTGTAAGACTCTGTGCTGCAGTCTTCTTACATTCATCTCATCATCTAAAAGAGATTTGTAAAATCTTCTTGATGCTTAGATGATCATGCTCCATGGCATCTGGAATTTGTAAATCTCATAACTGATCACATGATCACACTAGTAAAGCTGAACACACAAAACCTGCCACAGATGCTTCTTTATGAAGATCAGTGGCAACATATCTAGAAACTCTAGATACTGTTGTAGCAATATAAGTTATCTCTCTCTCTCTCATGCTTAGATCTCTTCATAACCACTTCTCACTCAACCTAATCTCATTTACAAAGACTGTAAGCCATTGTCATGTTATCTGCAACCACCTGATCCTCACAGAGCATTACTCTATATTCATAATGGTCATAATGAGTGCAGAATGCAGTCTTCCATCTATCAGTTTTGTGTATTGAGATACAATGATAAGCATCTCTGAGATCAAGCTTTGTGTAGATCTTAGCATCAGACAATCTGTCTAACATTTCACTAACTAATAGTAATGGATATCTATTCTTTAGTGTAATGTGATTAAGATCTCTATAGTCTACACAGAGTCTGAGATCTCCATTCTTCTTTGGTGCAAAGAGTATAGATGCTCCAGCTGAGCTCTTTAAGAATTGAATTCATTTCTTCTTTAGTGCATCAGTTATGTATTTCTGAAGTACTGCAAGCTCTGTTTCTGACAGATTATAGATTGACATGAATGGTGGTTTCTTCTCTTTCTTCAGATTTATGGCATGTTCAGCATTTGATGATCTGGACAGATTGACAGCATTTTCTTCAGAGAAGATGTGTGCATATGGTGTAACATAGTCAGATAATGTCAACATGAAATTCACAACATTTACATCATTAATTGTGATGCCAGTGTTATCTTTGAAGAGACTTTGTGCAAGTGGCATAACATGGTCAGAAGATCTCAACATGATATCTGCAATGTTTGTGCTGTAGAGTGTGCTGATATCTCAATCATTGTCTGTGGTAAGAAGTTCATCAATCAAGATTATATAAGTTCAAGTCTCTGTGATAACTTTCATCATAGCTTCTTCAGTCAAGATAATCTCTGATTCTTGAAGATCTTCAGAGATGTTTTGTCAGTATGTTCAGTTGTTCTTCTGTTAGTTAATCAGTGAATTCATTTCTTTGAGCCAAGAGTAGTCTAAGATCATATTGTAATTGATTAGGTCAACACTTTCAAACTCTTGACTTGCTGACTGCATAATCTCATTACTGTCAGTTGTGCTGACAGCAAGATGATGGGTTCCATAGATGCATATTTTATGTTCATCAATTGCTTTGGCTAGCTTGGGGAATTTTCTGTCATTAATCAGTTCTTTTGATTTAGTTCAGTATCAGTCAATGAAGTTTGCTTCTGCTTCTGAGTTCACTAAGATCAGAACTGTTTCTTTCTCTGTTATTGATTGAATCTGTACTGTGATCAGAAAAGACATGAGGCTTTGCTGCTTCTTGCATAAATTTAGAGTCATTGTGGCATTAATGAACTCTTTTATTCATTTTTTGACATAATGTCTGTCAATTTCTGTTTCTTCAGAATCAAGCAATCTTTGATTGTGTGCCCTTTTCACTTGTGAAAAGTACAATATAATATCAGTTTGTTATCAAACTTACACTTTCTGCTGCTTTTGTCTGCTGAGAAATTATCATACTCTGAGTTTTGATCTGTTTTATTGTTTCATGACTTGCTCTTTTTCTTCTCTTTGTAGTAGATTTTCTTACTACCTTTCTGATGAAAGAAGAATGAAGAAAATGTTTTGGGCTTTGATTTCTTATACTTTTCTGAGATGTTTCTCTCTGCAGTGGCAAGTCTTTGTATCAGTGTGTCATAGTTAAGTGCATCAAAGTTATCTGCATACTTATCATATTCAGCATGTACTTCACTAAGCATCTTTGAATAGAGATGTGACTTTCTCTGATGTTCATCATATTTATGTTTCAGTCTGTGTTCTAGAGTCTTTAATTGCATGGCAAAGTCATGCACTTTTTAATTTTCCTTCTGCATCAGTGTCAGATATTCACATTCTGCATCTCTAAGAGCATGTTCTGGATTCACAATTTAATATTTCAATCATACTTTTAAGTCTTTTCATGAGATTCTTTCCTCAGGATCCTTAAAGTTATGTGACCACTTGGTCAATAACTTTGGTTCAAAGTGTTGAATGACTTTCAACATCTTGTGTTTATCATTGTTCTTGAAGTATCTCTCTTGATAGAGGTGGAAGACTTCAGAGACAGTGATAAACTCTTCTAAATTCTTGAGAGTCTGGGCAATGAATCTTTTTTCCACTTTTTGAATTGAAGCACACACAGAATCTATGTCTTTTGCACTTTCATCACAGAAAGAGTTCTCTCATTGCACTTTCAGCACTGTCACTTGTGCATCTGTTGTGCCTTTGGCATTCTTCATGATTAATTCTGAAGAAATTGGTTGTGTTCTGAGTGTCAGATTGAAGAAAGATGTAGAGAATATTGTTTCTTGATTTCATTCAGTTCTTTTCTTCAGTGGAGAATTGTTGGAGATTTTATTGTTCTTAATAAGATTTTCCAATCTTTGAATATCTTGTTTTTTCTTGATGAGATTGAGCTTTGTCTCAAGCTTCATGATGATTTGATCTGCATTATAAAGAAGATTCTGAACTGTAATGTTCTTTTTCTGATTTAAAATGACAGCTTCTGATGTCTGTTCTCTTGAAGTTGCTCTCTCTAAGATGTCAACATTCATTGACTCATTAAAAGCATCAATTAAGTGTTCAACTTGCACTACTGACACTTCTTGATTATTTATTGAAGAAGTTTCAGCTATAGTCTCTGATGCTATAGTCTGACTCATCTGTTCTCTCTGAAAGACAGTGATAGAGACTTCAATCTGTGAATTATTGTCAGAGTTCACATCTGTTTGTCTCTTTCTGTTTCCACTTCTGATTCCAGCCATAGTATCTAATTGTATCTAACAGCATGGAATTGCATTTGTTGTTGTGTAAAATGCATCAATATTGAAGAGGTAGAATAGAAAGAAGTTTTTTAACAGAGTAGCTTAATGAATCATTCCACATTTTTAGCAATGAGAACTGTAAGATGGCAGTCTATAAGATAGATGCTAAAGAACAATGTATCAAGTCTACAGTGTAAGAAAAATAACTAAGTTGCACTTATAGTATCAAAGTAGTATTGCTATATGCACAGTAAGAGAAGAACTCATCACTGATCTTCTGTGGAAGAAGACCAGCATGGCTTTAAGTACTAGTGAGATTAGGGCTATGCTAACTAATAAGATACTAGCTCTTAGAGCAGATCTAGTCTACAGTGAGCATGACATGAACTTTCTACATTCAATATAACTGACCAGAATAGCTATCTCAGGCTGATTCACATCAGTATGAATAATATCATAATCTGAGTGCAATGAAATAGAGTTGAACATAACTTTCATGATGATCTGATCACATGTAACAGTGACTTCAGTTCATAATATCTGATTTAGTAGTGCTTTGATCATATAGAGACATGAAAATGAACATTGAAACTTCTGTTCTCAATCTGACATTAAATGCAACTCATTTATGACCACAGCAGTCAAACAATTTTGAAAAACAGAATCTTTGAGAATTGACTGCAGCTTTGAGTCAATCAGCAACTCAGAACTTATGTACAGATAAGTATATAAACTCTGCAGTAATTCTGATGTCAGATTTAACTGATCAATGTTATCATCATATATATGCAGTGAATGAGCTTCAGACAGAGACTGCATCTTTTGAATCTATTTAATCTCAATAATATTGAGAGAAAGCATACATATAATCATCTTTTCAGACAACAGAATCAGAGAAGTCTGGGCAATCATACTTTTATTAAATAAGATCTTTGCAATGAGAAGAAGATCATTTCTTTGATAGAGAAGCACAGTAAGTGCATTCAACTGACACTTTCTGAACTGATAATTAAAGACTGATTTAATGATACTGATCACATGTGCACATCATTCTGTTTCATTCATGAAGATTGTTAATGAAATCTGACATTCATCATTATGAGCAGAATCTGTTTTCAGTGCTAGAAGATCAGACTGTTGAACAATTCTAAATCATCTTAAATAAGTTTATCTCTTCTTTGCTGCTTTCTGCAAACTCTTGTGACACAATGTGTACTTCATTTTTAATCAACTCAGAAGTAGACAGCACAACAGACATAGATCAGAAAGTGAAAAAAAGAATGCATACTTTAATGAAGAAATCACTTATCTAGTTGATCAGAGAATTTAAATAATATCAAGTTGAAAGTGATGATGTTATAAGAATTGAGTAAGACAGAGTCAAAAAGTTCATGTAAAAACAGATAATATGAAATCTCAACAACAAAGACTCAGATCAGTCTACAAAGAAGACAGATAAGTAATGAAAGATTACTGATCTGAAGAGAAGACACATTTATGTACATACTGCTCTTATAGAATAACTAGAGCTGATCAATCAGTATTTCTTAATTAAGTAATTAAATGAAAAAATCTGATGATGTGAAGCAGATTGAATGAGAAGCTCTATAGTAAATTTAAACATAATTATAGATGAAGTCTATATAAAAAAACATTGTATCAAGTTCTCAGAGCAGTAAATTCAATGTGCATGGCTCTGATCTGATTTGCAATTCTTAAATTTGTATGGTGATTTCTGACTTCCTGCAAAAAAGCTGAAAATCAGCTCAGATGCTGTGCTGGTCAGGTTCTGGCTGAATTACCTGAATGGGTTAGCTCAAAACACTAAATTCGCGCTAAAGAACCTTAACAGCACGCGTCTGAGATGATGAGGTAAGTATTTTTAGGGCCAGTGATTAGGGTGTTGTACCGGCGCTTAGTCAGCAAAGTTTAAGCTCGAGGAACATTTTTTGGGAATATCCAGAAATGGTTCGACTGCGTCGTGTTGTGTTGCGAGAGCTGCTTCAACATGGACGACCAGGCAAATAAGCCTCATAGGAAGTCGAAGGACAAAGGGAGGAAAGCAAAGGACAAGAGCGGTGGGTGTGCTTGTCCTTCTGTTAGAATGCAATTGTTTCTAATGGGGAGCGCATGTTTAGGTCCGAATGTCAAAGCCTTCGCCGTCTCCCGCCCAGGCCGTACACAAAGACAAGCAGCTAGGTCGCATGATGTGTGTTATACTTTATCGCTGATTAGTACTGTTGAGACTCCGAATCCGCCCGCTAACCTCAAGTGCGCATTAGGTCAATGAAAAAAGATTGCATGTTCCTCTCGTGGACCGTCTTCCAGAAGAGGCACCGCCCATTGTTGTGGCGGTAGTTGGCCCTCCAGGTGTACGTGCATAGCAACTAGTGGTTACTAAGAGGTGGCCAAATGATTACTGACGCTTTTTGTCTGAGCATAGGTTGGAAAAACGACCCTGATCAAGTCGCTAATCAAAAGATACTCGAAGCAAACCCTTAGCTCTCCGACAGGCCCGCTAACCGTTGTAACTTCGAAACGGAGACGACTTACGTTTTTAGAATGCCCATCGGACTCCTTGGCCAGTATGATCGATGTTGCAAAAATTGCGGATATCGTGCTACTCATGATAGACGGAAATTATGGCTTTGAGATGGAGACTATGGAATTTCTCAATGCACTGTCCGCAAGTGGAATGCCAGGAAATGTTTTTGGGATTCTTACACACTTGGACTTATTCAAAAAACTGAGTACCTTGCGGCAGGCCAAAAAACGACTAAAACACCGGTTCTGGAGTGAACTTTACCAGGGTGCAAAACTATTCTACTTGTCGGGTGTGATTAACGGACGGTATCCAGATCGTGAAATTCACAATCTATCCCGGTTCTTGTCCGTCATGAAGAATCCTCGCCCGTTGATTTGGAGAAATTCCCATCCATACTGCTTGGCAGATAGATTTCTTGATATTACGCCACCAACCACTATAGAAGAGAATCCGAAATGCGATAGATCGATTGCCCTTTATGGGTATTTACGTGGCACTAATTTTCCTGCTATTGGAGCCAGAGTTCATGTACCAGGTGTTGGGGATCTCAATGTCGCATCTATCGAAGCACTACCGGACCCATGTCCAACGCCGCACATGGACCAAGCAGTGGCCAAAGCTACAGGAAAATCTAACCGAAGGAGGTTGGGAGAAAAGCAAAAACTGCTTTTTGCACCTATGTCAGATGTCGGCGGCGTTCTAGTTGACAAAGATGCAGTCTATATCGAAATAAAAACGGCCACATTTAATAATGAAGATGAAAATGATAATGAAGAGAGAGGTCTAGGTGAGCAGCTAGTAATGGGGCTGCAAGGTGAAAGAAAACTACTGGGAGAGGCGACTGCTGGTGTGCGACTCTTTCGGGATGGTGACACCCTTACAGAAGTTGGAACAGGGTCGAAAGGGAGAAACGAAAGGCGTAAGGTGCGCCTTGTGAGTGATGAGGTGGGCGAAAATGATGTGGTTGACGAGGATGAGGGGTTTGAAAGTGTGGAGGACGACGCAGAGGAGGGTGATGAGGACGGTGACAATGTAATACCGCCACTCGATTTTGACGCACGCTTTATGGAGAACCAGACTGCTACGGCTCACGAGAAGGATAGTGATATCGAATTTGCGGATAGTGACTCGGATCTTGGGTCTGTATCATCTGTTGAGGATCAGGACTTGGAGAGCGCGCCTAGCGACTATGATGACGACGGTAATGAAGACGGCGATGGAACTCTAAAGTGGAAAGGGAACCTTGCAGCTCGAGCGAAAGCTTTATTCAAGAAACCAGCCTATCGAATCGCAGAACTAACGCGTATGCTATATGATGAATCAATACCCGCAGAAGATGTTGCAAGTAGATGGCGTGGGGACGATATGCCAGAGGATGATCAGGCCACCGAAGATGTGGATGATTTCTTCAGGAAAACTAACGCTGAGAAACAAGAGCTTGATGATCGAATAATTCCAGTTTACAATTATGAAGAACTTGAGAAGAAGTGGCGGGACGAAGAGAATTTAGAGACATTACGGCAGAGATTTGCTAGTGTCAAATTCTCGAAGCATGCATCCGACGATGGAGAGAATTTTGATGAAGAGGACGACAGCGACTCTGAAGGTGACGGCGCTTTTGAAGACCTTGAAACTGGTGAGGTTATGACAGGAAACCGGACAAATGATGAAATCGAGAAGGTTGGCGAGGGCAATAGTGAGGGTGAGAGCGAGTCCAATAATATTGAAATGGAGCGCGAAAAGAACGCGAAACGAAAAGAAGAATTAAAACTTCGATTTGAAGAAGAAGATAGGGAAGGATTTGCTAATGCAAAAGATAATGTGCGGGCGGATGAAGGCGAAGAGCAGTTTGGTGAAGATGAGTGGTATGATGCTCAGAAAGCTGCGCTTCAAAAGCAGCTCGATATAAATCGAGCCGAATTCGATAACCTCGACGCTCTCTCAAGAGCGAGAGCAGAAGGCTATAGAGCTGGAACATATGCACGCATTGTTTTGGAAAATGTTCCTTGCGAGTTTTCAACGGGCTTTAACCCACGGTTTCCTGTCATAATAGGAGGTTTAGCTCCGACAGAAAATCGATTTGGATTTGTTCAGGTTAGGATTAAGAGGCATCGCTGGCACAAGAAGATTCTCAAGACAAATGATCCTTTGATCTTTTCCCTTGGATGGCGACGATTTCAGACATTACCCATTTACAGTATATCAGACTCACGTACCCGAAATAGGATGCTAAAGTATACCCCTGAGCACATGCATTGTTTTGGAACATTCTACGGCCCTCTTGTTGCACCTAATACTGGTTTCTGTTGTGTTCAATCTTTTTCCAACAAAAACCCGGGGTTTAGGATAGCCGCAACTGGAGTGGTGTTGAGTGTCGATGAAGGGAGCGAGATCGTGAAGAAACTCAAACTCACTGGCCACCCGTACAAAATCTTTCGCAATACTGCATTTATTAAAGACATGTTCAACTCAGCCCTCGAAATTGCAAAATTTGAAGGTGCAGCTATCCGAACTGTCTCCGGTATTCGAGGCCAGATTAAGCGCGCTCTCAGTAAACCTGAGGGTCATTTCAGGGCAACATTCGAAGATAAGATTTTAATGAGCGACATCATCTTCCTTCGCACCTGGTATCCAATAAAACCAGTACGATTTTACAATCCCGTTACCAATCTTCTCGATGCCGAAGACGAAGAAGGAAATGGTGGATGGAAAGCCATGCGTCTCACCGGTGAAGTACGAAGAGACCAAGGAATCCCTACACCCCTTCAAAAGGATTCCGCATACCGCCCTATAGAACGACAGACAAGACACTTCAATCCCCTCCGCGTACCACGACAGCTTGCCGCCAACCTCCCTTTTAAATCTCAGATTGTAAAAATGCGGCCGCGCAAGCAGGAGACATATATACAAAAAAGAGCTGTCGTCCTAGGCGGCGAAGAGAAGAAAGCTCGAGATTTGTTGCAGAAATTGACGACAATGCGGAACGAAAAGGTGGCGAAACGGCACGCAGCACAGGAGGAGCGTAGACAAGTCTATAGAGCCAAGGTTGCGGACAGTTTGGAGAAGAAGGCAGCACGAGAGAAAAGAGAGAAGCAAGAGTTTTGGAACCGCGAGGGTAGAAAGCGGAAGAATGAAAACGGAGATGGCGGCAGCCGCAAAAAGAGGGGGTAATTATTGAGCAGCTTTGTATTATACTTCGTCTTGATTAATTGGCGCTGGTTGCTACGGAGAATACCAAAAAAGGCTCTGGGTGTATAGGTTTGTGGGAATACTTTTGGAATAAGCATGAATGGCATTTTCTTCGACCTTAGACCATAGAATTGATATCTTCAAAAAACACATGTACTCCGTAAACAACATGCGTTGGTTACCACCAGAACCCCAAAACACATATTCAAAACCACCAACTCCGCCAACAGATACCAATACCAAAAGCCCGAGCACTCCACCTTTCCACGCCATGGAAACCTTCATCCTTGCATCGTTTGCCAGAAGTAATTTGCATAAAAAAACCGAGAAAACTTGGGATCAATGTTCACCACATGAACGTCCCCCTTTCGACTGTTGCGAATGATAGCCTTGTTGTAATTTCCAGCGTCGTCGGCCTCAATATCAATGCCTAGGGAACGATAAATCTTCAATCGCAATCTGCCCAGGTAATGTTAACAATTCCAAATCTTCTCAATATGCGGGGATAGTTGCTTGCATTGTTGCATCATCTGCCTCTCGCTGCCTCCTAGCCTGCTCGTCTCCCTCCAGCCCTTGGGCATCCAAATCCGCCAGCCGGTGTTTCAGCGCCTCTAGCTCCGCTTCCAGCCGCTCACTTTCCATCTCCAGCTCGGAAGCGGTTTTCGCAATTCTGAACTTCTTCGTATCCAGTTCTACTATGGATGCAGCATGACGCGCAGGGTCATGGGACGCTATAGTTTCGTTGTGCTGGGCGGTGAGGGTGTTGAGGCTGCGGGAAAGCTTGCGGAGGGAGATTTCAGCATCGCGGGCGCGGAGATCGCGGGATTGCTGGAGGGAAGAGAGGGAGTCATTAATACGGGCAACTGTTTGTTTGTCAGGTTGGATATTGAAGTTTGTGACGGTGTGGTTGATCAGCTGGAGAGAATAGAGTTAGCCATATCGCGACGTTAATGTTTAGCAGTGAGAGGCCGTGTCATACTGTCGCCGGGTCCTCCTCAAGAAGCATTATGGCTGGTCTTTAAACAAGCCGTCCTCCTTGTCTGGAATCGCAGCGATTCGACCCTGATATTGTTGTTCGTTCAGGCGGCTGAATTTGCAAGAGGGTCACGAAAGCGGCATCGTGTTGACGATTAGCCTAATTGGGCAAAGCCGCGCCCGAAAACACCGCCACCGCCAGCCAGTGTGGCTTGACCGCGATTATCATCAAAACCTCGCTCTCCTCGCCTTCAAATCATCTTTGAATTTCACAGAATATCGCAGGATTTTGTCAAAAAGCATCTCCTACGCAGTGAAATCTCTATTGATAGTATCATGGCCTCACAACTTCCATGTATGTTTCTTCTGCTCAGTCCCCCTAGGCAACATAATTTGGTTTGCGATCACTGACCAACTCCATAGATGCGGCGGACGCAGAAAGGTACGAGTGTGGGGGCCGACATGGGCATTGACTCAAACTATCGGTTGCAAGACATATATAGCTGCTAACTAGTCATAGCCCGTTGAAGCCAGCCGAATTACAAGTCCTTCGAGCCCAGTATGAGAAAGAGGGTGAATACGTAGGAGTACAGACCAAATTCAACTATGCCTGGGTAGGCCTTCGTCATATTCTATGCATATTTCTCTGTGATTAACTAGCCGGCTGGCAGGGCTTGATCAAATCCAACTCCCGGCCAGAACAACAAGAAGGTGTACGGTTACTTTCGGAGATCTTTCGTACTGCCCCCGAACGAAGACGCGAGTGTCTTTACTACCTTGCCCTTGGAAATTATAAGCTAGGCAACTATGGCGAAGCGCGCAGATATAACGATCTCCTCCTCGACCATGAGCCTCAGAATCTACAAGCCGCGAGCCTACGGTCTCTGATTGACGACAAAGTTGCCAAAGAAGGCTTAATGGGGGTCGCGATTTTAGGCGGGGTTGCCCTGGCGGCTGGGCTTGTCGGCGGTCTTATCATGAAGGGTACAAAGAGACGCTAAGCGGACCTAGATATATATTTTCTGTTTTACCTATGTGTACCACGGCCTGTTCTTTTGGGCTTTGGGCAGTGGAATTGGCATTTGAAAGGCGTTTTATGGTTTATCTTTTGCCATTGTGTTTCATCAGCTGTGAATACTTTTATGCCTGGGTTTGTTTTAGCTCTTTTACAATACTGATAAGACCGTTCGCGCCTGCTGAGTCATCCCGCCACACTAGCTATCAAGGATCGCTGACTCAGCAGCCACCTGGTTAACGTCATGCGGGACTCACTCACTCAGTCATTGTCTGTTGGCTTCTTTTTCTTTCTTCACTCTATCTTGCACAAACGCAACTGCTTGTAGGCAAAGGTTGTGCACTCCTTTACTGCTGGAAGTTTCCCAGTTTGTTCTTGTCTGCTGCATTTGTGTTTATAGTTTTATGTGCTGATGAGAATGCTCCTGATTCCTGACACCAACGCCTAAGCCATAGTAGACATCTGTCTCTCTCTTCCGTCACTTAATAGATCATTGAAGACTGAAGGCTATTGTATGCCACATTCAATACATGTCTCATAAACTTATTTCTGTTTTATCGAGACAATCTATTTTGAACCACACCTGCCACCCTGATATTCTATCCAGATCTGATTCACAGCCCTTCTGCTCAGACATAGCCTTTGTTATCAGCTACTAGCTTTTAAAAAAGGGTTCCATCTGCCATGGCAGAAACAACCCTTTTTTGCCATGAATGCATGCGGCAATGGCCCAGGGATGTGCATGGATTAATGTGCCCGCGTTGCAGCTCAGAATTTGTTGAAATTCTTGTAAGTGGGATTTCTTCGACTTTTAAATTGCTATGAAAAAAGTGCTGATTTTTGAGAAGCAAGGCGAGCCGCCTGTGCCAGACCCTATGCCAATGCCTGCATATTCTGGACTTCCTTTATTTTCCTCGCCAAGAGAATCCGAACAGTCTCTTGTATTTCGCAGAGATGAACAATATTTTTACCCACCTCATAATCAGAATCAAAATCAGAATCAAAATCAAAATATTATCCATCACCATTTCACTGCCGGGAATGGACGCTTTTCATTCACCAGCACAACTTATCGGTCTCCTAGATCTTCCCACCAAGTTCTACGCAACCGAAATACCCTGCCCACAGATCTCAACACCCTTTTAAGAGGCTCCTGGAGGGAACAGCGGGCTCCAGAACCTGGCGAAAACCCCCTACCTAATTTTCCAGAACGACGACCTGTGACTATGGAGGAGTAGGTTTTGCCACCATCATCCACTAATCATTTGATATCTAACCAGCTATTAGGGTTTTTAGAATTGTCCATAGGGATCTTGCTGAGCGTTCGGGTGTGTATGGTGGGCCTCAAACCCGTGTAGGGGGAACGACTATTATTGCGCCCAACCCGATAGATATCGTTGCACAAATTATGGGGTTTGGCCCCAATGGGGACGCTGTTTACTCTCAAGAAGAACTCGATTTCGTAGTGACGCAGCTAATTAACCAAACAACAATAAACAATGCCCCCGGTCCTGCCTCGGAAGAAGCTATTCGTGCTCTGCCAAAGAAACCTGTCGATAAAACGATGTTAGATAGTGAGGGCAGGGCGGAGTGCTCTATTTGCATGGATAGCGTGGAGCTCAAGGAAGAGGTCGCCGAGTTACCATGCAAACACTGGTTCCATGAGCTTTGCATTTCGTCATGGTTAAAGGAACATGATACGTGCCCCCATTGCCGCAGAGGAATAATGCCTCCTCAAATGGTTCCTCTTGGCCACGTTGCGGAAATGCCCTCACTGGACAACACGGAGGGGTTCACGCTACCAGGTAATAACTCTACACGGCAATCAGGTAGCACCGGAACGAATCGTTTCTCCGATTGGATGAGAAATCGGTTTGGGGGCGGAGGGAGCAACGGTGGCTAATAGTGAGGCTTATGAAATTAACGATTTTTGGGCCTCCAGTTCTATGCATTTGAGCGATCTGATTTTCTTTTGAGACATGGATTTTCCGAACGGCATAGCACGGAAATGGTTGGTATCAGGTAGGTATGGTTCGGTTTTACGGCGCATTTTTATCATGACTTAGTCAGAGCACGATTTACAAGAAAAAAATACCTGTCTGACCTGAAAATAGCTTTACTCTGCAAGTCATGTTCTCTCCGACTGGCACTTTCGTGGATCATAGGTAGCTGAATTCTTTGCTCTGTTTCTATATCTAATGCAACTAGATGCGGTACTGGTGGACTAGCTGATCGTGAGGTTCCCAACACCATTTTCTATTTCCAGTCCTTCAGGCCCTTGCCCTTTTCCTATTCTCTCGCAGATGTCCTTTAGCGTGTGTCCTGTCGACTCAAAGTCCTCCAGATCTAAATAAACCTGTGCACTCAGGCGAGTCCACATCCAGCCGCCCAGCTGAAATACAGGAACGTAAGTATTGTATGTGAACAGGAGCTCCTTTTCGATCCATTGGCCTAGGACTCCAGCATCCTCCGACTTGAGAACAGGATAGGACCTCTCTTTTCCATCGTGCTGCCCATTTTCATCGTCCACACCAATTGGCAAACGCACGTTAACCAAGGCGCAACGACGAATCGCGCTCGCACCGCGTACGGTCTGGTTCTCGGCACCTGGCTCACAAAGGACTTCTGTTCCAAGAATCTTTGCCACGAGGTTGCCCCCATCAAAAGCCAGGCTCTCACAGTACTCCATGATGCGTGCCTCCCCGCCGCAGACGTTTTGTCGGAACTCCAGCGCCGCAGGGATGCAGGAGTAAGGTGTATCATCGTTTGTGCCGACGTATTCGAAAAGCATTTCAAACTCTGATTTGGTGCCGGTACTTGGAAGGCCACCACGGAAGCGTACAGCATTTTTATGGCCCGGAGCTGCGTGGTTGAGGACGTCGGGGGCGGGCAAGAAGCCCCAGGATGTGGGCATCGTCGAACGCAGGAGATGCTGGTTACGGACAGGAACGTGGAAGACGGCGCTTCCCAGCGGCGTGAAGAGCCATCTGTCGCAATTTAGTAGTGCATTCAACGATAAGGGTAAATGTCCATCCTTACTTATGGCAATTACTCACGAAGAAGTCTGCGTCCAAGGCTGCCAGATCTAGTGTAATCTGGCCGGCTCCGTGAGCGCCATCGATGCACGATAGGATGCCCTCTTCGCGACATATTTCCACCAGTCTCTCAAATGGGAGACGGATGCCCGGTTGGCTAGAGATAGTATCAAACAGCGCAACCTTGACGTTCAATCCCTCAGCTTTCACCTGCTTCACGACGTCCATGAACCGCTGTACCATATCGTCGTGGGTGCACGGGAAGTCCAGCATCACTTTCCTCGCCTTAACACACGTAGTCTCAACAACATAAGCCACAGTCCGCTCGCACCCGCCGTATACCCCATAGAAGTACACGATCACATCGCCGGGCTGATACTGCAGGTTACGCAGCACCAGATTGACGCCCGTCGTGGCATTCTTGACAAACACCACCTCGTTTGTCGGCACGTTAAGGTATTTTGCAATAGCAGCGCGAGAGGCATCGATATGTACGGGGGCTGTGAAGCGGATGTATATGTCCGGATTATGCTTGAGCTCAGCCTGGAATTTCTGTTGTGCTTTGAGAACGACATTCGGACATGAGCCGAAGGAACCTGAGGGTGTTGTGTCAGCGCTGAAGACCTACCGATGCCAAGGCAGATAGGAAGAAAAGCACGAGATATTCACCATGATTCATGCTCCTAAAAGCTGGATCCAGCGGGAACTGCTCCTTCATCTGGCGTCCCAGGGGGATAACCTGCCCCTCATCCGGTGCTGGCGTGGACATTTTCACGTCTTCAGCAACCTGTCTTCCTTTAATATGGATAGAGCCGTCGACCTGATCGACTCAATTGCCCGGCAGGCGAGAATATAGTTATACAAAATGCCCTGGAAATCAATGAGTTAGTCCAGGTCTTAACTCGCGGCGGGGAAGTAGATACTTTTATACCAAAACCCGCTCTCCCCGCTCGCCCACCCCAAGGGCTATTTCCCCGAACTTGATTTTGGCCCAGCCCATCTTGCGGGTGCGCTGCCGTAGGGCGTGGAGCTTAATCGACAACGGCCGGCAAGCTAACTTGGCCGGTGGCGGTTGGACTCGGAGCAATCGAAGCCTAAAAAAAAAAGCCAAAGTGCCGACTTGCGAACTTGCGACTAAATGTCAACGTTGGAGCAACAGCTTGGTGGTTGGATACGTTGGATGGCTAGGGGGAAAGGATCTCGTGTTCAAGCCGCAATGCGATCGTGGGCTGAGAGCATGATCGTTTGCGGTTTAGAGTACGATGGGCATGAGCTAATATAGTTACATAACTACGTGGGCTAGAAGAAAAAGGCATCGAAGCATCATAAAACTCAGTCCAATACAGCTAACTAGTCAATAGGGCGTGCATACATATTCACATCACAGTAGAAAGGAGGAAAATCTTCAATATTCTTACAATGAGTCGACGGCATATTATTATCTACCAGACGGCGACCCACGAATGCCATATGAAATCTTTTTTGTCTTTTTTTGTGCTCGCTGCCGAATAACACGCAGATAATAACCAGGTTTCTCCGCGTAGTCCAGTGCTAGGTTCAACACCATAAGCCCCTTTACCGCTTCCCCTTCTTCTTAGACACAACCTTAAATGGCGCGGTGGTATCTTCTCGGTGTGCGTTAGTAGATCCTTTCTTAGCAACCTCGTTCCATCCGTCAGAAGCACCCTTGGAATCGCCAGAACCTGCGCCGAACATATTACCACCCGTGCTTGGGGCGGACTCGATTATCCCCTTGTCCGCAAGCTTGCGACGGCGGATGAACTCATCGGCGAATCGGCGGCCATCAAGAGTCTGGGAGTTAGCGTACACGGAATCCGAGATTATCTCCGTCTCTGGGGGCAAAAGAAGTAGTTGCTGCACGAAATCATCCACTACAATGACGAGTCAGCAAAAAAAAAAGTTACATAGATATTATCCGGGGTTCCACAGTACTTACCATTGATAGCACTATTCAAACCTTTGCCCAATGACACCTTGGCCCATTTTAAAAGCTCTTCCGTAGCTTTGCTTGGGTTGGTGGCTGCCGCCGCGGCTGCGGATCTAGGGGCCGTCATGGGCCTGGCCTTTACAGCAGAGGCTGCAGGCAAGGTATTCACAACCGCTCGTGCCGGTGCTGCCGGCGCAACTGGCGCCTTTGCCTTGCCACCGGCTCCAACCGTGGTCCATGCACCTCCAACCGGCGCCGTATTCGTAGGACTGACTTTACTCGCTAGGTCTGCATACCGCTTACCACCGGAGGTGGCTGCGACAGCTGTTGCGGTCACTTGAGCGCTGGCAGCTGCGAGTCGCTGCTTACGCATCTCCTCTTCTTTCTGAATCTGTGCTAGTGTCTTCTTTGGTGCTGTGGAGGTGGGAGTAGGGGTTTTGCCGGTCACCGATTTGGCCCACACAGAGCCTGGTGGAGTGGGAGAAGCAGGAGACCCCGTACTCGCCCAATTGGCCGTTGAAGGGAGTCCAGGAGCTGGCGGTGCCGGCTGGTTTGCACGTTCCTGTTCGGCGATCGCACGACGAGCAGCGGCGGCAACTTCTTCGAGCTTTGCAGCCTTCCGTGCCTCAGCTTCTTGGATTTCCTTCAGGGATGGGCCCTTCGGCATGTCAGTAGCTTGTGCAGCCCAGGGAGCAATAGATGCTGTTTGAGCTTCCGCCGCAGGAGTTTGACTTTGGGATCTGGATCCAGCAACCAAGGTGTCGGCAATATTCTGCTTACGTTGCGCCGCAGGTGCCGGCAGAGGAGACTGAGATGGTGGCGGAGGGAATGGCTGAGGCATGCTGGTGTCGATCTTGGCCCATGGTGATTCTTGTTGGGTCGGTGCTTGGGCTTGCATTTGTAGTCGCTGGGAGGTAGCGGCGTTTTGCACTTGTTGAGTGAGAGAAAGTTCGCCCTGGGTGTGCTGGAATTTCATATTACGTGCAGAGATATCATCATGGACGCCAGGCTCTTGGTCTAAAGAAGGGGCTGGTGGGTGAGTCGGAAGGCCCTCGACCTTGCGCGCAGAGGCCTCCTCATCCGCATTTCTCAAGGCGTGGAATTGGCGAAGACGTTCTTCGCGGGCTTGTTGATCAAAAATTGAATCGCTTTGCGTTTGATTAAACTGTTCCTGCTCTTGCTCAAGGTGTGACCGATCTTGTAGCATAGTCGTCACAGCATCGGGGTGCATGCCTGCTTCAGCCTGTCTTGCTCCAAAAGAGGGTACACCAAAAGGGTACTGTGCATTGCGATTGATATTTATGCGATCAAGCATAGCAGGCAATTGATCTTGTGTGTTTATTGGTTCTTGAATAGGCATTTGGGGAGCCACGCCTGGCATTGTCGTGGATCCAATCCGCGAATCGAAGAATCCTGGTAGCGGCTGCGGGGGCTGAATTGGAGCTTGAATTGAAGACGGCTGGAAGGTTGCAGGAGAAGCAATGCTGCCATAACTCGGCTGGCTCTGAAGACTATGAGCACTAGAGTGATGCTGGAGTTGAGGATGCACCGAATGACCAGGGGCTTGGAATTGCATCTGTTTCATCATTGCCTGCTGTTGGGCGAGATGCTCTTTCTGGCGGGCCATCATGTATTGCTCTTCCTGCTTTCGTCGTTCCAGTGCGTTTTGCTGATCAGCAGTTAAGGTAGTGCCAAAACTGGGGAAGCTACTGGCAAATGGAGGCTGGACAGCACCGCCCTGCGATGATGCGGGCCACGGAGTTTGAGGCACAGGGGGGCCATGAGGAACGCCAATTTGGGGAACAAGGAAAGGTTCTCGAGAATTGCCAATTCGTCGAACAAGTTGACCCAACGGTTCATACTCCGTATCTTCAAGCTTTTTAACCTGGAGCTCTGCGGTGAAGAAACCAGCCTTGAACCAGTCGTGCATTTCAAGGCCAGACCAGGGTCCCTGCGTGTTTCCTTTATGGTCACGGTAGATCCAACGCATTCGATCCGGCATCACCATTTGGCGCTGCTGGGCCGGTGGGAGCTGAGTTGTCGATGAACTGCCACTAGACTGACCTGATGCTTGAGCACCAGCTTCTGGCGCTGGCTGATTCACGACCTGATTTACTCCTAGGCTCGCAGAGGGCGCCTGCGAGGATTGAACAGCACCTGGGGCTTTCTCGGAAACCATAAAAGGATCTGTAGTAGGTCAGAATATGGAGTAAAGTGGCAGGTTTTAAAGGGTGTATAGAGTAACTTACCTTGAGCTCTTGTTCCTTCTAGCCCAGCAAAAGATTGAGAATTATCCCGCATCTGGTCTTGCATTGCGGGAGGGAAAAGTGAACCAAGCTTGCTAGGACGAGTGCTTGTGCCAGCATTAGAAAGACTGGTGTGCGACCCGAAAAATCCCCCGCCCCCTAAGGCGGATAAACTAGGAGACTGAAGCTCAGGCATTGGCGCGAAAAGAGGGTCACCAAATGCACCCATGAAGGCAGACCTTTCCCGAGTCGGCGTTCCAGTGGCAGCAGATGGTGGCCAACCCGTTGATGTGCCGAGTGGAGCAAGGCCACCGAGGCCGCCTAGCCCTGAAAAGCTTCGTGAACCGCCTACGCTCGATGTTTGGCTTCGATCTCCTGACGTAATGTCACCAGTGCCTCTTGGGAAAGTTCCAAAGGTTGAAGGTCCTGAATCCTCACGCAGCTCACTAAGACCCGGCAGATGGTTGTGATGTATATCAGATCCATTGGTAGCAATTTCATCTGGGTCAGCACGCTCTCCATGGGGACTTTGATACGGGTTGGTGTGGGTGGGACTCATGGGTTCGTTTCCAAGAATATGGCCCGAGACATGTTGCTGTCCTCCAGAAATCATCTCACGTATCGCGGAAGGTCCAGTTGGCATGCCGAAGGACAGTCCAAACTGATCGATTCCAGCACTGGAAGCACTCAAATCCTGCCCACCAAGGGCAGCGCTTCCGCTACGTGATTCTTCAAAAGGATTCGTTTCACTGCGGGTTGGGCGGTTCTTCAAGCCATCCGCCTGAGTTTGTGGGGGGTTGTCAGTATCTGTTTCAGGAAGACGATCAAGAATGGACGGTTTCTCTTTGGAGCTGGCACCGAAGTCCTCTGTGCTACTCTTAGATAGTAAATTTTTGAAGCGACTCTCTCCACGCAAACTACCAAAACTAGTTTTCTTTTCTGCAGGTGGAGACGCGATGGTTCCAAGGGAAAAGTTACCGAACGAGCCCATGGGAGAGAATGAGGAGCCCGTCGGCCAAGGTGAGGTGGTAGAAGTCCCAAGGGGATTGGTCGAACTACGCTTCAGCGCTGCAAACGGAGAGCTGATGTCCAGCGGCACATCACGATCTGCATTATCATTCCCCTCTTCCTCTAACTTCGAGTCTTTAAAATCGGTTTTTCGACGCAGGAGGGATGGGGGAGGTGTTGACGCGTTGGGCTCATCGCGAAAAAATCGCGAGTTCCCAGTGGGCGACATCGTGTTTGCTACTGAGTCTCCAGTACCACGTCTTCGAGGTCCAGGTCGTGCGGATCCCGGAGACGAGGCATTAAAGGAGCTCATGTGACCTTGCGAATGAGAAAAAGATGACTTGCGGCCCATTGAACTGCTGGGGGCACTGCCATCCTTCGCATTCTGGGGTGGGGGCTTGAGCGGGGAGTTGACAGACGTAGAAAATAACTTTTTCAAAATCAAGTCAGCAATACCAAAACATAACAGGAGTTAAATGGAAACTCAAACCTCTTTTTCTTCCTGGTTCATATCAATTAAAGCTAGCGGCTCAATCTTCCCATCGTGATCCCAGCACACCTCTGGTCCCGCGTGGCTATCTTTAAAATCTTCGCGTTTGCCCCAACCACCGTTGGTGGTTGGACTTTCCTCCAATGGGTTCCAGTCAGCCATAAAGTGGTCAGTGACATTCTTACCCCAGTCCTTGGACTCCTTTTGGCTTCTGTACAGATGGAGGAGCTGGTCTTTCGAGTATCGATTGTCACCTGTACTCCCACCTCGTAGGGCACCGGATTGGTAATTCGAATTGAGGTGGGGTGGTATGTAGGCCGGGACGGTGGGAGTCGATACATTCGAAGATACCTGTGTAGTTTCCCGAGTGTGAGACGTGTTGGTTGCGACGGAGGGCCGGCGAAAAGTTTGCGTGGCTCCATTCAAGCGATTTCGAGACCTGGCGACGTGAAGTTAGCTGGTTGGACGAGGAATGATCTCGTGCCCCTCCAACACGTCGACCCGACGATAGGGACGCGTTGAGTGGCCATGATAGGTGATGTGTTTGAAATTTTTTTTATATATTTTTCATGTATTTCGAAGACGGGGGGGATTTCTTACCATTCTCCACTGCCGGCTGTTTCTCGTCTCGTCGAGTCAGTATTGCCGGCGGCGGCAGAGGCAAAAGTGGAGGGAAGTGGTGAAGGCATGGTTTCAATGGAGTTCCGAGGATACTGTCCCAGCGATAACGAGGGAATTCAAGCAGACAAAGCTGGAGATGTCGGCTATGTGGCGGTGAATCAGAACACACGACAATGGATGCGAGGGCGAAAAAACAGGCGCTGCGGAACGGCTGATGAAGCAACGGTTAGGACAAAAGGCTGCAGATGCGGGCTGGTGCGGTAGCTGGGCTGGGGGTCATAAAATACGGTCGATCCAAGCGGAAGAGGAGCTCAGGGACTGTGTGTTTCTCGTGCCTGTTGATGGCGAGCAGCTGGAAGGTCGTGGTGGTTGGTTGGCGGGAGACGAAAAATTGGCTGTTCTGGGCGAATCGCCGCGTCCGCGTGGCATTAGCAACCCGCGCCTCTGCGCCGCGCTGCCGGTAGCGCGCGCCCCCCGGCCTGGTGCGTGGCAATGTGCGCCTCCAGCCGCCAAACACAAGGAATTCCCAGCCGCTGCCGTGTGGAGAGAAACGGTCGCGCTGACCAAGGCGCCAGAAGCCACGTCGATATCGCGTCGTCAGGCTTACATACGTTCGCTGGACACTGTCGCCCGGATGTCTGCTTTTGCAGCCTATTATTCCGTGCTGCTGATATCCTGATGCAGAATCCAGTGCAGCTTGATATCTGCCTCACTATACCCTCGTACTGGCTCCAACGCCCCGCTGTTCCAAGGCTTGCTGTGCCAGTTGCCGTCTCGGGTGTTTGCTGATTCGGAGTGTTTGACGGCCAGCAGGAAATGGTTGGGGGCCTGCACTTGTTCGCTCGCTTCCTGCCAGCCTCTGGCATGTGGCAGCTGTGCAAGGCGGCAAGATTGAAGCAAACATGGCTTCCACCGTGTCACCGGATGGCCCTTGTGAAAGATATAAATACTTGGAGAAGCCTCCTTCCACGCAGTGGCTTCTGCTTCTCTGCCTATTTCTGTTGAGCGGTATTCCTATGTCGCCAAAGAGCCATACTTCTAGTCTTCGAACAAAGCTCTTGCAAGCACATAAAACGGGGACTACGTCTCTATATACCCATTTTCTAGTAACTATCATTCAACAAGATGATGATTCCCGGCCGCCCGTCGCCCAACAGCCTGGGATGGAGAGAGCGGCTGACCGGTCCCGCCGCCCTTAGCCGGCGCAGCCCCCAGGCCAACCTCCCCTACATGCAGCCCGAGTTCGGTTTCTTCAGCGGCGAAAACCTGGTCAGACAACGCATACAGCAGGCCCAGCAGGCAGCCGTCGCAGCTCAGCAGCATCAGCAAACCCCGTGCGGCGGCCTGTGCCAGCTGGGCTGCCTCCCGATGGCGCACTCCCATGCCCGCAGCAGATGCCCCATGATGATGGCGCCGCCACACAGCCCCGAAAACAACGCTCTGGTCCATCGGCCCCCTCCCATGAGACACGCCGGCGACCACCATCATCACCACCACCACCATCATGGCCACCCGCGGCTCCCCCCACAGCTCCATGGGCAAGCATTGCCGCCCATGAGGTGCGCCGGGCCGCTCGGGGCCAGACATCACGGCGGTCACCGTGCATCGCCCGTACGACATTTCTCCGATGACGACGACGAGTACGACGACGACGACCCCCTTGGCCTGAACGACCGAGGACGTAGGGGTTGTTGCGGCACGCCGTTTGGCTCGGATGACGACGGCTTCCGTCGTGGTCAGCGTCGTCCCCGATCGGTCTCTGTTTCGTCTGAGAGTTCTGATGGCACGTCAGCATGGTCATTGCTGCCTCGTCCGCGGCGACGCCGAGGCAGCAGGAACTGGGATGATGCTGCTTCATGGACGAGAGAGAGGCGGGGCGCACGCTGGTTTGATGCGATGCGGCGCCATTGAGTTGGAGGGGGTTTTTTTTTTTCCAATTGGAAGATTCTCTTTGTGATGTTGTACGTATGTACATACATACAAAATCAATTCACTTACTTGTCACAGTGTTTGATATCCGCTAGGGTAATCTTGATGGGGACAGATTGTTGTTGGGTTCTTCATTTGTTACTTCTCCAATATTTCTGACGAAGGTATGACATGTGAGCAACCCCTTTCAGTATATTACATTCTTTTCTGTGCCGAAGGCCTTTCTCAAAAGAAAATGCTTCTTGAAGTGCAGAGCCTTGACGTCTGCATGCCCGTATTTTTAAGAGGATACTCTACAAAATAATCACATTTGTTAGGGACAGTTGCTGTGCACAGAGAGAGGGCGACAACTTGGAAAGTCGAAACCCCATCTCGTCTCGGTTTTCTCAGCCCAAGTCTTATCATTGGTGTGCAACTTTCCCAAGAACTGTTGAGGGATTGTCACTACTATACTTTCCTTCACATGAACAACAAGAAAAGAGCTAAAAACTCAATAATATAGCAATCAATTCCCCTGATTAAAGTTTCCGCAAGTTTTGACCTTCCGCATCCAGGCTAGCGGGCACCCCACGGCGTCATGATAATTAAACGAATAAAAATAAATAGATAGATAGCAACAACATCAAAAAAAATTGGCGTGGCTGGGACGGCCAGCATGGGCATGCCATGTGCGGCCAGGGATGCGAAGGGAAGTGGGATGTTGAGAGAGCTACTCCGTATGCAGGAAGGGATTCGCCACTCCGCAGAGATTCTGGCTCCATGGGTGTATCTATGCAGCTTACGGAGTATTCTTGCTGGCTACCCCCCCGTAAGCTATTGAAATTCTTTGCGATGCCTGGTTCCTGGCCTGCGCAGGTCCATTGCTGGGCCGAACCTTGGGCGGAGAGGCCGCAGGCTGCTGCTTGTTGCTGCTCTGGCCCAACGACGGACTGGCTGGGAAGCAGGTAAAAGGGTCTGGGGCAGCGGAATCCACGCCGCCCCCCCCCCCTTCCCCCGTTTCTGTAGCAGCTGGGACTAGGAAACAAACACAATTCGACGCCAAAATTCTAATATATTGATACCATTGCGTGACGAGAGGCAGCGGTAACATACTATGCAGCGAGGATGGAGCACAGCTCTAAGAGTGATAGGCAGGCTGCCCACTCCTCCCCCTTCTCCCTCTCCACCCGGGCACGTTCTTGTTCTCCCCGTCCATGCTTTTTTGATATCTAAGAAGTCTGAAGATTCAATAACCCAGCCCTAGCGCCAAACCTCCTGGCAAGCCAGCAAGCGCAAAAAAACGCAAGATCCAAGCGTTGATCAGCCCATCCTTCTTCGCCCGGGCCCCGCGCAGCGATGCCCACGCTTGCCTCGGCTAGTCAACTTAGTCAGGCCCAGCCCGGTGCGGAAACCGTGGTTGGTGGTCGCAACCACGCTGTACAGCGCGCATCGAAGGATTTCCGCTCGTCTTGTTGAGGAAGAAAAGCGCCCAAGCTCCCTCGATAGCCGAGATTTTCCTATTTGTTGTTTTTGCGTTCGTCGCAATATATACGCTGCAGCTAGCTTGCTGGGAAAGGGTTGGCGCAAAAGGTACTTTCTGTAAGCTTTGTTTTTCTTGTTTGCCGCGGGGGTGTTTCTTGGGCCGAGAGCTGGGATCGTCACGCCGTCGATAGTAATATTGCTTCCTTTTTAGAAGGCAAGGAGGGTTGCACGGCCGAGAGAGAGAGGCAGGATCTAGGCTTGGGGATTATTTGCATTGCATCCGTGGGTACGTGCAGCGTCCGCCGCGGACCTTGGAGGGCCAGCCGCGGAGGGCAGTTAGCCGGCGCCGGCTGTTCCCCGATTGGGGCATCAAGTGACGAGGCACGGCCATCGCATCTAGACTGCACTTCCCATCCATCTAACTATCTAACTTCATCCCCCGACGACGACGACGACGACGACGCCGCCACTGCCATTCCTACGACAATCACTACGACTACTACTTCTACGGACAGCCACTCATCATGCGCGCCATCACCATCACCTCGCCCGATGGCAAGTTCGGCAAGCCCGGCCAAGTCTACTACCCGCTGGCGCTGCGCGACGTGCCCCAGCCCACGCCGCAAGGCAACGAGCTGCTCATCCAGATAACCGCGGCGGCGCTCAACCACCGCGACCTGTTCATCCGGCAGCACCTGTACCCGGGCGTCTCGTTCGACACGCCGCTGCTGGCCGACGGCGTGGGCACGGTGGTCGGCGCGGGGCCCGATGTCGCGCACCCCGAGACCTGGCTGCACCAGCGTGTCGTGCTGAACCCCGGCTTTGGCTGGCAGGATAGCCCCGACGGGCCCGAGACCGCGGCGGGCTACGCCATCATGGGCGGCACGTGGCTCACGCCCAAGGGCACGCTACAGGAATTCATCGCGCTGGACGCCCGCGAGGTCGAGCGGGCGCCCACGCACCTCAGCGACGCCGAGGCCGCCGCGCTGCCGCTGACGGGGCTCACCGCCTGGCGCGCGCTGGTCACCAAGGCCGGCGAGCGCAACTCGCGC
This sequence comes from Ophidiomyces ophidiicola, assembly GCF_022830035.1. Lineage (NCBI taxonomy): Eukaryota > Fungi > Ascomycota > Eurotiomycetes > Onygenales > Onygenaceae > Ophidiomyces > Ophidiomyces ophidiicola. The sequence goes on from NW_026054664.1 coordinate 303,721, forward strand.
GCCGGCGCGGCCGTCCTGATCACGGGCATCGGCGGCGGCGTGGCCCTGATGGCCCTGCGCTTCGCCGTCGCGCGCGGCGCCGATGTGTATGTGACCAGCTCGAGCGCGCAGAAGCTGCAGCAGGCGCGCGACCTGGGCGCGCGCGGCGGCGCCAACTACAAGGAAGCGGGGTGGGAGAAGCAGCTGCTGGCGCAACTGCCGCCCGGCAAAACGCACTTTGATGCCATCATCGACGGGGCCGGGGGAGATGTGGTGGACAAGGCCGTCAAACTGCTCAAGGTTCGCTTGCGTCAACTGATCGGCCCTTTTTGCTGCGTCGTCGTCCTTTTTTTTCTTGTGTAGTAGTTTGACGATGTATCTCTCTGCTGCTTGTTGGTTGGGTTGCGTGCGCACTAACACCTAAGACAACCTCTCACAGGCTGGCGGCGTGCTCTCCGTGTATGGCATGACGGTCGGGCCCAAGATGCCGTTCACCATGTCGGCGGTGCTGAAGAACATTGACGTCAAGGGCTCGACGATGGGCTCGCGCAAGGAGTTCAGAGACATGGTGCAGTTTGTGGCCGAGCAGCAACTCCACCCGATCGTGTGGCGGGTGGTTCAGGGCCTCGATAACATCCAAGCTATCGATAGTCTCTTTGACGACATGAAAGCCGGAAGCCAGTTCGGAAAACTGGTTATCCAGATTGCGAACGGCGGCGGATCTGAAAGTAAGTTGTAAACACAAAAAAGGATAAAGAAAAAGCCTTCGTGCCTATTTTGCTGTGCTTGCTCGCTCCCTCCCCCTCTCCGTCTGGGCTTGTCTCTCCCTGTGTGCTGGCGCAAAACGATAAACGCCTTGTTTTTTCTTGTTTGTGTTGAAACCTCCTTGGTAAGTTGAGCTTCCCCTGAAAATCCCTCGCAGGCTGGGGGATCCCTGGGAACGGGGCCCAGTCAGGTCCGCGCAGAGTTGGGGGAGGTTCCCGCGAAAAAAAAAGCCAAAACGCACGATCTCTCGTTCTAACTGAAACGCTGTTCTTTGGGCGTAGGCCCGTAGCTCGAGTTTGTTCTCTTGCCGAGGAGCTATCTCGCTGAAACAGGGTAGCAGGACCAACCGAGGGGGATAGGCGTGGTGGTGAACATGGGACGGGCAATCATTATTGTCAATAATAATAATGTTGTGCACATCTGAATGTGAATAAGAATAAATTGCTTGTGTGATGTAACTAGTTAGCTCGTCTAATAACAATCCTCACGACACCGAGATTGGATTTAAGATTTCAGGAACGGGCTTTTGCAAGAATAATATAACACAACCTTGTCGGGTCAATTTCGAGGGCCCGGCGGGCGTTGGGCACATGAACGTGAATGGACAGCGGACATCCCCGCAAGCGCCAAACCCTGGGAAGGGGAGTATTATTCTTGCAGCGGCGGCGGGCCAGAGTGTATCGAGGGGAAACAGGAGACAGCGCGATTCACGGCGATAAACTTCTGTCAGGCCGGGCGGCGGGCGGCGGCGGCGGCGGGCGGGTAGGGAGTGTCTGACTGTGATCGCAAGGCCGGGCTTGGAGGGGGAGGGGAGGGGAGTGGAGGGGGGGGCGCGGCGCTGGTGTTTGGAGAACGCCCAAGCGCAACCTACCCCGGTTTAGCAGTGGTCGCGAGCCCAGCAACGACAACAACGAGCGACGGACATGCGCCAGAGCCAGCACGCGCGCCAAGTGAGGTGAAACGGACGGCGGGCAGGGTGTTTTGGCGCAGAGCGTAGTAGTGTAGTTAGTGTAGGTTAGCGGGAAAACAGAACGATAGAGGAGGAGGCCGAGCGAACGACGTCGCCCAGGCTCTGCGCGCGCGCGCGCGAGGAGATGAGAAGGAAGATTATCGAGCAGGGCACGACAGCAATTAATCGTCGTGCCGCGAGAAGAAAAGCAACGCAGGCCGCTGCAGCAGCTCGGCTGCTGAAACTCGCGCGGGCAGGCTGCAGCTGGGAGGGTGCTGGTCGGACAAGCACACCCAAGAGAACGCAGCTGTCAGCGGCCATGTAACCGTGGGAGCGGCGCGGACAGCACCCCATGCCCGCCAGCGTTTCACGCGCAGGACACACAGCAACGACAACAACAATAATCACAGCAACAGCACTGAGCGAGCGAGCGAGCTGGCTGCTGGCTGGTAGAGGCTGCTGCGCCTCGGGCCTAAAAATAGGGCGCGCGCATTTGTTTCTGGCTGCGACAGCGCCCGCGCAGCGCACACCAAACAACACACCCGCCAAAACCGCCGGCGCCTATAAATAGACAGGCTGGCGAGCTAACCAGCTAGCCGACCAGCAGACCAGCAGACCAGCGCAGCAGACCCGCGGATACAGTACTGTGTGTATGTATGGGCCGTACGGCCAGCTCGGGCCTTTCTCGGCTGGGCAGCGGGCTCTTGACTGCGACTCCAGCGTCCTACGCTGAGACGGCGCCGGCGCCCACGCGCTGCTCGGCAGTCGGATCGCGCTGCTAAATATAGCCGTTGGTCTGTGTGCAGCATCCGCCGTGCCGCCCGCCGCACACGCTCGCCCACCGTCCACCGTCCGTCGTCCATCGTCCATCGCCCATCCTCCATCGGGCGCAGAGAGCAAGCCCTCTGTTATTCCGCCGCTCACCGCCCGCCGTCCCGTATCGCCCACACGCCCCGTGACCTCGCCGGCCCCGCGCAGGGCGTGCGCGAGGGTGGTGCTGCGGCGGCGTACGGTACCGGCGATACTAGCGTGGACGCGGGCTGCCCAGGCGCTAGGGCGCGATCCTGCCAGCGCGGTACGCAGCCGTGACGCCCGGCCGTACCGCCCACACCGGCTGACTCACGCGCGCCGCCCGGCCCGGTCACGTGCGCGGCCTGAAACCGCGATCCCTGCGCGCATCGAGTGCGATCGACGGGCGGCGAGCCGGGCGACGCTGGCCCGCACAACTCCACGGCCGGCTGCAGTGCCAGCCCGGCCTCGGAGCAAGTAGCAGCAGCAGCAGCAGTGGTAGTGGTAGTACTAGCTGGTTGGCGTTGTTGGTGGCAGCAGCAGCCAGCACCAGCACCACCAGCCCACGCCCTCGCCTAGTTCCGCAGCCCGCCATCTACCTCCGCCCGGCCCTCCAGGGGTTGCTCTTAGCCTCGCGCTGGCGTGTCGCAGGTCGTGCGCTGGCCGGCTGGCGTCGCCCATCCCTGCCCGCCCGTCGAAGCTGGTGGCGGGGGTTGGCTTGCTTGCCCTCGCATCCCGGCGTCATCATAACTTCTCCTCCTCGTCCGCCTTTTCTTCCTCTTCTTCTTCTGCCGCTGCTTTGCTCTCTTCTCTCCTCTTCTCTCTCTCTCCCGCCTCGCCGTCCTACCCCCCCTCCTCCTCCTCTCCGCTTCGCTTCCGTCATGCCGTGCTGACCGACTTGTCCTTCGTTCGCTCTACCCAACATCACACTCGCTTGTCCCAACACTCGCTATTGTTGCGCTGATACTGTTGCTTTGCCGTCCCGCTGCTCTAATCGCTCCCCCTCGCCCACCGCATATACATATATAATAATATATATCTCTCTCCGCTCGCCCATTAATACCGTACTGCTAATCCATTGCGCCGTCGATCCTGCACGGTCTACGTTCGCTCTCGCTCGCTCGCTACTCCGCCTGTGTTTTCTCTGTTGAAACGTCAGAACAACAATAGAAACCACCCCGAGACGTTGAAACACCGATCAATAGACCACCTTAATCTATCGTCGCAACAAACCAAGAAACAAAAGAGAGACAAGAGTTCAGCATCGCGCGCTCCCGTCCGCTCTGCTCTGTCAAAGGACTTCCTCTCCCAACGTGAGCTCTCCCCTGCCCGTCCACCTCCAACCCCCCCATCGGCCCTGCTTCGCCCCATTGGCTGGTAGCCGCCGTCTGTGTCCCAGGCGCATCTTCTCCTGGACGCCGTTTTTCTCCCTTCTCTTTCTTTTCTTTCATCCGAAGCTCCTGTTTGTGTGCGCGCCGTGTTTTGTTTCCCGCCAGCATGCCTGCGCCCAAAGAAAGACCATGCGCTGTGCCGACCAGACCCAGAGGCTAACCGCTTGTTTCCCAGTCCACCCTTCCCGAGACACGCTGTCCGTGTCTCCATTTCTTTCTTGACGACATTCAACGGCCTGCGGGACTGCGAGCGTCTGCTCCCTAGCCAGAGACCTCCGCCATCGCCATTGCTGACCGACCAACTGTGTTTTTTTGTTTGATCTGCTGGATGTCAATTCGCCGCTGCTGCTGTCGTTGTGCCCTGTGTGTTCTGGAGACTGTATAACCGTCTCCCCACGTCGCTCGTTTCTCTGCCTTTTTACTGCCTTGTTTCGGATCGCTTCAATCGCTTTCGAAACAGCTCTTAATTTCGGGAGATTTTCTGAATCTCAGTCACTCGCTTATCACCCCAAGTCTGTTCTCGTTGCCTGCCGTGCAACACCGTCACTCTGGCGTACTCAAAGGGCCTCAATATCCATGTAGGTCCTTCTTCCTTCCGCTTCACCGCTCCATTGCCACTCCCACGCTAACTGTTACCCCCCATGCAGTCCGACTTGGAATTCCAGTCGCCCTTGATATTCGACGAATCAGTGGACTTTTCTGACCCGGAGGAATCCAGATTCGCAGGAACCTTCTCGGACGGCCTCCTGGCCAAGTCAGGAGGAGCTTTGTCCATGGCGACCTACGGAAAATGTCCTCCTGCCAATTTATTGGGTAAATTGAACCCGGTCATGAACCCTGCTCCTTTCACTTAAGCTGACGTCTACATGTCTCAGACTTTAATGGCACCACTGGCGGCTTCTCTCATGAGGCATTGTCTTCCTATCCTCAGGGTTCCTACTCAGGACAAATCTACACCCCTGTGCTGGAAAGTCATCCGGTTTCGGACGACGAGAGCATCCACTATGTCGCCAATAATAGTGGATATGCGGGTTCTCCCGTAGACTTCCCGCGCTCTCCCAGTCTGGATGTCTCTGCCCGGCCAGCACCCGAGATTATTTCCTGCGACCCGTCCAACGGTGCGGAAGGCACCAAATTCTCCGCTCAAATCCGCGCCGGCTTCGACGTCGTTGACCCCGTCCCCTGGAGCTTCGCCTTCATCTTCGGATCTTGCCGTCGTGACTGTTCCATTGCTCGCCTACGCACCGCCAAAGCTTCTTATGAATACGTTCTCATGGCTGACGCTCCCCCATTCTCGGCTACCCAGTCTACCTCCCTCAAAGTGCCTGTCCAGCTGATCATGGATGACCCTGAAGGCCCCACCGCTCATGTTGTCCAGGTCTGTGTGTTCAATTACCAACAGTGTCTCGACGCCATTTCCCCTGCATCGCGCAAACGGAGAATGTCTTGTGGCTCAGATGATACCTCGGCCTCAACCAATTCCACTTCTGTGAAACATCTGAGGGTCAAGGACAGCCCTAGGAGCTCGGTCTACGCCGAGAGCCTATCGGCTTCGCCCTATTCTCCATATCTGCCAACGCCAACGTCGATGACAAGCTACTCTGGCCCACAACGCATTCCATCGCCGCTTCCACCTACTCAGTTGGAAGTGTACAATGTTTCGCAGTCCAGAGTCAAAGCGCCGTCTCCACTCGCATCCTCTTGGAGCCCCGCCTTCCCAGACAGCACCATTGCTGATTTCAACCCTCGCTTCAGCGTGTCGTCGCTTGCGCAGACTCAGGATCTACCCATGTCTGTCAGAGCTGGTCAGAACCCAACTCTCATTCGCACTTCGACCATTCAGCAGTCGTTGGGAGGCTCCAATGTCATCGGCCAGCCTCAGCCGTTCAATCCCTATGCCATGTACCCCTCCAAGGCAATCTTGAAGCTGAACGGCGATCTCGACACGATGGCTGATAACTGGACCAAGGACGAACAGGAATGCCAAAGACGGCTCGTGCAGTTCACTCGCCAACAGACTGGCAGCACCATCCACGCCGACTTCAAGCCCGTTACTGCAGTCGAGCGCGTCCCCAACAGCATCTGCATCAGCTGCATCTACTGGGCTGGCAAGAAGGAATGCTTCGTCACTAGCGTCGACACCATTTATCTGCTCGAGTCGCTCGTTGGCGTGCGATTTACTGTCGAAGAGAAGAACCGCATTCGCCGGAACCTGGAAGGATTCCGCCCCTTGACTGTTTCCAAGACCAAGGCCGAGAGTGAGGACTTTTTCAAGGTCATTATGGGATTTCCCAACCCCAAGCCAAGAAACATTGAGAAGGACGTGAAAGTATTCCCGTGGAGAATCTTGGCTCATGCGTTGAAAAAGATCATTGGAAAATATGTAAGTTGGACTTCTACTAGTAGTTGGTTACCATCGGCATCTTGCTAATAATATACTCTGCAGTCCGCCAGCTATTCCTCCACTGCCGGAACCCTACAGGCCCCGCTTGCATCCAATTTTCCGGTACACGGCAGCGCGAACGGCACTATGGATTTCCATGCTGGCTCCCAGCAATCTATCGTCGATGTCTCCGCTCCAGGCGTGTCTCCACACCTTCGCGTGCAGATGTACGGCCACGCTCACCAAGGCCCCGCCAACCCGCCTGTCCGCGTCGTCATGCCCTCGATCGAGGGCCCGCAGACTTCGCCCTATCAATTCCACGGCACGCCGGCCCCACATCGCCAGATGCCGTCGCCGGCCATGGTCCATCGACAACACCCGCAGCACCAACACCAGCACCCGCACCAGCACCAGCACCACCCTTTTGACTTCAACACCTTTGTCAGCAACAACTCCGTCTCGGCGCCGCCCAATGTCCCTCATGACCTGGCGTATTCGTATCCTGGTAGCTTTGCTGCTGTCAACCGCGATGGCGTCCCGTCGCCGTACGTCCTGGGCCACCACCCAAGTACAAGCGCATAAGACTGCTGCAGGTATTATCGAACTGAGCTCTCTACCCCTCTCCGTCCGTCATTTTCTCCCTCAAGCCGTCTGCCGCTCTTGAGTGGCTTAATCTAATTCTTCACTGCATCGCGGCTTGAACGCGCGTGTGTTTCCGCTTCCTGAATTACGTCTGTCTTATTGCGAGCGAAATCTGTTTTAGTGCTGTTAGTATTTACATCTTTGGAAGATGCTGGTCCCGTCAGTCGCTCCTTTAGAACACATCCGATGCACACACCCACACATTACCGACACACACGTCCCCAGAAACTATAATAATTACGGTTATGAATTTTTTACCGGTCTGCCACTCCTTTGACGAAATCCTGTCAAGAAACAAGCGCGGCGTTGGTTGGTTTATCCTTTACAAATGATTCCCCCTGGTCATGGCTCTCTCCTTTACGTGATGGCAGGCGGATGAACGGCGGGCTCTATAGTTCTCGCCTCCCCTCCTTATTAATACTAATCAACCCCCTTTACCCAATCTAACCTGTCCCTTCCTCTCCCCCCCCGCTTTTACTTTGGCGCCGAGACAGCACTCATTAATGTCTTAACCCCCTCCTGTCTCTCCCTGGCTTGTCTACGGCGACCTAACTGTTTAATTACAGCATTTGGCGTTGATATTTTAACTTTTCTTTTCTTTATTTTTGCGGGGGAGAATGTAATTTTTTTTTACAGCTTGTTTCTGGGAATGGCTGGGTTTTGTTAAACGCATTTCTTTTTAACTTGCATGGGATACCCCCTGGGCATGTTGTCACTCCTTTTTTCTGCTTGATACCACGATGAGTATGCTTTTGATCTCTAGCGATCAGCCACTCCTTTGTTGTTGTGTGTTGGAACACGCATTATTTGTTCTTTTTTGCATCGGATCTGGGTAACGGGACTGATTCCATTGGGCGTCCTTGGGAAAAAGCGTTTTTTGTATCTTTTTTGGTCTTTTTGATTTACTTATGGTTTTGAACTGTGAGTTGTTTTGATGTGTGATTTGATTTGATTTGTATTTTTTTTGGGCTGTGATATCTCTCGAGTCTTAACTGTTGTTGAAGTGCTTTGTTTTTTGATTTTACTGACTGTGAACGTGTTTTGAGTGTGATATCCTACGATAACCGAGTTAGAATCAGCATCGACAATTAGTTAATATAGCCCTACTTATTATTTTACTTTGGCTCTCTCTCCCTGATCTGTCTGATCGTATCCCATGTAGAACTAGTTGACATTTGAATGCACGGTGGCGCTCTGACAGCGATATCGGATAGTTGTCTATGGAAGAACTCGGTCCTGGTTGGTTTCACGATCGGCCTGCTGGCCTCCCTCACGGCGGGCTGATCGGTCATCAGAATAAAAATATACTTACAGCTAGCTAGGTCGAATTCAAAGAGAAGCGCCTTCAGCTCCGCTCGTGCAAGCCCCAGAGCGGGGCTCGGGAGTTCGGTGTCGTCAGACGTTAGTTCGAAGACCGTGGGTGAGTGAGTGACTCAGAGTTTCGATCCACCAAAAAAAAACGGCCAACCATTCTCTACATACTCTGTCCTTCCCTTGTCACTCTTGAATACTCGATTCTTTTCTTTTTTCATATAGTTACCTGGAACAGCAATTGTAGCACTCTACCTCTCTTCATACCCAAATTCGCTGTACTATCCCGTATTGGCACCTCCGATAATCACCCCCGCAATCGAGCAGGGACAACAGCAACCTTGCCGACCTAGTTGTCGCCCAATCCAACACCCGTTTTAGACGGAGGAATAAGCATACAGAATACATACAGCACTTCACAATGGACGGCATAAAGCAGACGTTTGCGCAATGCAAGAAAGAGAACCGCTCGGCCCTGGTGGCCTATGTCACCGCGGGGTACCCGCACCCCGACGAGTCGGTTGATATCATGCTCGGCCTGGAGGAGGGGGGCGCCGGTGAGAGACTCCCTGATACTCCATCATGCTGACTCCCTCTCGCTCGTCTACGAAGAGCCTATGATCTAACAAGTCCGCCTTCCTGTGTTTTTTTCAGATATCATCGAACTCGGCGTGCCCTTCACGGACCCCATCGCCGACGGCCCGACCATCCAGCGCGCAAACACCCAGGCCCTGCAGCATGGCGTCACGATGACCTTGGTTCTGCAAATGATCCGCTCGGCGCGCGATCGGGGCCTGCGGGCGCCCGTCATTCTGATGGGATACTACAACCCACTGCTGCGGTACGGCGAGGAGCGCGCGCTGAGGGACGCCAAAGCCGCCGGGGCCAATGGCTTTATTATGGTTGATTTGCCGCCCGAGGAAGCTGTGCGCTTTCGGGATTTGTGCAAATATGAAGGGTAGGTGGCTAGACGGGGGCGAGTGGTGGGGGTTTTTGGACCTTTGGGGCTGATGGAATATAGATTGTCGTATATCCCCCTGATCGCGCCGTCGACGTCAGAGTCTCGGATGAAGCTTCTATGTGAGATTGCGGATTCGTTTATCTATGTTGTCTCGAGAATGGGTGTTACTGGTGCCACGGGACAGTTGAGTGCTGGTTTGCCAGAGCTTCTTGGTCGGGTACATAAATACTCGGGAAATATTCCCGCCGCACTCGGTTTCGGAGTCAGCACGCGAGAGCACTTCTTGGGTCTCCAGGATATTGCAGAAGGGGTTGTTATTGGAAGCCAAATTATCAATGTCTTGGGGACTGCGCCAGATGGTCAACGTCGTCAGAAGGTTAAAGAATACTGTTCAAGTATCACAGGAAGAACTGTGGACCGCAGCACACTTCCGGATTCGCTGACGAGGGAGGTTGGTCTTACCGAAGCTCTTGCTGGAGCCCAGGAGCCAGAAGGGGCCCATGCGACAAAAGTTATCAAAGAGTCCTCGACTGCTGGACCTGGACTAGGGGATCAACTTGAAGCCCTCAATATCACCAAGAACCCAGCAGCCATTCCAGCACGGTTCGGAGAGTTTGGTGGACAATACGTTCCGGAATCTCTCATGGACTGCCTGGCCGAGTTAGAGGCCGGATTTGAACAAGCTAAGAATGATCCCAAGTTCTGGGAGGAATTCCGCTCATACTACCCCTATATGGGCCGACCAAGCAGTTTACATTTCGCCTCACGCTTGACGGAACATGCTGGCGGGGCGAATATCTACATCAAACGAGAAGACCTGAACCATACAGGAAGTCACAAAATCAACAATGCCCTGGGGCAAGTCTTGCTTGCCCGCCGTCTTGGGAAAACAAGAATCATCGCTGAGACGGGCGCCGGACAGCACGGCGTAGCCACTGCGACCGTCTGCGCGAAGTTTGGCATGGAGTGTGTGATTTACATGGGTGCAGAGGACGTTCGTCGCCAGGCATTGAACGTGTTCCGTATCAAACTGCTCGGCGCCTCTGTCGTTGCCGTCGAGGCTGGCTCTCGGACTCTCCGTGATGCCGTGAACGAGGCCCTCCGCGCCTGGGTCGTCGATTTGCAGAGCACGCATTACGTGATCGGCTCTGCGATCGGGCCTCATCCCTTCCCCACTATTGTCCGCACGTTCCAGTCCGTCATTGGCGAGGAGACGAAGAAACAAATGCTGGAATTGACTGGCAGACTCCCCGATGCCGTCGTAGCCTGCGTTGGCGGCGGCAGTAATGCCGTTGGCATGTTTTATCCCTTCTCAAACGACACAGAAGTCAAACTCCTCGGCATCGAGGCCGGTGGAGATGGCGTTGAGACGGGCAAACACTCGGCCACGCTGTCCAGCGGAAGCAAAGGCGTATTACACGGTGTGCGTACCTACGTCTTGCAAGACGAACACGGGCAGATCTCCGACACCCATTCCATCTCCGCTGGTCTCGATTATCCTGGCGTTGGTCCTGAGTTGAGCTCCTGGAAGGATAGCTCGAGAGCCGAGTTTATCGCTGCCACGGATGCCCAAGCCCTGATTGGTTTCCGGACCATCTCCCAGCTAGAAGGTATCATCCCTGCGCTGGAGTCGTCTCATGCGGTCTATGGAGTGCTCGAGCTGGCGAAGAAGATGGAGAAAGGCAAGAATATTGTTCTAAACTTGAGTGGTCGCGGTGATAAAGATGTTCAGAGTGTTGCGGATGCGTTACCCGTCATTGGGCCACAGATCGGGTGGGATTTGAGGTTCTAGACTTTTTCTAAAAGAAGAGGCTTTATGTTACGGTGTCAGTCTGGGGTGCCAGATTAGAATCTTTCGGACTATGAAAAATATCAAAAGCGAAGATTGTTTGGGATGGTGGAGAATTATACCATTATTGGGTGACAGATGGGTGAATTTATGGCCTTCTTTGTTTTCCACATTGGAACTTGACAGAATCTGAATATCAGTTAATAAATCTAGGTCTGCCATGAAACCGTCCTAGACAGGGAATTTCAGAACAAACATCACCATTCGAGTTTCGTTTCGTTGCCTGCTTCTCAGGATTATGGATGCCCTTTAACCACGCCACGCGCCCATTGCTCCTTGGGAAATGTGAAAAGCAACCCATGACTGACATGAATTTTGAAGACAGGTAACTTATTGTCTCATCGAACGCCCTGCCTGATCAGTTCTAGATTGACACATGGTCTTAACTGAAATCCGCGAGCGTTGAAAATGGCGACAAGAGTAACTGCCTATCCAGATTACAATATGGTCCTTGAGTGATGCTACAATTACAAAAACTTGGACTTGTACTTTTATAGGTTCTTACATAGAACCCAAGGTTATTCATTCACTACTGCGGAGATGACAATCTGAATTCTAAGGTGCGATAAGTAGAAATATCAAGCCTATATACCTCTTATTTTTTAAATATACCTTTAATCCAAGCTTCATTTGCCTGGGGCTATTGTAATAAAGACTTACTCTCTTTTAAATGATTCAGCAACTTAATATAATTCATACGTTCCGATGAAATTTTCTCGACAACGAAACGAGATGGTATGTAACTTACACATGAAGTGAGAGATCGATGTTACAGACAACAACAAAACCTGCATACACAAAAACAAACTACACCTCCATAACAGCATCATGGAAGTACTGCGTCGAATTGGGCGTTGTCTGATACCCAGAGCCCCGTCACCTCCCAGAGTCCTCAAAGAGGGCGAATTTACTGTCTTAGACCCGGCCGTGAAACTGGAAGAGGAGAATATGCCGGCATTTGATCAACACGCATATTATCCTGTTCGTTTTGGCGAAGTATTCAACGAAAGATACCAGGTGTTAAGCAAGCTTGGCTATGGGACCAATTCTACTGTTTGGTTCTGTCGAGATCTACTGTAAGTGTTCATGGCTGCAAAGTTGTCTACATGACTAGGCATCTAATCCTGGAAACTCATAGCGAGCACCAGTATTCAGCTGTGAAGGTTTATACCCACAATACCAACTCGCAACGTGAAGTAAAGGTGCTGGAGCAGATAGCATCGACAAAATCGCAGCATCCAGGAAAAGCGAAGATCCGGAATGCCTTGGACTCGTTTGAGATTGACGGGCCGCGTGGCCGGCACCAGTGCCTTGTTCAGGAACCGCTGTTAATGAACTTTCAGCAACTGCAGTACTCGTTTAAACACCGTACTATCAGCGAGGATATGCTCAAGATCCTGCTGCGGGAACTCTTTGTGGCGCTTGACTACTTGCATACGGAAGCTCATGTGGTTCATACTGGTCTGGAACTAATAGATACTCTGAGGGATGACTGGCCGCTTACTACTTCCAGATATACAATCGGGAAACATCATGCTTGTTTCTTTAGATTCATCTATTTTCGATGAATGGGACACACTTGAGCAAGAAGAGCCCAGCCCCCGCAAGATTATTGAAGGTCATACCATTTACAAATCACGGACATTTCAGCGGCAGGATGACTATCGATCTGTAGGTCCCCCCTTACTTTCAGACTTCGGGGAAGCGCGTGCCGGCTGTAGAGAGTATAGTGGCTTGATCCAGCCAAACCAGTATCGAGCTCCCGAGGTGGTATTAGGGATGAAGTGGACATCGAAGGTAGATATTTGGAATGTGGGAGCCATGGTATATCCAGTAGTCTTTGTACTTCTACCGCGTGTACTGACCTGATCATGCCATAGATATCGAGTGTTTTGGAAAATAATTTCCTATTCAAGGGCACGGGCCCGGATGGCGAGCATTCTGATGCCCACCTTCTCGCAGAAATGATATCCGTAATTGGGCCACCGCCTATCAAATTTCTTGAAAAAAGCGAGAAAAGTTGGCAGTATTGGACCACAGACGGTATGTTGCACGCCACGTTCACTTCTTACCTACTCCGTACCCCGTAACATTGTCTTCTGCTAACCTGAAACAAATTAAAAGGAGACTGGAGAAGTCTCGCCCCCATTCCCCCGCGCCCCATAGGGTTATCAGAAGCACAGGACAGGAACCAGGAGCTTTTCGTGCAGTTTTTGTGGAAAATGCTGGCTTGGGTGCCCGAGGAGCGGCGCTGCGCGAAGGAGCTCCTGCAGGACGAGTGGCTCAACAGCAAGCCAATGAGCGTCCGGCAATAGGTAACATTACGCCTCGATCGACATATCTCATCTCAAAGCTCGTATGTAGGACAACAACCAGATGTAACATTATAAATGGCGTTAGATTCAAGAATTCACCTCATTATTATTGTCGTCGGATGGATAATAGAGAGCCCGATTACGTATATAGTTCTTGATTACATAATAAGCTCAGTTCATCGGAATGACAATATTCCGAAATATTTCAAAGTCACCTGACTGCTTACGTCAGTGGGGGCGCTGCATGATTGGCAGACGAACCTCATCAGAGCTGTCGCGGTGACCAAGTAGAGCGGACAGGGCTGGGCTGAGCATTGGAGCCCCTCGAGCACGGCCACATACATTTCATTCTCTCAGACATCAAGCACTATAAAGGCTAGCTGCTCTGCAATCATGGCGCCGGGGCTGGAAGATCCCCGGATGACCTCGGTCCAACCCCGAATCCGATACAATACCATTCAGGGCATCAACGGCCCTCTGGTTATCCTTGAAAATGTATGAAGATACAAATGATATTTTGAGATAGACCGAGCTAACTCAGTGTCTGGTGCTAGGTTAAATTCCCTAGATATAATGAAATCGTGTCGATAACGCTGCCTGATGGGTCGGAGCGATCTGGCCAAGTTTTGGAGGCTAGGGGTACGTGCAGAGCTATAGTGGGAGTATATGGGAAGTCTTGCTGATTGTAATGGGATATGCAGGTGATAGAGCCGTCGTACAGGTACAGCCATACGAGTCTTGAATCCGTGCCCACCTTGATGGAGACTGACATGGGATGGTATACTATAGGTCTTTGAGGGAACTACTGGCATTGATGTGAAAAAGGTACTGCACCCAGCGTAGTGTACTTAAGTTAACAGCAGCGGCTGATATCTCAGGAAGACGAAAGTCGAATTTTCCGGTCACAGTCTTAAACTCGGCGTGTCCGAGGACATGTTGGGTCGAGTGTTCGACGGATCGGGCCGTGCGATTGATAAGGGACCCAAGGTGCTGGCTGAGGACTACCTTGATATTAACGGTAGTCCTATCAACCCATACTCCCGAGTGAGTTTGGAGATTATATCTTTTGTCTCTAGTAGGGTGTCTGTGCTAAGCAGCTTCATAGGTGTATCCGGAAGAAATGATCTCGACGGGTATCTCAGCCATCGACACCATGAACTCTATTGCACGAGGGCAGAAGATTCCAATTTTCTCTGCGGCCGGTCTGCCACACAATGAGATTGCAGCCCAGATTTGTCGCCAAGCTGGCCTTGTAAAGCCGACGAAGGATGTTCATGACGGCCACGAAGAAAACTTTTCCATTGTCTTTGCAGCCATGGGTGTTAACATGGAGACTAGCCGCTTTTTCACGAGAGATTTCGAGGAGAACGGCAGTATGGAGCGGGTCACGCTGTTTTTGAATCTTGCCAATGACCCTACGTAGGTTCCCCCGCCTGAACGCTAGTGCAAAGGACGGAAACTAACGAGTTATGAAGAATCGAGCGCATCATTACGCCTCGTTTGGCGCTTACTACAGCTGAATACTATGCCTACCAGCTGGAGAAGCACGTTCTTGTTATCCTGACTGATCTTTCTGCCTACTGTGATGCGTTGCGTGAGGTGTCGGCGGCCCGTGAAGAGGTGCCCGGACGACGTGGGTATCCAGGTTACATGTATACAGATTTGTCAACGATCTACGAACGAGCTGGCCGTGTTGAAGGCCGCAATGGGTCCATCACGCAGATTCCGATCCTGACTATGCCTAACGACGGTAGGCGACCCCATTGTTTGAGCGGGTGGTGTTCTGGCTGATGCTGGATGCGAGTGCTAACATGGGGCTAGATATCACGCATCCGATTCCCGACTTGACGGGATATATCACGGAGGGACAGATCTTCATTGACCGCCAGCTGTACAACAAGGGTATCTACCCGCCAATCAACGTGCTCCCGTCTCTGTCCCGTCTTATGAAGTCAGCCATCGGCGAAGGAAGGACACGCAAGGACCACGGCGATGTGTCGAACCAGCTCTATGCCAAGTACGCGATCGGGCGTGATGCCGGTTTGTCTTCCTCCCCATTTTTCCCCATCTTCCCCGTGCTGGTAGCGGAGCAGAGGCGTGTGGGCTAACTACGGGGGTGCGTGCGCGACACACAGCGGCGATGAAGGCGGTGGTTGGCGAGGAAGCGCTGTCGGCCGAAGACAAGCTTTCGTTGGAGTTCCTTGACAAGTTCGAGCGCACGTTCATCGCGCAGTCGCCGTATGAATCGCGGACGATCTACGACTCGCTGGACATCGCGTGGAATCTGCTGCGCATCTACCCCAAGGACCTGCTCAACCGCATTCCGAAGAAGGTAATTGACGAGTACTACCAGCGGGCGGCGAAAAGCCGGCCCACGCGCCAGGCGACGAAGGACACGCGGGACACTAGCGGCGCAGAGGGCACGCTGATCGACGCGTGAGGGCAAGGGGTGTGGCGGGGGAGGGCGGTGGGGGGGTTTTGCGGGGGGAGGTGGGCGGGGGGGGGGGGGG